>NC_084996.1:21637335-21975379 GCF_963854185.1 Sardina pilchardus | reverse complement strand
TAAGAGTATTTTAGCAGAGTGTGTTCTAGCTAGGGGCAGAGAGGCTGCTGGAGAAAGTGAGATCTTCCTTGATACCTGCGCTCGATCTACATTCCCGTGCCAGAGCCCACTCCAAAAAACAATAAAACAAACACAAACAACAACAACAACAACGGAACATTCCATTCAGACGTCCAGTCTGTCATCCCCACCCAGCATCACCATCCCCCCTCCTCCTCTTCCTTCATCCGTGCTTGTTGTGCTTTTCTGGTGACGTGTGCGTTTTCTGGCGTAAGAATTTGAAAAATTTTCAAAAAGAAAAAAAAAAGAAAATGGGAGAAAAGTCTCTTTATCGTGAGTCTTGAGCTGCGACTGTGATTGGTGAGCTGTGACGCCTTTGTTTGTGCCCAGCCCAACCCCCCTCCCCTCCTCTTAAAAACTCCCACACTAACAAAAGCGGTGTTTGTGTATGTGCATGCATGAGCCTATCTGTGTGTGAATGTGAATGTGAGTGTATGTGCCTGTGTGTTTGTGTTTGTGTGTGTGCCTGTGTGTGTGCGTGCGTGTGTGTGTGTGTGTGTCATCGCACCACAAAAGCGAGCGAGCAGGCATACGGACCTAGTTCTGCAGGTCTGCGGGCCAGCCGGGGCCAGCCAAGGCCAGCGAGTTCCACATTAGTGTCAGAGACTAAACGAGGGAAATGGGAGTCAAACATATGAATAAAAGTTTCTTTAAAAAGCCAAAGCATTCTCACCCCCTCCCACCCTCGTTCTCATTGGCAAAGCATCGGAGATGCTGTTTTTCAGGTTGTCATGGGTTGTCACCCTCCTATAAAGGACTATGGAAAACTAATACGAGCCCTTAAAGACACTATTGTCACCATCACTATTATCTTTCTCCTGTCCAGAGCAAATACCTAGCTGTGGCATGTTTACCTAATGGGTTATGATTTTTTTTTTTTTTACTCGTAGCACAGATGTTTTTGTATCCTCTTTTAGACTATATATATACATATATATATATAGTCATCCACATATAAAATTGTACCTATGATTTTTTTTTTTATCTGTGTGACTTATGTTAAATACCATGTTTGTGGCTTATCTATGCTCATCTCTATGTAGGTAAAAATGAATTATTATTTTGCCTGGTGGCACTCTAAACCCATTAATGAATCCGTCCGACTGGCTCTGACTCTTGTGGAGCTGTTTCTGTTTTGGCTGTGCTCACCAAACTTTGGTGAAATTAAGGGTCCTGGCCTGGATTAAGCAAAGCCATTTTGTGTGCTGTCTTCTTTATTTATTATGTTGTTTCTCTTTTCTTTTTTCTTTTTTATTTCATTTATATGTTTGCCAGACTGTCGCAACTGGCTTGATAGGCATAGAAAGAGTATGTGGAAAAAAAGGGAAATTATTTATTATTTTTATTTGCGGATTATTCTGGAAAAGAGTGAGGGGAAGAGGAGGGTGCATCAGCTGTTGTGCGGTCGAGTTGTGTCCAGTGGGGTTGCCAAATGAATCAGCTGTTATGCGGTCGAGTGTCCAGTGGGGTTGCCAAAAGCCATTCTAGAGCAACTAGCGTAGATTCAGCAAAACCAACACCTCAACAAAGAGTCTCGCTATGTGGGAAGTTTGCCGTTCCTGCAACGTGACTTCCTGGAGAACTTTATCATACGGCAAAATGAGATTACCTTTGCCTTACGGGAATGCCTCTCTGCAAGAATCTGCCTTACATCTTGGGTATCTTTGGTCGCATCAAACAGGCAAAGCAATGACACACAGCCCACAATTACACAACCCGCTCCAACGAACACAAATAAATAAGTAGATAGATAGATAAATAAATAGATAGATAAAAACAAATAGGCAATTAAGCGTCTGCACATTCTAGACATCAGCATCCTCATCTGTTGATATCTTTTGTCGTGGCTTGCTTCTCTAACAGCCCCAAACAAAGCCCCTTCTGATTGGAGTTTTGTTTCTGATTGACTTTTTTTTTTTTTTTTTCATTTATATCCTGGGGGAACATGGTACTCTAGTGTACACCATCCTGAACCACAGTATTTATTTCTATCAGTGTTATGATTTGGAGGGGGGTGGGGGGAGGGGGCGGGTGTAGGAGTGATAGAGCTGAAGCCCTAGAGTCACACTCAGCAGCCGTCTCGGCCCTCGGGCCCTCACAGCTGTCTAATCGAATAGAAACAATTATTCATAGTACTTAAATATGGGAAAGGCTGAAATGTTGGAGAATTGAAAAAACAAATGAGTGAAAGTGCAACATGTTTGAGTAATAACTATGTGCAAGTTGAGGGACTATGTAACTGCAATGATCTGAAATGAAATCACGAGGAGTTGTGTTATCAAAAATAATAGTAGTAATATTGAATATTGAATGCTCGCAATTTTGTCAAACTGACTGGATCTTTGTGTCTTGTAATTATTGTAAATAACTTCAAAGAGAGAAAAATGACTTGCATGTCCATGTATAAAACCTACTGAGAAACGGTTCCGGTCCAAGTTGCGACTCTGTTCAGTGGCTGCCCTGGCTATGCCACCCTTCTAGTGCACGTGGAGAGCTCGTGCCGACGCCATGTTTCTTTTCCTCTGTGTGTCTGAGTGTTTAGTTCAGTCAGCCAACAAAGAATAGGGGCGACTACAGCCGTCAGACTCGCTCAATAATAATGTGATGTTTTTGTTAGCTCGGAGGGCCCAGGCGTGCCATTTTTGCACGTCCGTACCTCTGAGGAAAAAGTGCTTCCCTCCATTTACAGGTTTAACCAGGCTGTCAAGATATATACCACGTTGTGTCATGTCCGTTGTGGTTTCTAGCTTCCAGATTTAGTTCAATTGCGGTAACTGTCTTTACCTTCGATGCTAACCGGGGAGTAAGCCCAACCCGACTATGTTTATTTGGTCGTCTGGCCAAAGAGTGCCCTCTGTCCCCTACCCTGGTGTCTGTTGCGTTATGAGTGGAGGAGAGGCCTATTTTATGGTGCAGAAGTTCGTTTTCTCAACAATATTTTAACGAGATTTTGAAAGTTCTTAAAGTAGGAGGTCATGTGTTAATGCACAACAAGGAAAGCTAATCCTCAGAACATGACTTTTTTATGTTTTGAGTAAAAGTAGTTATTTTAGGAGTCAAAAAGAAGTAGTTTCATATTTAGCGTAGTCTTTCTTGTGACTTCAGTGTGAGAGGAGGTGAGAGCGCTTGTTGTGTTTGTGCACACGGTCGACTGACATGAGGCAACCCAAAGACGTCAGGCCAGGCCATGTACACTCGGACAAGCTACAGATGAGATTGGCTCTCTGAAGTAATAAAAAATCCATTTATCTGTGCAATACAAAGAAAAAAGGGCTTTCTCAAACAAGAAAAAAGAACTAGTGGGGAAAAGCACTGGCAGACCGTGACCACTTTTGCTCTCTCTGTGGCGTGGAGGAAACCATAGTGGACATAGCTTTAAAAAAACGTTAACCAGGCTCCTACCACTATTTGCAAGAATTTGTTCCACTACAGCTGATATGAGTTGGGTGAAATGGCCAGGGTAGACCAGTTGGACGCAGAGAAGTAGGGGTGGGGGGGGGAAGAGTTGTTTTAGAGACGTCGAGGACGACTGAACAGCTGGCCAGCAACTTCGACTGGAATCGCAACTTGTGTCCCGTTTTTTTTGTGTGTGTGTATGTGTGCGTACCGTATTGTAAAGAAAAAGAAAAAGAGACCTTATCTGTCCCTCTCTCTCTCCCTCCCTTGTAATACTGTTTGCTGTTCTGTTTAGTTAGTGTGATGTGGCAGTATTTCCTCTCCCCAGCCCTCCCTCTCTCTATCTCTCTCGCTCCTTCTGTCCCTTTTCTCCATGGATCTTTAAGATGACAACTCTATGCAGATGCTGTCTTTTATAAGTGTGTCAAAAATTTTAATTTAAAACAAAAAATGAAAAAATAAAACCCCAACAAACAGACATAATGAAATGAAACAAAAAAATAATAAAGAAAAAGGATTGTTCAGTGTATCCTGTGGCCCGTCTGCTGGTCTTGTCTGCTTTTTCTCGTCTTTGCGTCCCTCCTTCTCTCTTCTCTCTCTCTTCTCTCTCTTCTCTCTCTCTCTCCTCTCGCCTTATTAAGCACCCTGAGGCCCAAAGCACAGCCTGGACATCCAAATCCAAATCCCATAAAAAGGTTTGTTTCAGACCCGTTCTCAGCACTGACAAGACCAAACCACATCACAGCATTGGTTTCATAGACTGTGGGTAACAGCAGTGACATGTATAGCTGTTAGCTGACGATAAGGCATTCTTCCCTCACGCACTAAGAGCTGGGTTAGTCAGGAATGTATGGTATTGTCATCCTTGACTGGGTATCTATGGGGAAATGTACAGAATACACTTTCATGATCTCACTAATGCATTCTTCCCTGACTTTCTAAGAGATGTCCTTGCCTCGCTATCAGGAATGTACTCTCTGTGCTGTATGTATGTACCAGAGCGAAGGAGTCTTATTCAAGAGAACATAGTCAATCAACAAATCACGCCAATATATCAGAACAGAATCCGTCTCAGAGGAACATTCTCTGTTCAGAACAGGAACTGAGAACCAAGTCAGAATGAGTTCATCAGAGAAGAGTGTGAAGGTACACTTTTACTTCTGCGGTGAGACCATGTTCAGTGCACAGTCTTCTAGTGGAGGTGAGCAGTACACACCCACAGCTCCGGGTCTAGCAGCATCAACAGCAGTTCCACAGCTCCCCCAAAGGTAGAAAAGCACTTAGTTCTATCACCTCAAATCCAAGAGCCTTCTTTTCAAGTGAACAAGACTACATCACCAGCTCTGAATGGAGCCAAGGACGCATCATCAACTGCATGCAGAATTGAACTGTAGGATGACACACCCACTTCAGTTCAGTTCACAGGGGGGAAAAAAACACTTTTCAGGTTCCAAACCGATTTATTTCTGGTTCAAATGCTCAGAATGGTTCTACCTGTCGAACATGAACCACAACAGAGCTGGTTCTCTGCGGGTGGAAAAGGTCTGCAGGAGCTTTCTCTCTCACACAGACACACACACAGACACACACACACACACACACACACACACACACTGATAGTGAGCACACTCATGGAGACATGAGCAGCCATTGTTGTCTCGTCAAAGAGTAGTAGCCTACAGGCCTACATGTCTTTTCATGCGTAATTCTTTCATTCAAATAAAAAGCACGATTTCGTTGAGAGGGGATTCAGATCTTTTAAATGACAGTGCAGGTTTGTGAATAAATGTCCCATATAGATCTTAGCCCAATTTAGACTGATACACATCATGTCTTGACACTCAACTTTAAGCTTCTGCCACACACTTAAATAGGCTTTACCTCACTAATGCATGCACACAGCCAAATTGACACACGCACACACACACACACACACACACACACACACACACTTTAACTGTTAGTATAAGGATATGTGGGGGTTTTTTTGGTGATTCGTGCAACATTCATTTCATATTTTTATAAAACTACTGATGCACGATACAACATAACATACACACAATACAACATAATGCACGCTGGTGTGTTTTGCCGGGTGATCTGGTATGGATTTAGATTTGAATGATTTTTTTAAGTTCATAAAGGTAGGAGCAGGCTTCACTCAAGACTTATAACTTTTTAGAGTGCTGACCAAAGTATAGACTATCATGGAAACAAGAGATAGGCCGCACTATGCATAAACAATTGTTTATGCATAGTGCGGCCTATCTCTTGTTTCAATGATTTTTTTAAGCCACACCTTGTGTTTTTGATACACACACACACACACACATAATTGAATATCTCCAGGCACATTTTTTGTCATTCTCATCATGAAGCTGAGTGTGCTCTCGACAAACTGCCGTGATTCAAAGAGCCGTTATAATCCTTCTAACGCCGCGCTTGAGGTGTGGTTCCATTCCGGCGGTGGCGCGCGCTGCGGCTCGCTGTGACGTGCCGTGAGTGACGCATGAGCTGTCAGCGGCCCGCCGCCATCTCAGGTCAGAGAGGCGGAGATCACGGCCGCCGCGGCACACGAGCGAGCGAGCGAGGACGAGTGACCCACTGGAGACTGTCACCTCGCGTTAGCAGGAGCCCTGCCACAGCCTCATGCATGTGGCGCGCTGCTGAGAGGGGAGATTAGGGCTTGACGGCATCTGTCCCTGCAGGCAGCACGCACACACACACACGCACACACACACACACACACTGGTTGTTTGTGCCCTGGAACTATGGTATGGTCTCTGCTCAGTGCAGTCTGTGACTCTGTGGCGACTCCTCTTCACATGTGATTCATCAGCAGCAGAAGCGTAATGGCCGCCCGAGACGAGAGCCGTGCAATATGTGGCCTCCGCACTTCCCGTCACAAAGCCAGGCTCAGTCTATACGTTGTGCTCAATGTACATTATCTAATGATTCATCAGCAGTAAAGCAATATAGGCCAGTCTGGACTGGATGCATGTCTGAACCACTGCAGTCTCAGGCCAGTTCTGACCACAGTGAGCTGTGCTCCAGGGGGCGGCCATTATGGAGGGGGGATGGGGGGGCGGCCATCTTGGTTACTCAGACAGTGGGGCTGTGTTAGGAGTGCAGTTTTCTCCTCCAGCAGGAACACATCGCAATTGTATTTATTTACATAGCACCAATAACGATAAAGATGGCTTCAAGGCATTTTACAGCCTAAGGCCTGAACACAAGCAAGTGCTGAGAGGGGCAAGTGTGGCAGGGAAATGCCACAAAGATCCTCACTCCCACTTTAACATTTCATCTTCTTGGCAGCTTTTGCTGATCATCTTCAGGTTACCTAACTTACCTAACTAGATACACAGTGTGCACTCAACTTACATCCTAACTAGCTCAGGATACACACAGTATGCACCTTACATCCTAAGCATAGGATGCACGGTATGCATTCACCTTACATACACACAGTATGCAGATAGATAGATACTTTATTGATTTCAATGGGGAAATTCACCTTACATCCTAACTAGCTTGGGATACAGTATGCATCCACCTGACATTCTAATTAGCTTAGGATACACACCGTATGCATTCACCTTACAGCCTAACTATCTTAGGATACGCAGTATGCATTCACCTTACATCCTAACTAGCTTAGGATACAGTGATCTATGCATTAACCTGACATCTTAACAAGCTTAAAGCCTACCTTACACTGACAAGATTTTGGAAAGATTCTTGAAAGATTGTAGTCTTTTGAGTAAAGCTTGAATGATGGGCATTAGTTCAAAGACTACAATCTTTCAAGAATCTTTCCCAAATCTTGTCAGTGTAAGGTAGGCTTAAGATACACAGTATGTAGTTTTGTGGACAGGCTCGCACCATCCCGTGAACATTTTAAAAAAGTGTTCACAGTCCATTGCCAACTGTATCAACGAAACACACAAGTTTCCAGACTCACAAGCCTGTTGTAAGTGCACTTGTTGCTATTTGTAATTCGTTTCCATGTCATTTTGGTCATTAGATGGCCAGTTCTCAACAAAGAACAGTCCCTCAAACCGTTTGACTTGAGAGGGCAAGCCGACAAGACCACTGCCTTCATTTTGCTTCATATCCCAGCATGCATTTCTGCCCACAAGCAAGCAGTGATGTAATTTATGCGTGACATACTTTCATCATGTGGGAGAATGAGAGAACTGAGAGAGGTGGTCAGTGTCACAACTGCTTTGTCTTGTTCTAGAGACCCTCTGAAAACAGCATCACTGGCAGACAGGAAGGACACATATCACAAAGCCATATACCAGACAGGAAGATAGGAGAGCAAATTCCTTTTAATGCGAAAACACTTTCTATTTGGCTTATCCCAGATGTAATTTCATTAATTACATATTAGAACAATTAAACAGATTAATCAGTTGTGTGTCATTTGCATTGAAGCCATTTCTGGAGAGATCTTAATTCAATAGTAGAGATTAAATCCATGACCCAATTCAGTGTTGTTGAGTTAGATGGAAGTCAGAAAAGCTCAAACTAAAGTGTGGGAATCGCAGCAGGGGAATTGAAGATCTGACCCATTAATTCTTCAGTTTTTAGCTCCGAGTGATCGGTTTATTACCTCAGGTTTCCAGTGGAGGTGGCATGGGTGTTCCCTGGAGGTGCCAAGCTTATGGAAAGACAGTCACACCCCCAGGCACAGAAGCAACTACAGGACTCCACAGGGACATCATGGCCGCCATGGATAAATCCAGCTCTCTCTCACACACACAGAGACACACACACACACACACACACACACACACGTGGGAGGCAACAGTCCCAGAAGTCAAGTCTCAAAGAGCCATCTTTCCATCATTATTAATGGTTTGTGATTGCACTCCTTCCCTTCATAGGAGCTACCAAGTTCCAGAGTTCCAATCTCGGCTATCTAACCTCATTCAGGTCTGCAAGAGAGCCAAGCATGTCATGTTTTATTTTTGAACGGTTTTATTCTGACTCTGGTAGCACCTTAATGGTTTCATACATATACGCAAATGGAAGGAATCACCCTGTTGACCGATGAACTTAAGAACCATGGTTGTTTTAATAACATAATCACTAGGGTGGGCATTTCACAAACCCAGATTACTGAATTAATAACAAACGGCACCCACACGTTTTAATGTTTGCAATTGAAGGCTTTCTTGACATTTCTTTTGGCTTCAAAACTGAGTGCTGTTGTTTCTTTGCTTTGCTCATGTCAGCTCAACTATTGGAGGACTAAATTGGGAAAAGACTGGGTAGCTGTCAGAAATTATTTTTTCCTGATCAGACACCTTCTTAGAGGTGACCCATCACTCCGAATCAGGAAGTGAAATGGATGCATTCTCAGATTTGACTCCAGACATACATTTCATTACATGAAATGTACTTTGTATTTTCCAGTCAAATATGAAGTACACTTTCTTATCAATCACACATTTACCATGCGTCCATCTCTTCAGGCACAGAACATGTCTATGGTTTTATGGAAACCGGGCCTTCTCTTCCAAAATGAGTGGACACATCCAGCAAATCTGCAGTGGTTCTGATGGTTCATCTATCAAACTGTTATTTCACCGTCCAACCATGTTTATACCCAATAAGGTAGACTCTAAAAAATAAAGGTGCTTAAATGATGGATCTTTAAATTTCTGAATGGTTCTATGGAATCATAATTCTGTGGAGAACCATTACATCAGGCGAAAGGTTGCCTTGGTGGTTCTTTGAAGCACTGTAAAAGGTTCTTCTACATGGCATCACTCTGGAAAAACGGTACTGGACCCATTATTTTGTAGAATGTAGGAGACTACACACCCTCAGAAGTTCTACTGCAGATGCAGCCATTTCACACACACCAACTTCCAATGAAGAAGGGGAAGAAGCAGCACACCGCTCACATAACAACCGAAACTGATTTATTGATGTACGGTCATCTTGGTCAATCACGCCTTTATCAGAGTTTTTAACTCATATTTTATAAGCATGAAACTGCCTTTCTACTGGTTAACACTTTAAAAGAAAAAAGAAGAAAAAAAGTTCAACATCTCCGATGACTTGATGTTCAAATTCACGGTCCTAACTAACGATATCAGGCATTTAATCTGTTGATTCACGACTACAGGCAATCAGCTGATGGGTTTGTGTATGAAGCTCACCGCAGGGCTCCACACCAGTCAGGGCCAGCAGAGCTGTCTGCCCACTGCTCAGGGAGACCAGAACCAGATGACCTCGTAAAACTTCCCTCGTCCTTCATGATGCATCACTCCAAGATCCCCAACACAAAAAAAAACATAACTGTTGCAGGTGTTGTAATAAATCTACATCTCTCTGTTGGCTGGGTAGGTGCGTGTACTGTATTGTAGAAGCTAAATATCCAGTTGATGCAACTGAAGAACATCTGTAGCCTTTGCACCTTGTTCACATACATCATCCGAGATGGAAATGGAATGCTCAGATAGAATGACAACCATTTTGTAATCCATGATCATTCTAGTTTTATTGAGGTGATATGGTTGCTGGTTTTGCTCGGTTGTAGTACGTTCATATAGACGAACACCAGTAATCACGGTTTCTATAAAATGCTCCTGGATTTATAGTCAGCACTTAACGGTTGCACCTATGACCAATTTATGGAACCCCTTTTCAGAATGCCATATTCCACAGCAAAAAAATAACGTCAATATTATCTACAATGGAATACATTGGGGGGAAAAGAATAAAAAAAACAATACAACCAGCAAGATAAGGCAGTAAGACATGAAAATGCCCTACACCTTGCCTACTTGTAACTTAATGAGGTTTGTTACCACTTTTCCATGCTTAGTGTTTTAATGCTTTTTTTTTACTTCCTATAAGGCTGCCCCACTACAGGAGAGGGCAGCTTCACTGACTGTATAGAGATGAGCATATTTCACATGAGGCCTCAGCACCAGGAGCCCTAACCACTACCACCAGGAACATAACTCTTTATTGAGAATACAACTACAGATCACTAAGAATTCAATTTTGATTTGCTCCACAACAACATTGTGCCCCAGATACAAGCAGACTCATGCTCTGACCCCGCCCTAACTAGGCAGGGATTGGCTAGTCGCCAAAGTCTGGGCAGAGGGTAGGGGATGAGGCAAGGGACAAACTTCTCAGCAACGACAATTCAACTGACCAAGGCTTTTTTTTTTTTTTTAGCTATTTATTTTCATTACTTGAGAGCATTAAGGTTATAATCCAAACAGGTTCTGTTAGGAAATGAATTATCAAAATGTAGTTTAAAAAAAGTGTATAGTCAGCATTACATATATATATGCATGAAGGAGGAAAAAAAAAAGTTAAAACTTAAAAATACATATTTATATTCGTTCAAAGTCCCAATCCTTTTTCGAAACTAGCCATTTTTGCAACTTGGAAGCGTTTGTACGTTTTCTTTTTTTCTCTTTTGAACCATCCAAATGGGAACAAATTTTGAAGGTTTTGAGTACATAAATATACAATCTTCCTGTGCTCTACTTGTGATCACAATACTCCTCAGAACATCACTGTCACTCAAAATAGAATCGACTTCCTAGCACCAGTGCTCCCAGGTCCACAAGCTGTTCACATTGAGCTTCAAATAGTCAAACGCAATTAAATAAAAGAAATACTAATAAATACAAGGGATACGATAAAAGTGTAACAAAACAAAGAAAAAAAAAAAAAAAAAAAATAGAGCAAAACTCTAAAATATGGTCGACTGAATGATTCTTTTTTTTTTTTAATAGTTCACAAAGTCATCCCTTAAAAGTGTGAGCTTAGAGCGTGGAATTGAAAGTCCAATTCTGAGGAGGGGGAGGGGCTGGTGATGAAGGATGTGGGGGGGTTAGAGGGCATAGAGGGGGGTGGGGGCAGTAAGGGGGGGTGGGGTGGGGAGGGGAGGGGGCAAGGGGAATAGAACCGCCACGACATCACGTGTGAGAAAGGCAAGAAAACATTACAGTGATCCGTTTAATACTCATCGTACTGCAATCAAAAAACACACATTATAACGCTCCCCCGATTTATTGTACAAGGGACAGACAACATTTTTTTTTTTTTCGTCTTCTTCTTTAAAAGCATAACAAAGAGAGTTTAGAGGATGGAGGGTACAGTCACTGTAACGAGTGTTCATTAGGAGTCCGTCACCTCCGGCTCCGTAGTCACGTGTATACGAAGAATGCATGTCACAGGAAGCGAGCTAAGATGAAGGAAGAAGGGCCGGGGGGATAGGATCTGGTACGACACAGCTCCTAACATGGGAGGTTCTAAAACTAGCGTTTTTTTTTTCTCTTTTCAGTTAAAAGTGTTAATATAAATAAAACGCGTACTACAGTGATCTTTTTTTTATATAAAAGTCTTCCTGCAAATAATACAGTGAGAAGTACGATACAATACAAGGTAAAACCAAATGCTGGCACAGGCCTATCAATATACATGTTCTTTTTTTTTTCCTTTGTCTTTTTTTTTCCTATTTTTTTGTAGCACAACCTATCCTTTCTATACACTAACTAGTTTGGCGCAGGTTTTAGAAGTATGGGTTCAGAGCAACATATTGAAAATAAAAGGGGAGGTACACGGTGAACCCATTAAGCGCAATGCTGTCGTCTGCAGAAATATACGGTTTGAAGCTCATCTTCGTGCTGCAAGAAACACACAAGTTAGAAAAAATTAGAACATCAAAAGGGATTACAAAAAGAAAAAAAAGACCTTAAAAAGAAACACATCCCACCCCCAGTACAGTTCTACACAACAGAGAAATACGACAACTCTGTCCACAGCATTCAGTTTAAAAAAGAAACACTATACAATGTCAAACAACATTATTACTAGTGCCTACAAGATCTCGTTTGGAAGTTGTTAGTTATTACCATGATTTCTTCGTAATATAGATATTTATATATTTATATATGTACGTATAAGAAACGCATAATGCACAAGGCTTCGTCTAGGAGAAATTGGACAGAGTGTGGGATGAAATGTGATGACAAAACATTTTACAAACGGAAATATTTTGTACACCTGATCTGATTGGGGCGTGTTTTTTTGGACTTCGTGGTAGTATTCATTGATTGGCTTAGAGAGAAGCTACAGTGACACCACTCCTTCCTCCACCACCAGCATCACAAAAAGGCATCGGCATTTACTTTAAGGGCGTCGTCCCTTTGCTGACGGTCAGTCAGGGTCAGTCATAGACCAGCTGCTGGCCATGTCGCACTGTGTAACGCGCAACAGTCCTCCAGAACGGCTGCTTTAGCATGTACAGTTTTACAACCCAGTTCATGTTAAGGGCTCCAAACGACAGTCTAAAGCTTGCCCTACAAAACAAAAAAAAAAACAAAAGCGAGGGGGGGGGGGGCATTTTATCCAGGGGAGGCGGCCACCCACAACCAGAAGGCCATCGGGGCAGAGAGCATCATGGGAATGCAGAGGTAAGGTCGGTCAGTCGCCACGGTGACAGGATGAGGTTATCTTATTTTTGTGTGGGGGAGGGCACATGCAGGTCCAACCTGAGTTCATTTAAACCACCAGAGTCCTAAAGGGCCTTGAATCCCACCCCAGACCACAGCCGCCCACCCACACACACACACACACACGCAGAGACACACACGCAAACATGCGAACATGCTCACATCCACACACAGTCCATGGTGCCTCCTGGGTGTCGTGCGTGTCGGGGGGGGGGGGGGCCTGTGAGGCTACCCAGCATGCCCTGTTCTGCGGGAGGGAGCGGGGCGGAGGGAGGCTAGCTGCTAGCGGAGATGAGCGGTGTGGTGTGCATGAGGAGGTGGAGAGGAGGGGCGGCAGGAGGAGGGGAGCAGAGGGGCACGTTTGGCACTTCCCCACAAACAAAAGAAAATAAAGATAATGATAATAATGAGAATAATACAAACACAGGGGGACAAAAAATAAAGTAACACAGAGCTAAACTCTTGGCATGTCTAAATTAAATCCACCCAGATTAAACAAAAAACAAAAACAAACAAAAACAAAAACAAAAACCACTCACAAGCCTCCAATCCCCCCACACTCTCTCCTCCCCCCAACCCTCAAAGGACATTCTCACACACACACACGCGCACACACACTCTCAGCCGGCCACCACAGACACTCTGGTGTGTGTATTGGTGTGCGTGTGTGTGTTTGGGTTATATGAAGGGGCCCGCGGGCATACCCAGGTAGTTGGCGGCGCCCATGCTGCCCAAACTGGTGGTGTTGGTGTTGGCGGTGGGCGCCGAGCTGCTCCAGTGGACCTTCTGGTGGTGGCGCAGGTTGGACTTGCTGGAGAAGCGCTTGTCACACTGCTGGCACGAGAAGGGCTTCTCCTTGGTGTGGATGCGGCGGTGGCAGATGAGCTGGGTGGAGACGCGGAAGGCCTTGCCGCAGTCGGGGCACTGGTAGCGCTTGGGCTCCGTGTGGATGCGCCGGTGGTTCTTGAGGGCCATGAGGTTGGAGAACTCCTTCTGGCACGAGTTGCAGAAGTAGGTGCCCGTCTTGTGGCTGTTCTTGTGGTTGAGCAGCGAGCTGGCGTGGCGGTAGCCGCGCCCGCACTGGTCGCACACGTGCGCCTTGCGCAACGAGGACCCCGAGCCCGACGCATCCCCGTCACGGCCGCGGGACGAGCCGCTACCCCCGGGGCCGTGCAGGGAAGGCGTCAGCTTGGGCAGCCCGTTGGGATCCAGGCCCTGGGCCTGCATGAGAGTCAGGTCGAGCCCAGAGCCCCAGCCCAAGTCCCCTCCTCCTCCTCCGCCACCACCACCACCACCACCACCGTGAGACATCCCCCCGCCGCCGCCGCCGGAGGAGTGGGAGTGGTGGTGGTGGTGGTGGTGATGGTGCTGCTGGGGCTGCTTGCGGGCGATGCCGTGCTGCATCTCCTGGTGGAGGCGGAAGCTGGCCTGGCTGGGGAAGCTGCGCTGGCACAGGGTGCAGGCCAGCTCCCGCTCCTTCAGGTGCACGCGGCGGTGGTTCTGCAGCTGGGAGGAGACGCGGAAGGCCTTGCCGCACTCGGGGCAGCGGTGGCGGCGCGTCTCGGAGTGGATGCGCCGGTGGTTCTTGAGCGCCAGCAGGTTGGAGTAGGTCTTGAGGCACACGGCGCAGTGGTAGATGCCGACGGTGTGGGTGTTCTTGTGGTTGAGGAGGGAGCTGGCGTGACGGTAGGAGCGGCCGCACTGTTCACATCTGTGGAGATCCACAACAGGAACAGACACACACAGGGGAGGAGGAGGAGGGAGAGGAGGAGAGGAGGAGGAAGAGGAGAGGGAGAGGTAAGAGGGGAAGGGGAAGAGGGGAAGGGGAAGAGGGGAGAAAAAGAGAGAGGGGAGAAGAGGGGCAGGAGAGTAGCCGTTAATTGAACGTTCACGTTGAAGAACACCCCTTTTCCACTTCATGTCTGTATGTGTTAGTAAACCTCGTTTAAACTACATAGGTCTTCTCGGGTTAGTCAACTTCAAGTCATTCTAAGTGCGGTGTGGTCCACCTAAGGGTGTGTCATCTGTGGTTAGAGGGTATCTGGTCAGAAATGCACAGTACAGGTATATGATCTTGAATCCAGCTGCCCAAACTCCATCCCAGCCCAAACTTGGACTTAGGGAGACTTCTAAGTTGTAAAATCAATGGAAACATCATCATATTAAATAAAGTGTTAAGTGTCCACAGGCAGGACAAAATGGCCAAATAGGCTACTGCATCTGCAGGGCTTGCATTTAATCTGATGGTGAAGACCAGCTGCTGTTTACCATCCTAGACAGCAGATGGCGATACTGATTCACTCACTAATCTGAAGGAGCTATGCAGTCTGTCCTTATATGGGCATGGCACTACACTGTCTTCATAGGTGCATATGGCCTGACTGTTCCTACGGCTCATCCTCTAGGAGCTAAAAAATAAAAAATTTACTGATACATTTAAAATCAAATAATAATTATTTTTGAAAGAATGGAAGACAAATAATCTGTTTCTTTCCCCCCAACTGAAATTTAGAAATGTTGGGGGCTTAAGGACTACATACAAACATGGTGGGCTCAATGGCTGGCATTAGGCCCATGACAACAACTAGGCTATAGACTACACACACAATCAGATATAGATCTAGAATCTGAAATACATTTCTTATTCTAGCACTACCTACCTAAGACTACTGACATATCTACAAATGATTCAAATCAAAAGAAAACAATGGCCTATCACACAAAGTAAGCACACTACAAACATTTTCAAATTGGTACCAACAGACATCATAAATTGAGGAGTGACAATGGGACTGGGGTTACTTTGGGAATTGGAAAAAGTGAGCAAAATGTAAAAAACACAATTTGACTATGCAAAACATTTCAATTTAAAACCTTTTTTTGCTTTTTTTTTTTTTTTTGCTTGTTGTTGTTTTGTTACGATAACCTAGTATTCTAATGCATATTGCTAACTGAAAGCAAAGGGGGGGTGACTTATCTGTTCTCCACTAATAAACTGTCCAAACTTCAGAAAAATCCGAATTCCGGCACGCGTATGGTCCCGAGGAAGCCGGATTGGAGATCATATACCTGTAATAAGACACGTAGAGACCTGTGATCTTTTCTATTTCACATCAAGAATCACGAACAACAGACGAAAACTCACGTGAACCGGCACTCTTCTCCCTCCCGCGCGCTTGAGGCCTTCCTCCTGCCCTCCTTGCCTACCTGGTTGTCCCCGCAGCGGTGGCGGGCCAGGCCCGACCTCCCCTGGAAGCTCTTCCCGCAGCTGGGGCAGCCGAAGCGAGTGTGGCCCTCCTCGTGGACCCTCTGGTGGTTGCGGAGGAAGCGGGCCAGACGGAAGGCTTTGCCGCACGTGTTGCAGATGTGGCGCTTCTTCTGGGTGTGGATGCGCATGTGGTTGCGCAGCGCCATGTAGTTGGTGTAGGGCTTGTCGCAGAAGGAGCAGCTGAAGTTGCCCGTCTTGTGCGTGTTCTTGTGGTTGAGCAGGCTGCTGGCGTGCTTGTAGGCGCAGCCGCACAGGTCGCAGGCGAAGGGGCGCTCGTCGCGCTCCGGGGAGCCCAGCTCGCCCGTCTCCATGCTCAGGCTGGAGCTGTTGAGGGAGGCGGAGGACGAGGGCATCTGGGAGGCGTGGCAGTCGTGCGAGGCCAGGTCGGTGGCCGTGGCGAAGCCTTCGCCACAGCCGTCGCACTCGTAGTCGGCCACGGGCCCCTGGCCGCTGGGCCCCGGCAGGTCCTTGCACAGCTGGTTGGAGGTGTGGGTCTCCAGCTGGCGCTGGGTGCGGAAGCCGCGGCCGCACTCTGGGCAGGTGAACTTCTTCATGGCGAAGTGCATGCGCAGGTGGTTCTTCATGGCCAGGCGGTTGGGGTAGGTGGAGTTGCACACGTTGCAGTGGTACTCGCCCGTCTTGTGCAGGTTCTTGTGGTTGGCCAGGCTGCCGGCGTGGCGGTAGGTGCGGCCGCACTGGTCACAGGCGAACGGGCGCCTGCCCTCGGGGTCGTCGGGGTTGGGCGGGCGAGAGGTGCCCGGGCCGCCCTCGTAGGGCTTCTTGAAGCCCTGGTGCCCGCCGCCGCCGCCGTGCTGCCCGTGCTGCTGGTGCATGTGCTGCCCGTGCTGGCTGTGCCCGCCGTGCTGCCCGTGGTGCTGGTACTTCCCCGGGTTCTGCACGCGGCCCTGGTTCATGGGCTGCATCTGGGACGGACCCCCCTCGTAGCGGCCTCCGTTGGGATTCATGCCTTGGCGGACCTGGTTCTTGGCGCGGTGTTCCTCGTGGAGCCTCAGGTGGTTCACCAGCTGCTTCTGTATCTTGAAAGCCTTGCCGCACTCCTCGCACTTGTGCCTACAACAGAGTGAAACACACAAACAGAGCGTCGAATTAGATAAAGTAGTAAGGTACAACAACAACACAGCAAACACCAAACATTTCTTTTTGTTTTGTTTTGTTTTAAAAAAAGTTAAAAGCCATATGCGCAGAAACCGTGTACTACAGAGGGGGGGAAAAATTCAATGCCATGTTTATACAAATCACCAACAAGATACAGATGTTAGGGGGGAAAAAACGCAACCATTCATGAGCTGATTTTTTCCTTTGCATAGTCACATAAACAAAAACATCCGTTGCCCTCTCGAGAATTTCAGCAACAGTCAAACAGTTTTTTTAGTGGCAGATTCAAGTCCATTCCTACAAAGATTAGAAGCTACATGAGGTCTTAATGTAAAACAAAGGTGAGCAATATGAACAACTTAATGAAAAACAAAAACGAGAAAAAAAAAAACACATACATACACACACATACACACTTACACAAAGAACCCCAAAGAAACGAAAAAAGCAAAGCAAAAAAAAAAAAAAAAAAGGAAAAGAAAAAAATGAAACACATGCAAAGATGGCTAACCTTTTAAGGTCAAAGTGGGTCCTCTGATGGTTCTTGAGGGCCAGCAGGTTGTAGTAGCGTTTCTGGCAGACCAGGCATCGGAAGACACCAGTCTTATGCGACTTCTTATGGTTAAGCAGAGAGCAAGGGTGCCGGTAGCTCCGTCCGCACTGGTCACACCTGTGGGGGCGCTCGCCATCGCCAAACGACCCACTGCTGGTGCCTGCGCCCCCTGTCATGCCCTTGGCCCCGTTCATGCCTTTCCCCAGTGCCCCGCTGCCCCTGGCCTTGCCCGGGCACAGGTGAGTGACCAGGTGGTGGCGGTCGGCGAACATCATGCCGCAATCCACGCAGATGTGGCTGCGGCCGTCCATCTTGCCGTTGCTGGACGAGCCGCCGCCGGAGCTCATGCCGGCGCCGGAGTCGGGGCGCGTGATGCCGTGCACCAGCTGCTGGTGGTTGACCAGGTCCTGTTTGCGGGAGAAGCTCTGGCCGCAGGTGCTGCAGATCATCAGGCCGCCGCTCTCGCCCGCCTCCTGGCGCCGGCGCCACTCCTGCTCGCTGGTGGGGGAGAGCGCCGAGGGCCCGGCGCCCTGGTTGCCGCCCTGGATGCTGCCGTGGCTACGCAAGTGGCTGCGGAGCGCCCGCAGGCTGGCGTAGTGGTTGCCGCACACCGAGCACTGGTACACCTCGCCGTCGTCGTCGTCGTCGCCCTTGTTGTCCATGCGCTTGCCGCCGCCGCCGCCGCCTCCGTGGCCCCCGCCGTGAGAGTGCCCCCCGCCGCCTCCTCCCCCGCTGCTCCCGCGGCCTCCGCCGCCGCCCCCGCTGTTGTACTGCATCTGGTCCTGGCCGCGGCTCTGGCCGCCGGAGTCCTTCATGCTGCCGCTGGGCATGGAGCCGCCCTGGCCGTGGTAGCCCATGTAGCCGTTGGACATGCCGCCCTGCTGCTGCTGGCGCCGCTGCGGGCACATGTGGGACTTGATGCCCGAGATGTCGGAGTACATTTCGCCGCAGTCGGCGCACATGTGCCGGTCGGCCTGCCGGTGGCTCTGGGGCAGCGGGGAGTGGCCCGAGTTGCCCTGGGACAGCGAGCCGTCGAAGCGGTCGTGGAACTCCAGCGAGTCCAGGCCGCTGCTGTGGCCGCCATCGGGCACAAAGTGGGCGGCGTCGCCCAGGTTGCCCGGCAGGGAGATGGGGGTGGTGGCGCCGCTGCCCTGGTCCTGGGAGTGGACAAAGCCCTGCTGGGAGTCCAGCGTGAGGGGCTCGGGGGACAGCCAGTCGCCCTCGCTGTTGAGGCCCTGCGAGCCGGGCCTGGTCTTGTGGCTGCGCAGGTGGCTGTGCAGGGCGGCCAGGTGCGGGTACTGCTTGCAGCAGATGGTGCACTGGTAGTGCCCAGTCTGGTGGCAGCGCTTGTGGTTGACCAGGCTGCCGGCGTGGCGGTAGCTCTTGCCGCACTCATTGCACTTAAACCTACGGTCGCCGTCATCCACTGAGGACGACTGGCCCCCCCGGGACTCACCTGCTCCGGGGGACGACACCGACGGCTGGGAGTTGGAGCCCAGGCTGTCGGTGTTCAGGATCGAGGGGCCGTCTTGGGCGTGCGGCGGGGGGTGCGGGTCATGGGTCAGGTAGTGAACTTTCAGGCTCTCCAGGTCGGGGTGCCCGGCCCCGCAGTACGCGCACGTGTATATGGGGTTGTTCACTGGGGGGCCCAGCATCTGGTCGTAGCGCTTGTCGGTCAAGGGGGGCAGCGGCAAGGGGTCCCCGAGAGTGGGGGTGTACGGGTGCACCCCGGGGGAGCGCACCGTGCTCAGGTTATGTGGCACGATGCCCGGGAATCCCCGGGTCAGCCCCAGGGAGGAGGAGGCTGCGTTATGCAAGAGAATGTGCTCTTGGAAGTCATTTTTGTTGGGCAGCGCCACCTGGCAGAGGTGGCAGAAGCAGGAGGCCATGTCGTCGCTCAGTGCGGCGCGGCTGTCTGACTGGCTGTCGGCAAGTCCGCCGCTCATAGACAAGCCCGGAGGCTTGAACTTGGAGTGGGTGCGCTCGTGCGCGCTAAGGGCTGCTAAGTTATTGAACTGCTTGTAACAAATGGCGCACTTAAACGCACCCTCTTGATGAGATTTCTTGTGGTTCACCAGACTACCGTGGTGTCTGTAGGTGCGTTCACACTGGTCACACTTGAATGGGCGGTCCCAGGCGTCTTCGGATCCGGGCGATTTCTGCTTGTCGTTCTGGCCGTCGTGGTCGTGGCCCATCATCCCGCTGTTGTTCAGGTGACTCCGGAAGCCCGTGTCGGACAGGTCCTGGGCTAGTCCGTAGTCCCTCTCGTCTTCGACCGGCTCGTCGTTGTCCTCCTCGGCTTGGGCACTGGGGGACAAAGTGTGGATACGCAGGTGATTCTTCAGAGCCAGAGCGTTGGGCAGAGTACGGGTGCAGACAGGGCACTGGAAAGAGCCCACCTCGTGGGACTTCTTGTGGCTAGCCAGGCTATTGGCGTGCTTAAAGACGCGTCCACACTGTTCACAATCGAATCTACCGCTCTCCTCTTGCTGATAATGTGCTTTCATGTGTTCCAAGAGGCTGGGGGTACTGGGGCAAATCATGTCACACTCTTTACAAGGAAACCCCTTAGCACGACTGAGATCATGCATGGCCATGTTCAGTGAATTGAAATGGGAAGGGGAGAAGTCCACATAAAACGCTCCTCGAAAACAAAGAACAAAAGGGGGCAACGAATGACTGCTCAGCTCTCAGCCTCTGTGGTGTCAGCCATTTTGTTACCTGATTCACAGATATTCTCTCCTCTTGGCCATTCAATTCCAACCCCGCAAGAGCAGCGCAGTGAGAGTGCGTCCAGGATGTGGCTGGTCACTTGGAGCAGACCTGTGGAGACACACAAGAGAGAGAAGAGAGGGAGAGAGAGAGAAGGTGGTTACTGTTTGGAAATCTTTTACAAAAAAGTGTACTCAATGTGTGCATTTATATATATATATAGATAGATAGATTTGTAATACAATCATCAAAAAGTAACAGTGATTATTCATTCATTGAAAAACTTCTGAGCTAACATTCTCATTAGGAGAAATTACAATGATCACATATAAGTACATTACCATAATGTATGCAAATTTATGTATATTGATTTAATTATGACCATGCATGTCGATTGCTGCACATAAAACATGAACATTACTCACAGAAATCGTGTTGATTACAGGGTTTTGAACAATCTGATATTGATATGCTAATTAGCCTACTTTGTATACTTATTTATGCAAGTGACTACATACTAGTCTATCTTTCCATCTGATAAGCAAAATGTGTTGCTGGGGTTAGTTTTGAGATTTAGACAAAGGAGTACATCTTCCTTATTTGAGGCATCAGCAACTTTTAACCTGTCCAGACTTGTATGTCCAAATGAGGGCGGTCATACAACGAAGATGTGTTATTCCTATAAACACACTTGTGAATGTTGTTCAACAAGCTGGTTTTAAATGCCAACCAACTGCTTTTTCAGTTTTGTCCCCCAGTTCATCATGACGCCCCACGAACCCTCAAATAAAAAAAAGAAAAAGAAAAGAAAAAAGAAAAATTGCAAAAAAACAAACAAACAAAAAACACGCAATTCCGCCTTTCATACTATAATCTAAATAATGCATTTTTTTTACCCAATTATGAAACAAGTTCACTAAAGTAGGCTAATTACCAATCTATACAGATTCTTGTATGTTAATACAAATATTATAAAAAATTGAGTTAAATGATAACATCTGTTTAAAAGGCAGCCAATTTGGTCCACTTAGCTGTTTCATACAAATTAAGAAAAAAATAATGTTCAAGATGGAAGTCAAAGTATGAACCTACCTTGAGCAATTACAAACTATGTCAAAATGATGGTAGAGGGCACTCACCTCCATTCTGTCTGAATGGAATACCACTAGGCAGTTCCCTCTGCCCCAGTTGAACCCTACATCTAACCTGTTACAAGTCTTAGCAAATAAAATGGCAAAAATAAAAAATAAAAATAAAAATAAGAATTACTATTTTTGGGGAGATGGAATGTCTTGCTGTTGTTTGTTCCTACTATATTCATCCAGAGAACGTTGATTCAACCACATTGGCCACACACAGGCCACTGTATCACGTCCGCTCAAATGATAAATGATTGGCTTACTAGGCAGAACAATTGCCCCACTTATGTTGTATGATTGAGCATTATTCCAGCTCAGTGAACAAATTTCACGGCACTACTTGCAATGCCTTTTTATTAAAATGGAAAAAATGCAACAAAACATAATATTAAAAAATTTGCCCTTTTGAGAATAGACAGCCAGTTGAAATTGAAGTTTATGTATATTTTTTTTCCTTCTTTTTTTTTATTTAAACATCAGGTTTTTGATCAAGGCTGAAGCTCAGTAGTGAGGCCTCCAGTTTTCTGCTCCCCACCCCTCCCCCCTTCCTCGCACTGCGTATTCCCTTCTTATGGTGTGTGAGGTGTGGGTGACACCTCCGTCAGACTACCCTTTCATCCCACACGGGGGAGTCTTGCTGCACCAATGAGAGCGAGACGCTGTGCCCTCGGGGTAGGTACCCTAACCCACCGGCACCAATGCCAGGCCATCTGGATGCGTTAGCCTCACCGAGTCTGTCGAGAACTGTGTAGCGAGATGCCAGATGGGTCCAGCATCACACACACACAGAGGAGAACTGGGAGAGGGAAAAAAAAAAAAAAAAAAAAACGCATTTCCACTACGCTTGTCTGTCAGCTGTTGTTTACATTCGGAGGCAAACATATTCATGGCTGGCGAGGCCAATCTTTTCCATGTTGGGAGAGCATTGTTGTGCAGACGTAGAGAATATTTGAGCATATTGAAGAATGAGTTAAATAATCTAGGATACTTCCAGAAATTCAGTGAATATTTTTAATCAGGACTTTGAGGATTTTTCCCCTTTTTTTATCATCTCAGAAGAATGGTGGACAGGTACTGTGTGAAATGAGATGCATTTTATAATGCAAATTTGGAAATCTCAACTGCGCTACATAGCATAACAGTATGAATGGGAGCAGAATGCAAAACAGATGTGGATAAAATTCTATATTGCCCAGCAAAACCAAACATAAATGTATGTACTTTATTTCCAAATTCACATAGGCCACTGAACACTGAATAGGATGCATCATTCTGTGCACCTTTTTGAAAAAGCAAAGGTTATCCAGAATTACCTGCTCATTGTTTCTATGTAACTGAAACATGTAGCTATACTGGTCTGTTGCACAAAAAATATCTGCAACTACACTTTGAGACCCTCATCTGTAATCTAAAAAGGATCGCCTCAGTGATCTAACGAGGTCTTACTTCTTCATCCATTTACACTAGAATAAATAAGGTTTTCTATGAATAAGTCTATTAATATTTATTTTTGTACATTTGATTCGTCAAGTAAGCGAACCATGTGGTGGTCAACAACTTAAACACTCCTACCGCCAAAAGCGTGCGTGTGTTAAGGTTTGCAAGCCTGGCCGTTTATTTTTTAAGAGATGTTTACACAGCGCAGGGGCTGTTGTGCGGTCTGCAACGACCTGAAAACGCCAGATGTGCAACGGGTTTTAAGAATGGGCGGCTAAATGTGCATTAAAATATACTTATGAGGTGCACGAAGGTGGGGAACGTTCAAACATTCGTATAATTTCGACACAAATTAACAAAAAGCAACATTATTTAAAAATTCTGCTTTCCCGCGAGGTGCTACATTGTAACTGGATATAAGGCGCGCTCATATGTAAATTCTCCGGTCGATAAAAAGTTCCATTCATTTTACAATCTTTGCCTATTTCAAGATTCGGGTAAAAGATTTTCCAATTACACGCGAATTATGGGGAGGTAGGCGACTCGATGTTCCACCTTGGCCACACTAAGTGGAGATACCTTCGACGAAATGTCTGTTTACCGAACGACCTAGCTAATGGCTAGCAGCTAGCTGGCCAAACACCTCGACAATGAAAATGGAAGGCGCGTTCGACAAACGGTGATATATTTTGGAATTTGCAGCCATCCAACTTAGGCGTATGTGCGCGATATATTTCGCAATGACCTTCATTTGTCTTTCCCACCAAAGTCCACACATTATGGATTTATTCGGACAAAGCGGGGGTCTATTTGCCACCGTTCCGCGCGACATTCCGTGTTATTTTCCCCTAGACGACTCCCCAAATTAGGCAACGTCAAGGCCGGTGGACCGAGCAACCACCTCGCGTTGTTCGAAATTTTCTTTTTAAAGATGCGAGCATCTTCATGATAGACTTGCAATCCAACGATGTAAACACACGATACGCAGCAACAGATTGGGCAACAATAGCTATTTACCATCAAAACGGCATATTTGTAATTCATTGATAGCAATTTAGCTGTGTAAACATAAACTAGCTAACATTAGCTAGTTGGCTAAAGGGCTAGCTAGGTCAAGTGTGAAAATCAACCAATCTGGAGATATTACATAACGGTTCCATGAATGTCCAGTTCCGATCATCATGGAGAATAAATCAGAGAACAAAATGTAATAGATACATATATTACCAGTGTGCCCGCCTGAATTCTTCAGGAGATGCGTTGACTAACGGTAGCTAGCTAGCTAAACTTGCTTTAGGTTTTGTGTAGGGTTGGCTAGGATGCTAACTAGCTGTGCTAACCCGCTAGCTACCCCCCACGGTGCTAACCGAGAGGAAAACGGAAGTTGCTGCATTGAGAGTAGCTAACCATGAAATTTGCAAGCACAAACAAAAACGACATACCCTACACAGATATAAATGCAGAAAATCCATTAATATACTTGCGTTCATCTTCTAGGTGCTTCTAATCGTCCATATTTATCAACGCATTAAGTTTTAAATATTGCTATATTTGCTCGGCTTTTAGCATTCAGGCTAACGGGAGCTAGCACGCTAGTTAGCACGGAATCAACAAAGATCACGGCAAATAAGCGGTGAACGAATGATGAACATCATCTTGTTACAGACGTTTTAACTTCCTTAACTTACCCGTTCCGAGACGATAATGAGTGGGGTGATCGAAACCCTATCTGAGCGCGCGAAATTAACAAGCTCATAGACTAGCCATTTGGATTTTTTCCCCTAGATCAACCACCGACTTTGGTTCTTCTCGGTCTTTTTTCTTCCCACCTATTCAACATACTTCCTGCTAGCCGAATGAAGATGAGGCTGCAGACGTACTTCAGCGCGTCACGCTGCGCAGGATGGGTTGGAGTCGGTAACGTTTCTAAACAATGTGTACGATTGAATATTATTGAATTTTTGGTGTTAAAACGATCCATTCACATTTAGATTATCATAAACGATGAAATACACGAGCTATACTTACACGAACCTTAGCCATCTTGGAAACGCATCTCCATCTCAATGCGTAGCACAAAAACGACTCGCCGTGGTCACAGCCATTGCTTCGTGGACCTCGAGGAAATGACATTATGAGGTCACATCCTTGGCTGTTTAATGGCTCTGGTCAGTCTCTCGGCAGTGTAATATGGTCTCTATTAGAAAGGGACCATTTACAGCATATATGCCCATATAATAGCCAGTGGAATGGGTTTTGCGATGGAAATATTGTGTGTTAATAATTATACATTTAACATGTCGTTTAAGGGATTGCATTAACAATGACCCAAAACATTTTTTTGATTTCTTAAGACAGTTTATTGATTTGAGTGGAGAATAAATTCAGAAAATAAAACATATAGATATCAAATCGGTCTTGTGTTCATTGTGGTGTGTGTTCATGCTATCGAGTTGGATCCGTGTGGCCACACCCATTAGCCGACACATGGCATTTTTCCCCCAAAGGTTTGATGCTGAAGACAAGACATGAAAAAACAGAGGTGCTGTGGTTTTATCCACTAATAAGGTCTCCAGACATTTAACAGTCAAGTGTAACAGGTTTCAAACCATTCTTAATTCCAATGTTTTAGGCTATTTGGAGGATGAATTGATTTCCCTCGCCCATATAGTGAAATAATTGATTACAGATTAATAATAATAATATTACAACATTGAGAAGCATATTAAGAGTGATCAGGGGTAATAGTGTAAAGTCTATCCTTGTCACAAAAAAACAGGCCAGTTTGATACTGTATGAATGGCCTATTAATTTGCGTTGACTCTTGTCGTAATAGAGAAAATAAGGATTGACCATGCACAGTGTGCATAAGTGCCAGATAATGTTAGGCCTAGGCCTAGGCTATGCTGCATCCAGAAGTTGGATAGGCCTACTTTAGATAGGCTACAGCAAACAACATGAACAGTTACAAATAATAGTTTCAAATAGAGTTAGTATAACAATATCAAACATCAACAATGAAAATAATCAGTTTTATTAACAAAACCCATATATATGCAAACAATAACTGAGTTGCAGAAACAAGAGTTATAATAACTGTAATTTAATTAAGCGCAAGATGAACATTTGAGTCTTCAAACATTTCCTGAAAATCTCATAGCTATTACACAAACGTAGAAGTACTGTAACCCATTCCACCTACAAGGAATCTCTGAGGAAAAGAGTCTCGACTATGACCTCTCATAGTTAATGGATGGTCGACACAGCAGACAGTCATCAGAAGACTGCAGTGGACGTTTAGCTGGATCATGGAATTACACAACCCAAAATATATGGGGTTTGTACATTGGGGCGTTTTCATCCACACTGTACATACCAATGCAATAGCCTATACTTTTAGGGGGCATGGTCTTAAACCATAATATCCATAATATCCAATTTATACCTTATTTATTATTTTCCGTGTAGGCGTACAGGATATGAATTATTCTACAGTATATGCTTATTATTCTAATACATTCAAAATGTACGTATATTTCTGCCATTGTACGCGTACCGTACAATGCAGTTTGAAGGTGCATTCCTTTATCTGTGAAAGACTCTCAGTGCTCTCACTTCATGTGCCCTGCAGTGCAGTAGAGGACTGTTGAAGCAGTATGCCACCGTGCCTGCTCTCCCAGTGGAGAGTGGGGTTTCCTCTCATCTGAGGCCGTGCTTGGAAACCTGAGCCTCTTTCTTCGGCTGATATCTGAGACCTTTGGAGGGTCCAGTCCAACGGACTTGTCTGATTTCTAGACGGGGCCGAGTTAAGGGCTTGGGAGGTTTGCTTTGTTCCTTATTTTGTTTAGTTCCAGTTGAGTAGCAGTATACTGTGCTAGAGCCAAGATCTTCACCCCCCACTCAAGATTAGTAATCAGTTCAAAGTAGTGAGTAGTAGCAGGTGTGTGTGCTAGTGTGTGTTAAGAGAATATACCTGCACCAACATCAGCTTGTTTGTGTGGGTGTGGTATGCATGCTTGTGTTCAGTCTCACAGCAAACTAGTATAATACCAGTCCGTGTAAGTATGTGTGTGTGTGCGTGCGCTTGTGTGTCTGTTCAGTCGTAGAGCAAACTTGCTCTAACACCAGTCCATGTGTGTGTGTGTGTGTGTACGTGTGTGTACGTGTGTGTCTATTCAGTCACAGAGCAAACCTGCACCAACACCAGTCCATATGTGTGTGTGTGTGTGTGTGTGTGTGTGTGTGTGTGCGCGCGCGCGCGCACGCTTGTGTGTCTGTTCAGTCGTAGAGCAAACCTGCACTAACACCAGCCCCTCTGTGAAGAAGAATGCCCACCCCTACTCAGAGGCCTCTGAGGAATGTGGGGGCTGGGGGTGGTGTGGGCATGTTTTTGTGCGTCACCCCCATAAGCAGTTGTGCAGCAGCAGTAATCACGCTACCACTTCAGCTGGGCGTGTATTTCAGTGTCACTTGCTTCATACAGCAACATTGTAATGTGGATAGTTATCTTCCAGGACACAGATAACAATCATGTAATTGCAAAATATATGATCCCATGATTGCAGTTGACAGAGGTGTTGCAACTTGTTATTTTTTTTAAAAAAAAATGTGTTTGAAACAGTTAAACACCATTTTTGAAGTCACATAGAAATAAGTGGAATCTACCAAAATGGAAGATTGCTGCTATACAAAGCGCCAAGCTATGTTGAATGTAACAGAAATCACAGGGATTTTCTGATTTGAGTCATTGTTATCAGATTCAGGACACAAGGCGAAGAATTTAAGGAGCAATTTGATGTCAGTCAAAATAGCACAAAATGTTGGTAAACTGGGTTTTTTTTTTCTGCCATAATGATCTCAGTAATAGCTTTGTCCTGGTACAGTGGCATGCATTTCTTTTGTCATAAATAACAAACGGACACTCGTGCTATAAGCATAGTGCAGTCATACAGATTTCCTTTGAGTTTTTGATCCACTTTTTCCCAAGCAGTTTTCAATCGACCATTCCTTGGACTAGCAGCACTGGTTCACATGAAACTTGGGGCATGTATAGCTCCACTAAGCGCATAAGGAATTGGAATCGTTCCACTCACCTCCATGTTAAAAATGCCCATATTTACAGTCAAAACAGCAATTAAAAAGTTCCACAAATGTCACCAACTTGCTTGGACAAAGAGCCATGTTTATCTTGCCACCACAAGGCAAGACACCACCAGTGAGGATGGTAAGAGAGGCAAAGACAAATGCATGCAAATTAGTTTACATGCACAGTTAAGTCGACTGGACAGTTCAAAGTCTCCAAAAAACATTCAAAAGTGACCTCCATGCCTTTCCTATTACAGTATTTAATTTCAAATGTAACTGAAAGGAATTACTGAATGCTAGCAACTTTGTCTGGAATTGTGTAATATTGTCAGATTACATTAGAATTGCAAATTAAAAACACCAGAGGTGGGTTTGGTGTACGAATGACTACTGAAAAGAACCCCATGCCTAATTATTGTGGAGGGTCTGTGATGTTGTGGGACTGTTCTAAGGCTTTTGGGAACCGTGCAGGGATGCCCATGCATCGCCTCTTTGTGTAAATATGCAGGTCTTGTGTATCTTTGTTTTTCATAATTTATTTGTCTCCTTTCAAAAATATATTGCCCAAAGACAATTTTGTATCTCCTTTCACTCAACTGTTCCAGGGATGCCTGCCGATAATTGTGGATCATGGTGGGGGAGAAACGTCATTTCATCAGAGTAAGTACTTTGTTTCATGAGGCCTAAAAGTTACACCGTTTTGAAATATCATTATTTAGGGGTTTTTATATGTTTGTTTAATACGAGCGGGAAAAAAAACACATTTTTTTTCATGGCAACAGGTCGTTGAAAATGCTCATGTTAAATGTGTTGGAGTGGACATTTGAAAGTGTTTCACTATGACGTTAAATATTTGCATAATATTTGTGTTTATTATTGTTCTTTGAGTTAACATAAATTAAGAAGTAAGACTTGGTAATTATAAGTCACTTTTTCATATATGGAATATATGGAAAATGTGTTGGAGGGGCAGTTTGACAGAAAACTTTGCAGCGGAAGTCACATTTGTTTATGTTTATGATTTAAAATGATTAGCAGACGCTTTTGTCCAAAATAACATATATTATTTAATCAAAGACCAAACAGATGTAGCTCGCCCCTCCCTTCAGCATTCCCAGAGAGACTTTGTTTGGGGAACAGGCTGCCCCCACTTTGCTTGTTTCCAGCTTGCAGAGCCACGGGCTGCCTATGAGACCTTTTTCTTCATATGGGCAGCTATAGCAGATTATGAGGAGATGAATGTGGCAAAGAATTGTATGGGCGTGAATTCGCCTATGATTGCTGACTGCACCTTTAACGGTTAAGTGTTAGAATTGCTGCTTGCATATATTTTCAAAGCTCTGTTTTGTTTTTCACTATACTCTAACTGGTGCTCACACAAAATGCAAAATGAATATCTCTTGCAAAATGAAACACAGCATATATAAACACATTTCAAAAGCGAGCACTTCCCTGACATTGTAAACACTTTTGTCATACAGTTTACATTGTAGGTCTACATTCACAAAACCTCTGAAAGTTCTTGCACAATCAAACAATCACCTCAAAATAGTTTTACAGTGTACACACTCAAAATATGGAAAGCACGGTGTTCAGGGCATATCGCTCAAATAAATCGTGGATGGCATAACTCAGTGGATTCAGCATTTACAGTACAATCTCTAAAAATAAAGTATATTGTAAAAAACAATTGCGCTGGAAAATACACATTTCAGAACTGTAAAATGGGAGGGAAATTACAGTTTACAGCCTACAATACTTTACCTTTTTTGAAACATTCCACCCTTTTCTCAAAATACTTTCCTCTAACATTTCTTGTAAAACTGAACAATCGCCTTGAAACAGCTTTACCGGTCAAAACCAAACAATGTCTTAGATCATTCACAAAGCAGGCAAAATAGAAAACACTACACATCACATAATGGAAACGCAGCGTTCGGGGCAGGGAATAGCTCCAGGAGAAATTTCATTTTGCATCTAAAAAAACAAAACAAAATAAAAAATATTTCAACAATTCTACTGTAAATCCAGTAAAAAAAATAATGTATTGAGAATGGGATTGCTTTACAGTTTTGAGAAAAAGGGTGCATAGGTCTAAAAGAAAATTAAACATTTATTGTCACACACAGCAAACATTACCTTACCATCCTGTGGACAGCCCACTCTCCAAAAGTGTCAACAATAACAACCACGGTCCAGTCTGGACCATGAAAACATAACTGTTCCAGCCAATCACAGACGAGATATGCATAAGAGTTTTAATTGCACAGGAGGGAGGGGGACCCAAAATCATTAAGAGTGCCTTTAATGAGAGGTACATTACAGTCTATGCATGGTTATGGTTAGGATTTGGCAAACACATTTGTCTAGCCTACAATGTAGGCTCTAAATGCCTGATAGTTTCTGTCCATTCTGAACCTGCACTGTTTAGCAACTTGTTAACACTCTGAGCTAGGTGATGTGGTAGTGTGCACATTGTTTTAAACAAGTGAGATCAATTTGAAGTAGTTGTGTTAAATGTATGATAGCTCTTTCATTATGTTTTATTGCCACTTGTGGTTACCATTGTGCATCACCAGTAGCCTGGAGATTCAGACCCAAATCTAGAAAGATTTAGGGTCTGGCTATGAGTAATGAAAATGGCCCAACTCGAGGGATGGCACCAAGCATGCATTTGAAAATGCACTGCACGCAATTTGATAACACTACGACCAGTGTTTACTGGCTGATTCCGGACATCGACGGAGCGGTGTTGTCGTTGTCGTTGTCTGTTTAGCTCGCCTCTGGCCCATCTATCACATACACCAATGTGATTCGTGCAGCACGGTTCCAACGGTAATGAGCATCACGAATTTGAATCTCGCGAGTACTCTGGATTTCCAGGGTATCACAAGTGAATCACAATGTGTTTTAATGCATGAGAGTTTACAAATTGTGGTTTTGCCAAAAGAGTGATTGATTGAATAAATGTGTGCAGACAATTGAGCATTTGGTTCAGAGAATGGGGCTTAGTTTTAGCAATTGTGAAAAAATGTAATATGACATTTTTAGGTATCATGTTGCTCAAAACCTAAAGCTCTTCTGTAAGCAATGTTGAACCAAAATATAGATTTTTTCAAAATATAATTTCCTGTTGTGAATAAATGCAGCACACAAGAAAATAGTGTCAGAGTGACATGTAAAAAATGGTGTGATCCACGCAATATCCACAAGTTAACTATATCCAATAATAACATATTTGAGGACGTGTGCAGAAAATGTCATGCGCATCCTGATTGTGAAATTACCTATAATCATCCCAAATCTAAAGTATGCAATTTTGCCATGAGCATTTCAGTCAAGGTCATTGAAAAGTCATAGCTAGAAGTCAGCCTGAATTTAATCCCGCCCACAAAATTCGGCCTGACATTGCTCCACTGACAAGCATCCATGCCTGTATGAGAATCAGCTGACCAATCAAATCATTCGAATGGGCTTTGTACAATGATGGACAGATGTGCAACTGTTCATTCATATGACCTGAGTGTGCTTCAGTTGGTTTTGTTTATAGCAAAAAGCTTAAAGAAGTGAGACGTTTAGATGTCGCTATTGCATCTATCCTACAAGATATTGACAGTGTAAAAAAAAACAACCAGAAAACAGTGATTAAGATATTTGTCAAGAAGAAGGATGTTTTGGCTGTTGGCATTTTTTCTCCGTTGAAACACTCCCCATAATCACATGCCAGTGCTCCAGGTCCAGGCTCATGTTCTGAATAGAATCGAGCTAGCTAAGTCTACGTCAGGCTAGAAAAGTCATAGAAAGGTTTTGAAATGATGTCAGTGAAAATGTGGGAAGTATATATAGTATATCCTTTTTTGATACTGTGAGGGAAATTCGTTCTCTGCATTTACAGTTTTTCTCGATTGTTAACACACATTTTCTGAAAACTCTCAGAACTGTACAAATTCAAACACACACACACAATGGGCAAAACTCCTGCAAACTTAACCTTCAAAACAATGTACTTTCTCCTCAAAATGGTCTTTTGTTCTCAAAAGACACACACAAACCATTAGATATCAAGACATTTATGGGACCAGTTGAACACTGATGTGCTCAGAAAACACTGCGATGAATTGAAAACACTTCTTCTCCATTCATCATGATGACTTGGGCCTTTTTTTCTTTCAGTGCTACACTACAAACAGTATACAAACAGTAGATAAGCTGATACAGTATAATTGATAAGCTTACCCTATCAAACATATTCACAGCCAACAGCCAACATGTTATGGGGAGAAGGTGCGCCGCACACAACAACCACTGGATGCATGACAAGTTTCATGAAGTCTGTCCAGAGGGCACTGCACTGTATACATCTCTATATTCCAAGAACAGTCTCAGCTGATTGTGAGATGTGTTATGCTTACACGTAGCCACACTTGCTCACATGTCCTGATGTTTTGTTTGGCTCACACAACAAAATGGTCGCCGATGGCCAATCAAAATTCAGCCAGAACAATTTTGTTTCAGTGGCTGAATTCTGATCTCCTCGGCCAAAGCCCTGAATTCTCGATGACTTGTTGATAGTCTAAGAGGCTGTAAAGGTTCAAAATGCTAACGATAGGCTTATTATTGGGACAGCACCTGACCTATCACCAAAAGCATGTTACTTTACTTTTTATGGCAGTTACTGATGTTTTTTTCAAGCTTCCAGCCTACCACTGGGTATAACCCTGTGTTTCATGTCACAACGTTATGAATTGTTGTTCATTTTCTGCATATACTGTATGCCATCTTATGGACAGGGCACTGAAAGGGTGTGAATGAACCTTCATGCTCGTCACAATTTCATAGTGGGTCTGCAGGAACACTCATCAAAGTGTGTGAGTCCGTCCATGAGGGGAGAGATTGGGATGCAGCCAGTGATGTGAAGGTTCAAGGTTACTGTAACTGGAGGAGTCTCTCAGAGGCAGAGATCCTCCAGGATCCTTCCTTGGTAGAGCAGAGTCCTGGGGAGAGATAGATAGATAGATAGATAGTTAGATAGATACTTTATTGATCCCCAAGGGGAAATTCAAGGTCCCAGCAGCTTAAGACACCACACACAACATACAATACAATGTAAACAGGAAAATACAAAGCAAATCAACATGACTAAAGGAGCAGTAAAATACTATGGATAAGATGTGCATGAATGTACTGAGGATTGGTACTGTGATCCAGTATGAGGTATGTGTCAAGTTGGTAGTGCAAATAAGTCCAACAGTGCAACAGTGCAAGATTAAATTCTAGTGACCAGCAATAAATATGTACAGTTTCAAAGTGTAAAATGTAAGCTTAGTAAATCAAAAAAACTCCACAGTGCAACAGTGCAAGATTACATTCTAGTGACCAGCCAGTGATGTGAAGGTTCAAGGTTAACTGGAGGAGTCTCTCAGAGGCAGAGCTCCTCGAGGATCCTTCCTTGGTAGAGCAGAGTCCTGGGGAGGATCCTTCCTTGGTAGAGCAGAGTCCTGCCGAGGATCCTTCAGACGAGGCAAGGCTTCTTCTGAGCATTCACACAGTGGAACAGACTACTAGAGTGAAGGAAGCTGCAGGTGGGTTATTAAAAACCATGACCCTTTGCTTCCTTCTGAAGATCAATGAATGCACTATAGGCCTAAAGTCTTCTGATCAATGAATGCACTATTATAGGCCTAAAGTCTTCTGACAATTTCTCAGATACAATTACATGCTTGATGTTCATTTTCTCCCCTTGTTACACACTGAGTGTTTGAATAGACAAACTAGAAACTTGAACATCAAGTTTGTGTGTGCATGTGTGTGTGTGTGTGTGTGTGTGTGTGTGTGTGTGAGAGAGAGAGAGAGAGTGAGAGAGAGAGTGTGTGTGTGTGTGTGTGTGTGTGTGTGTGTGAGAGAGAGAGAGAGAGATAGAGAGAGAGTGTGTGTGTGTGTGTGTGTGTGTGTGTGTGCGTCTGTGTCTGTGTGTTTGTCTGTGCGTCTGTGTGTGTGTGTGTGTGTGTATTTGTGACTGATTTGTGTGTCTTTACAAACTTGTGTGCAATGTTTCCATCAGACAAGTCTGCAACAGGGGAGTAGGGAGAAAGAAGAGAGAAGATATGCTTTGATGACACGCCCTTAAGTGCATATAAGTTGTGTGTGTGTGTGTGTGTCTGTGTCTGTGTCTGTGTCTGTGTCTGTGTCTGTGTCTGTGTCTGTGTCTGTGTGTGTGTGTGTGTCTGTGTGTGTGTGTGTGTCTGTGTCTGTGTGTGTGTGTGTGTCTGTGTCTGTGTCTGTGTCTGTGTCTGTGTGTGTGTGTGTGTGTGTGTGTGTGTGTGTGTGTGTGTGTGTGTGTGTGTAAGTGTGTGTGTGTGTGTGTGTGTGTGTGTGTGTAGGCATGAATGCATTATGAAATTAAGTTCCGCTCTGAGCAGAAAACAACTATATAATGTCCCTCTATTTGCATAGTACCATACAGGAAACACAAAACAGATCTACTGGGGGCATTTTAACTGACGATGAAAGATCACAACAATGCAGTTTTACACACATTTCACTGGCCTCTCTGGCACGGAAATGTGACCCACATCTTTCAAGTAAGAAGAAAGGCCATTTTGCACAACCACTGTTAAAAATGTCAGCTATTCTCTGATTTCTAAACCGTAACACTTTTCTGGCAAATATCTCCTCACAAACCACTAACTCTCCATTCCATGGACACAAAACTGGAATTACTGCCTGGACTTCATTTGGTGTTTTGTTGTTTGGTTTAAATATCAACAGATGTGACATCATCCACAATCACTGATGGTACTTTTGATGGCGTCACACAATTGTAGATAAGTCACCCAGAGAATCACTCACAATTCAGAATGCATAGAATGTAAAGGAGAAATGGTTATTTCAGAGTGTACATGGCAAATTGCTTTATGGGAAAATGGTTATTTCAGAATTCCGAGGGCAAAATGGTTATTTCAAATGCAAAGGTCTTCCAATCACTGCTCCAATCAGTCAGAAATCTGAAATAAGAACTTGATGGCCTTTTTCACCCAGTCCAAGATGCTGGGAAGAAACCTGACATTTTGCACACTCACATCAACGTGTTCAATGTACTCATTGAATACTGCTATTAATACATTTGACTCCAATTAGGAGGGATGCAGAAGGTGAGTATTATGATTCCCATTGGGTCCTCACTGGTGGGGGGAGGTTGTCTGAGTGAAAATTCTGACAGGGAACTTACAGTATGCAGAAAAATGCAGAACATGCAGTTTAATGTTTATAATGATCACCAGCCATTCAGGCTGGGGACTCGTCTGTGCCTTTGTGAATTGGGAGCCTCTTAGGGTCTTAATAACCGGGCGGGTAGGTTTTAAACGTTGTGCAGGTTTTTAGGGGCACATAGGCCCGTGTGTTTGTTTGTGTGTGTGTGTGTGTGTGTGTGTGTGTGTGTGTGTGTGTGTGTGTGTGTGTGTGTGTGCCAGTATGCAAGTGCATCTGAGAAAGCTTGTTTACTTTGTCAGTGTGCCGGTGTGTGGGTGTACGTTTGCATATGTGAATGTGTGTGCAGACATGGGCAGTATTTTAATGGTATCTATTTGAAAACTGTATTTAAATCAACACCAAAGCACTCTTCCTCTGTCACACACGCTATTTGTTTAATAACGATGTCCACAGACAAGTTAGATGTTGCATGGTTTGGTTTCAAACATAATTTGTAAAAAAAAAAAAAACACTTGAGGGATTGTATTTATATCTGTGGAGTAAGCAGAGCCTTGTGTTTTGATCTTTCAGTGACAAAAAAGATTATTTTGTGTGTGTTTTTGTATTTTCAAAATACTACTTTTATTTTAATTTAAAAAATGAGTTCTCATCGGCATTGTGGATTTTATGTTGTTTATGAGACAGTATTTGTAGTTTGTAACAAAGTAGTTTTTGATATGTGCCCACCTGTGTGTATATGCCTGACTGTGTGTGTTTGTTTGTGTGTTTGTGTGTGTGTGTGTGTGTGTGTGTGTGTGTGTGTGTGTGTGTGTGTGTGTGTGTGTGTGTGTGTGTGTGTGTGTGTGTGTGTGTGTGTGTGTGTGTGTGAATGTGAATGTGAAAGGTCTGCACAATGCTGGTCCATAGCTGAAAATGTCAGTTGCAGTGTCCCCTATGGAATGTCATGATATTTGGCATGCATCTGAGGAGTGTAGTGATGCATGTCTGATTTCTTTAACTTTTATTGCTAAATTGTTTTGGCAGCTGACTTTTGATTGGCCATGACGGCCATTTTGTTGAGTGAGCTACATGAACCTCTATGAGCTTCTCTTATTTGTCTTTTTATCCATCCTCCCTTCCTTCCTCGGCCCTCAATCCCACTGATCTAGATAAAGAATGATGGGGCGGCAACAGTGGGATAGTCTATCCAGTGTTCTTTATAGATCAGTGGGAACAAGCCTGGAGGATCGAGGAGAGAGGGGAGAAGAAGGGGCCTAGCAAATCTGGCCAAGTCATACAGCTGAAGCAGATCTTGAAATATAGAAATATATAATTTGCAGCAACCCATGTGAAATTTGCCTAAACTTGCTTGCATGGACATCACATGCATCCAGCGATTGTAAGTTATGTGTCAATTTCGTGCGGTTCACCTTCTTGACACAATATATTGCCAATCAAAGTTGCATTTACATCTTTCAGGTGGCACTAAATGAGCGGTTATGGGCTTAGTGTTCCTCCTCGAGACCAACACACCACAAAAATTCATATTTTGAATCATTGACCATAAAATGAAAAACAAGTGAAAAAAACCTATGGCCGCGCTTCGTTAGCCTGGAATAATCCAAACTCAAAAGAATAGATACTGTAGGTCTGGTGACTCACGATTGGGATTCATTTCCAACATTTGCATTGTGACAGGCACTAATTTTGAAATCATTGGCCTTACCATTGGCCTTACCAATCTACATTGATCAGAGATTCCAAACGTCACTTTCTACTTTCTACTAAACTCTACAAACTGGCAATAAACAGCATCAACAGTGGTGGGCAAAGACAGGCTAACGCTTCGCATGTGTGTGTGTGTGTGTGTGTGTGTGTGTGTGTGTGTGTGTGTGTGTGTCTGTGTGTGTGTCTGTGTCTGTGTCTGTGTCTGTGTGTGTGGTGGGCAAAGACAGGCTAATGTTTCGCTAAAGCAGCTGGCATAATAATAAACCTTTAGGTCCCAAATGCATACAGTACAAACAAAATGATTGTTGATAACGACAAGTTCTTTTTTGGTAACCCTTTGATTGAAGGCATCTACATGTCGTGACATGAACCCCAACACTAACCCTACAGTAGGCTAATTCTAATCCTAAACCTAATGACAAAAAAATAATTATTATTCACAATAATTATAACACATTCATGACAGTGTCATAGATACCTTCAAGTAAAGTGTAACATTTGTTATTTCTGAGAATTACCATTTTCAGATAACAAGAGGTTTGTAATTTTTTACTTGACGATTTGAATAAAATATGACATGTGATGTGCTATATATCATAAATGTTAATTCAACATCAGAAGGGTTATGTTTTAGTAGATGTTTAGATTAAAACATGTAAGACATGATACAACCCCATTTCCAAAATAGTTGGGACACAAACAGAATAGCTATGATTTACAAATAATGTAACCTAATTAAGAACAGCTCAAAGACACTTATGAGCACAAGGAATTTCAATGTTTATAAATGCTTGAGTACATGACAATACACTTTGATTCTAAGAGACAACATATGAATCGCTGATACAGAGAAATGTAATTGTTTTGTTGGAAATTATTATGTTCATTTTAAATTTGATACTATAACAACACATCTCAAAAGGTTTGGGACTGGGGCACTGTGTTGCTTCACCTGTTCATCAAGTAGCATGCTGTAAATGTTTGGGAATGGAGGAGGCCCTGTTGCAGGAGTTTAAGAATAAAATCAGAATAAAATGTCCCGCTCTTGCCTGATATAGATCTCAGCTGTTCAACAGTCGACTGGGGTCTTCTTAATCATGTTTTTCATTCCAAGATGCACTCAATGTGACAGGTCTGGACTCATTTTAGCAGGCCTGGACTCCGGCCATTTTAGCACCTGGACTTTTCTACTATATGAGGCCATACTGTTGTAATACGTGCAGAATGCAGTTTCACATTGTTGCATGATTTCTAAAAGAATGATCATTTTCTATTAATCTAATCACAGGACAGTTTATCTTGTCTAAATATGGTTTCTTCTTTGCATGGTAAAATTTTAATCAGCCTTTGTGGATTGAACACCAAACTGTGTTGATAGACAGATGGTTATCAAAAGTTTCCCTTTCCGACAATGATTTTCTTACGGGTCTGGTTTTAATGCAGTGCCATCTGAGACCTAAAAGGTCACAGTCATCTAGTATTTTTCAGCTCTGTCCCTTGTTCAAAAAGATTTCTCTGGATTCTCTGAATATTTTATTGTTTAGCGTGCAAGACTTTCAGACCCTTTCCACATTTTGTTATGTTTCAGAACCATCTTCAAATGGATTTGATTTTTTTTTCTCATCAGTCTATACACACAAGTTTCCAGTGTGTCCAAATGTACAAAACACTCCTTGTGTTTTGTAGATTGATATATACAGTATTATAAAATCGAAGAAAATATTCCATTTACATAATTATTCAGAACCTTTGTTATGCATTCTACTTCTATGGTTCTTGAGATGCCTACCTGTGCCTACATTAATTCACTGGGCATTAGGAGGGGCACACATCTCTAAATTCTCACAGTTGATGGTGTATGTAAGAGTGAAAACCAAGCCAGAATTGTCCGTAGACCTGCAAGATGTAGAGTTGTGTGAAGACACAGATCTGGGATATTCTATGCAAATTCTTCAGTTAATCTCTTAATTCAGTGATCAAGATGTATATCCCCATCCCCCCCTGCGGTCTTCTGATGCGCTCCTGTTGTTGACCAGAAACACTAGGCCGAATTCAAAACCCTTTTCCTCAGTGGTTCCATGTTGGTTGAATGAGTTACCTGGTTCTCTCTGTTCCTGTCATAGTTTTACGTCCTTCAAGAGGGTCGAAAGGTATAAAGTTATATCTGTTCAACACACACTAGTTTATTGAGCGTTTTGCGGTATGGAACACTATGAAACTATTATGAAACACTTGTCAACCAGTAAACAGAATTTGCGAATCCCATAGATATATATGTGGACGAGGATGCAAAGGATGCTTAATTAACTGAACATTCTGTCAGGGGGCCCAGAATTCCAAGCAATGCTCCGATTGTTGACACACACACACACACACACACACACACACTCACACACACACACACACACACACACACACACAAACACTGAGAGAAAATGGAATTGATCCAGTTAGTACTGTAAGTCCAATATTCTATGGTTTAATGTCTGCATTAGGCCCATATTCCAATGTGTGAGTTAAAGCTTCATCTTTCTCACTAGTGGGTCACTTTGACACTAAAAGAATGGTTCCGACACCGTATGATGTTTGCACTGTTCCTAAACATGGATAACATAATGCGTCAGGGGTTATTGTGTATTTAAACCGTGCATAATTCTCTATCAAATCAGAGACGCATATTCTGGAGTACCCTGTGCTTCGTGTGTGCCTCTCTCCTGCTGTAATTAAACCCTGTATCCTGATTGTACTTCTTCGTGACTGGATCTCATGTTTCACTTTGGTATACAATATTTTTACCAACAACACACACACACACACACACACACACACACACACACACACACAACAGCAGTACCTGTCGAGACTGGCTCTGGATTTGTACTCAGACTGAGGCCTATGCAGTCCTTTGTGCACAAAAAATAGAACCAAATACCATGCTTCATAAATGGCACCCCTAAATGGTTCTTTAAACCATGTTGAAGGTTCCATCAAAGGAACTCCTAAGGGTTCTGTAAAGCCTGCATGGTTCTATATAGCACCCCAAGAACCTAAAGAGAACTTAAAGAGTGCACTGATAGGGGCCCTATGGGGTCTCTGAAGGGCCTGCACTGAGGCCACAGGCCTGCGTATGGGTCTTTCAGCCCCTGTGGTCTGTGTCTGCTAGTCCAGTGTGGTGAGGCTATAATAGCCTACCACTCCAGAGTCCTTCAGAGGGGATGTGGGCCTCAGTGAAGAAGGATGGGTCCCTTCCCTGCTCGACAACCCTGGTGAAGGGCCACCAGAGCATCTCTTTTGTTTTTGCTTTACAGTGTTGTCAAATGTGGTGGTCGTGGGGCATCCTGATACAATGTGTGTGTGTGTGTGTGTGTGTGTGTGTGTGTGTGTGTGTGTGTGTGTGTGTGTGTGTGTGTGTGTGTGTGTGTGTGTGTGTGTGTGTGTGTGTGTGTGTGTGTGTGTGTGTGTGTTGGGGGGGGGGTGTGTGTGTGTGTGTGTGTGTGTGTCTGTGTGTGTGTGTGTGTGTCTGTGCAGTGTTGTCAAATGTGGTGGTCGTGGGGCATCCTTATACAATGTTTTTGCATGTGACCAGAGTCCTTAACCAACAGCACAAGGAATATCAGCTTGTCCTGAGTAGGCTGGATTTAAAGGCCAGGTCAGCGATTGTGCAGGAAGTTGCGTTTGTTTGTGCTAAATGTTTATACTTGAACTCCACACAAGGTTTCATTTTTGTTTGGGGAAATGGCTATTTGTTTGTTTCTAGTTTTCGGAGCCTTCCTAGACCAGTGAGGAGAGAATGGGAAATTGTGAGGTGATGTTGCTGACTGTACCCCATATGTGTCAACATAGACCTAACTTGTTTACTTGTAAGAATAAGAATAGCCTGGTTTAAGAATACACAGCCTATGTTACAAGCCACATTGTTGTAAAAGTATAGTGCACATGACTGACCCCTCCTCCCCATCCACACCTGTATGATGGCAATCAAGCAGTGGGGTGAACAGACGTCCCCGGTTTCAGGGGACAGTCTCCGTTTTTGGTTGTCTGTCCCCGGGAAAAATACAGAAAAGTGACCTATGTCCCCGTTTTTTGAAGATAAAATGAACCAGATTGATAGTCAAACTGAAAATGTCCCCGTTTTTCCACATTTTGAGGATTATGTCCCCAGTTTCGGTCTTGGACATCTGGTCACCTTAAATCAAGTTCTATCTTCCTGAATCTCCGCGACTGTATTTCCCTTCAATATATTTTTGCTTTAGTATAAAATAGAGTGAGACATGAGTGCAATTAGCATTCCAGAATTGGCATATGTGCCGTTTGGTCAAATTCGATTCTGATGTCCTGATGTCTTGTGATGTCCACCCATAGAGCTTCCACCTCCACGCAGAGTGCAAGGGTACTTTTCTCATCCTGAGGAAACGGTGGCGCTGCAGGCTTGCTCTCTCCTGTGGCAAACTCTGCAAAATAGTGGCAGAAGAAAGGAAACAGCCCCTGACCAATTGGTGATCAGCAGGCGGGCTTTGCGCGTGCGCCTTGGGAATATGATAATTTTGTTGATATGCCACTGGAGTTTCTCCTTTCGGGATTTAGTTAAATTTGCTCATTGTTTCTCCTTTTCCTGACTTTTTGGCTACACGTTAAGATTACGCAGAGTGTTCTGCATGACGGGCTGATGGAAAACGCAAGGGATCTGGTAGGTAGAAGGAGCGGCTTCAGTTTGAATCTAGCATAGCTAAATGTAATCCTATTTTCAGCCTTTGTTGTAGTGTCACTCCGCAGTGGCTATGCTAGTCAGCAAAGTGGATATGTTTAGCTAGCTACAACTGCTGGACGTAGGAGTTGCGCTCCTACACATTTTGTTTTGGTATTAAACTTGTGCCTTTTCTTACTGGATAGCCTTAGTAGGCTACTCACACTATCTACGTCAACATTATTCACAATATGCTGGTAAACCTAGAGCACTTGTAAAATGCTAACTCGTACCGGGCCCCATAAAAAGTGAACCGCACTGCAGAGGAAATTTGTAGCTAACGTACTGTTAGCCAGCTGGTCGGGAACATTAAAAATGTGTTGTGTCTGTGCCCGCTTTGCAGCTGTCATTTATGCTTCTAATGAGGAATGACAGACATTCAGTAAGACAGAATAGTGGGCGGTACGGGGCTCTGTTGTGGTGATTTATTCATTGTGAACAGTGCTAAATAGCATGCATACTCTTGTTCTGGTAACGTAATCATAGAAATCCACGTTTTAGGATATACTGCACCTGCTATCTAGTTTATCGTTCACTGAGGGATCGTAGTCCACGAAGTACAAAGCTTCTTCCAGGTATTGTTATTTCCCGCGTGACAGAGAGCGTACAGTCATCCTCTCAACTCCCTTTTATTGTGCTTAATTCCCCGGTGTGTATCACTATCAGTCACTGTTCCAGGACTGTTCGTTTATTTCCTATTAGAAACAATGTAACCTTTCAACATAATGCCCAAACCAATCTATCAGTTATTGATTGACAGCAAAGAAAAGCATCTGTCGCGTTTGTCCATTGATCATTTTTTTTTAAAACCATTTAAAATAGATGCAAACGTGGATGCTGCAATGCAAATTGTGTAAGTAGGCTGTCTCCCACTCCACACGCGTAGCTGTATTGTTAAAGGACATTAGGCTAGTATCATTTCCCCAGAAGCTGGAAACAGCTGTGATCCACTTAAATGAGCCAGTAGCTGTTAGTGTGTCACCTGTTTGATGGCATCTCTCCTAGTAAGAGGTAGTTAGATGACCATAATTCTAGCTTCAAAACAATTTGTAATCATTTGACGAAGATTGAAAGATGTAGAAGGTTCAAGCTAGTATTTGGGCCTATATGGTTCATTTTTCTTTTGCCATGATCACTCATTCAGGTAAAAGGGAAGTTTGGGTTGAGTTGGAACATCAAAAACGGTGGGCATTGCCTCCAAAACAGTAGACTTTTTCAACTGTCTGTCTGCTAATGATGGTGATGTTAAGTATTCCTAAAAATCCAAGTGTCCTTGTTATTATTATTATTATTATCATGTTTTTTTTTTTTTTTTAGATATATATATCTCTGCAGAAAGCCAGTGTAAGATAATGTGTACTAGGGACGGGCATTGTAGACCATTAATTCATGGTATTTTTTGCAGTACTCCATTTTGTGTGCAATTCCCTGTGAGTTAAGAAATTTAGGCAAAAGTGTCCAGTCATTCATAGTACTTTAAACTCTGCCCCTCATATCGCCTATAGGTTTGCAGCAGCAATAGGGCTACTTTTGTTTTTATTTTCTTGCTTCATCATCCCACCCTTGATCGATGTGGACGTTGTCGACATCTTTGTTTAGATCTCATGTGTATATGACTGTGCTGGAGCTGCTTTGCGAGTTCTGTTTTTCCTTACCATGGCCTTGACCCTTGACCTGTGACCTGTGACCTGCAGGCGGAGCATGGCGCCCGTTCGGAGCGTAAGCGACGGGACTCGTTCGGGATGTTTGACGGCTACGACAGCTGCAGCGAGGACTCCAGCAGCAGCTCGAGCTCGGAGGAGAGTGACGAGGAGGTGCCTCCGCTCCCCGCCAATCTGCCCATCATCAAGACCAATGGCCAGGTCTACACCTACCCAGATGGCAAGGCTGGCATGGGTACGTGTCTAGCTCTTCCTCTTCATCCTCTACCTCCTCCTCCTCTGTCTGCCTCGTCTTGTGTGAAGTGTATTAACAGTGGCATATTTGAATGTGTAAATCAATGACTTTTTGTGGTGTCAAAAATTAGGCAAATCAAATCAAATTTGTATACTGTGAGTAGGATTAGTGGCATAGTCTGTGCAGTAAATGGTACTGGGGTCCACAGTGAGCGTAATATCGGTCAGAACTGATAGAAGTTGGATTATATCTTCTCCATACGGTCGTTCCTTCCTGTTGATCCACCAATGTAACAGGGATGCAAGTGTGAACAGTCTATGGCCTTCGTACCATTAGTATGGTCACTTTTGGATTTGCTCCACAGACATATACTGTAGTTTCCTCATTTTTTTAGTTTTACACAATTCTTGTAACGGTTCTTCATATAGTGATCCTGGGTTGAAATAATCATAGTCTCACTGTCTTATCTCAGTTGAGCGTCTTAAACGCTTTCTGTATCAGCAACGGTTTGTTGTGTCGTAATAGCAACCCATACCGTAGTCCAACACCGTAGTCCCACAGAGTGGTTAAACAGTGAATTAAGATTCGCCTGTTCAAACACAGGTGTAAGCCTGAAATCTTCCTGATTGTTGATCTAATAGCATGCAATGAGGACAGAACAGTCCTTCTTTCAAACAAGAACAGTATTAAACATTAATTTATTTTCTGAGTTTTGCAACAAATTATTTTACTTTTGCACATATTGTACAAGTCTATATTAAAACACCAGGCATAATCAATGTGTACTCACTGATAAAGGCTTATTTTTCATTTTAAATCCACTAGCAAGATACACATTGCACCCCCCAAATATGTTCAAGCTGATCTTGTACTGTGTCGACACTCCAGCTCGGTCATCTTTATTAGCCATTTTCTATTCTGTCCATCCAAATCTTTGTGCAGCCTAGCTGCTTCTGAAGAAGTGAGATCCTGTAGTGATGTTGTTGTTGTTGTTGTTGTTGTTTTTGCTTCCTGTGTAGCTACGTGTGAGATGTGTGGGATGGTGGGGGTGCGGGACGCCTTCTACTCCAAAACCAAACGCTTTTGCAGCGTCTCCTGCTCGAGAAGTTACTCCTCCAACTCCAAGAAAGCCAGCATACTGGCCCGGCTTCAGGTAGCCCAAATACGTCCTCTTACTGTGTTACTATTGGTCAGCATACTGGCCCGGCTTCAGGTAGCCCAAATACGTCCTCTTACTGTGTTACTATTGGTCAGCATACTGGCCCGGCTTCAGGTAGCCCAAATACGCCGTCTAACTGTGTTACTATTGGTCAGCATACTGGCCCGGCTTCAGGTAGCCCAAATACGCCGTCTTACTGTGTTACTATTGGTCAGCATACTGGCCCGGCTTCAGGTAGCCCAAATACGCCGTCTTACTGTGTTACTATTGGTCAGCATACTGGCCCGGCTTCAGGTAGCCCAAATACGCCGTCTTACTGTGTTACTATTGGTCAGCATACTGGCCCGGCTTCAGGTAGCCCAAATACGCCGTCTTGCTGTGTTACTATTGGTCAGCATACTGGCCCGGCTTCAGGTAGCCCAAATACGCCGTCTTACTGTGTTACTATTGTAGTCTGAGGAAGGGCTGCAAAAGCCCGAAACATTAAAAAACATTATGAAAAATAAAAAAATAAAACATTTTTGGAATCCTCGGTGTGCGGATCTTGTACGACACCTTTGAACATTAATTTTTTGATCTCGCACCCGGCAAAGAAGTTTTACGGATGTGCGTGATTTTACTTTGTATTTTCAACTATTTGTCACATAACCACATTGCACAAGTGTGTGCATTGTACTATCACATTACATGACCTTATATTACTACACTCCAAAACACTGCCTTTTCAATTATTTTACACTGTCACTGTTGTGCATAGTTTTGTTAATATTATTATTGCACTCAATGTTATAGAAAAGTTTTGATTTGGAAGTGTGACTTTTGTATGTCCCAATCAGGGTAAACCACCTACAAAGAAGGCCAAAGTGTTGCAGAAGCAACCGCTCATGGCTAAGCTAGCCGCGTACGCTCAGTACCAGGCTAACCAGCAGAGCCAGGTGAAGAAAACAGGTGAGCTGAGCCGAAACACAGGTAAAGATAACTGGTATTTAACAGACACTCTACAGGCCAATTGATAGCTCAAGGGACAAGTGTCGCTCGACAGAATATGATGTAAAAGTGATAAAATGTGTGTTGCGAAGCACGTTGCATGCATCAACAATGCAAAATTGCCCAGATGTTGTCACATACTCGCATTGGAGATCAATTCAAAGTCCTATTGTATGTTGCAGTGATCGTGGTTTGTGTGAATTTTGTTTAGAGAATTTGTCACTAGGGCTGGACTATCTGGTTTTGTTTTGGTCGAGTAACACTTGTCTTCTGAACTATAAATTGACGTCAATCCAAAGTGACTTTTACCATTCATGTGTGTGTTCTGTGTGTAGTAGGCCCTTGCTGTCTGAGGTGGCACCATATATTGAGACCCTAAGACCACCAGAACCTTCTTAGTCGGTCACAAGTATCTTAAGCTTTCCCTCCTTTCTGTTTTTGTCACAGTCGTTCCAATACGTTAGAGAGCTCTAAGGGCCGTTCACACCAAGAACAATAACTATAATGATACTATAACTATAAACAAATATTGTCCTTGTTAATATGAATGATAACGTTCACACATAAACTATAACCATAACAACATGAAGAACAGCATCTATGGGGATCACTTTCAGAGCGATTTTGAGAACGATAAAAAGCTAACTGCCAATCAGAACCCATAATATTTTATCCATCACATTCAACACTTCAACACGAAGAGAGACTTCTTATCGTTGGCCAGTGACACTTTTATCGTCATGGTTATAGTTATTGTTATCGTTCTTGGTGTGAATGCTGCTTTACTCCGGGGATGTGTTGGCAGTGCTTTGGCGGATTCTCCTGTTTCTTTCACAAGCATCTGAATCTTTGTCTGTGCACATCTTTCCTCGCTTGCAGCAGTCCCAGTGGAGGGGTTTGACTGGGGACGATACATCGGCAGTGGGGACATGGTCGGAGCTCCCGTGAGCTGCTTCAAACACGTATGTACACAGTGAGAAGTGTAATGTTTATTGTAGGAAAGCTGGAATATGATTAGTAAAATATATGCAATCATTTGTACAAATACATGACAAACATTTGCATTTCAGACGATGTGTGGAATACAGGTGTCTGTTACACAGTTAAATAATTAGTGTTATTGTTGTTGTTGTTTTTTTGTCGAAAATGTTTAGAAAGGTTGATATGGTTTTATGCATGCTAAATATTTAGTAAAAGCAAGTCCTTAAAACCTTTAAAAATCTAAATAAATAAACAACAAATACATGCATGAATGGATGTCTGCACATATGTATGTAAAGTTTGTGTGTGTAACAAATGTGCGCGTGTGTGTGTACACACCATGCCACCATGCCATGTGTGTTTGGTGAATGCGGACATTCATTACCTCAGCTGACCTTGCGTCCGCCATTAGCAGCTGGTGGAGAGTGTGAATGCGAGCTGTGCTCTCTGTCTAGGTTCCCATGGGAACGTCTTGGGGTGACATCACTGACGGAGTGCGCGTAGAGGTGCCCAACTCCGACAGCAGCTTGCCCATGAAGGTCTACTGGATAGCCAGCGTTATCAAGCTAGCAGGCAAGTCAGACGCTGCAATGTTGCATTGAATTGATATTTTATTTGCTGCATTCATTTTATAGAATATTTAGCATTGTTGATGTGCAAAATAAGACACTAACACCAATCCTGTCTATGTCTAGAGTTTCATAACTAACAAATTAAGTTCTTTCCTCTTACAAAAGGATCAATAATTTGAATCTGATTTGGATCAATAATTTCTGCGCCCTCTCCTGTCCATAACAAAATGGACAAGACACATATACACACACACACACACACACACACACACACACACACACACACACACACACACACACACATACATGTGTCGATGATCTTGGTCTTGATGGCTGTACTCTGTTTCCGGTCCGCAGGCTTCAAAGCCCTGCTCCGCTACGAGGGCTTCGACGGAGACTCTGGGCAGGACTTCTGGTGCAACGTGTGCGTGCCCGACATCCACCCCGTCGGCTGGTGCGCGTCTATGGGCAAACCCCTCGTCCCGCCTGAATGTAAGAATTACGAGGGGGGGGGGGAGGGGGGGGGAGAGATTGCCCTTCTGCTAGTGCCAGGTGTTTAGGACCTGCAGTGTGATTTACTTGGGGAAGTGGAGAAATAGAGCCCTCTAAGGCAGGGATAGAGCTCTAGTGAGAACCAAGAGGGTTTTTCTTCAACCTTTCAATGCTGTGGCATCCATTTTGCTCCGTGTAATATGTGCCCTTTACCTTTTCAATCTAATTCCAGTATGAAATAATGTCTGACATGCACGCGATATCATTTTACTTGTGTTTGCTTGTTTTTGCCAGGTTTAGGATTGAAAACGATACCGTATTTGACAGACATGAAATGTTTTCCTTTTGAGACAGTTGTACCATATTAATGCCTCCGAACTGTGTTGTAATTTAAGGCCGACGAATGTGTCTATTTTTTTCATGGAGAACAGATGGTCATAAATATTCCAAAATGTCTTCAACAAGCACAGCACCCATTATAAATATGGATCACGCAACAAGACAAATACCTACTCTGTCAAGAACTTCAGCATTTGAACCCATTCATGTTTCACAACTCAGTGCCGAAACACATTTCTTGAGTCCTTTCACCCTTTTGTCAAAACTGTACATAGCCCCATTATTAGACTGCGTTCACAAAACCCTTGACTCTTCTGGCAAAATTAAATAGTCACCTCAAAACAGTTGCAGGGTTAGCCCAAGACCAAAGACTTGGAGCCAGCGAAAACAGACAGGCACTAGCATTCATTGCACACATCGTCCCAACATGGAGACTGCAGCCCTCAGGGCATGGACTGGGTCTCCAGACAGGAGATCTCCATGTGCATTGCCATGCAGTAAATGCATCTTTTCTCCGGAATAAAAAAGATATTCACACCCAACTCCGTAACATGATTCGTAAATTGCTTACTGCGAGCGCTGCATGCAATGCAATATGTAATGTCAGGCCGTCACAGTTTCTTGAGTTGGTGTGGAAAGTCTTGTGCTTACGGTAGTCCTGCTGTTTGTCTCCCTCTCCCACCAGCTCTTAGACACACTCCCCCCTCCTCAGCTTCTCAGATTGATTCCATCCACACACACACCCCAACTCCTGTGTGGCCTGTGTGTGCTCTCTCTACTGGCGTATAGTGGTGTCTTCTCCTCATACGCAACAACAAGTTTGAACACCTTTGAGTTCTTGTGCCGTGTATGCGTTCATATCTGTACTGCGTATTCTGCTTTAGCTTCTGCTGCCTTTTCTGTTGTAAAAAGGGTGCAAGTACAAATATATAGAATCTATACTCAAACAAGTGGCAGTACATTCATATCATCAACATATATCAATACACACATACATAAAAAAAAATAATGAATAATGGTAATGATCGCTTCTGCTACCTGTGGTAGGCATTGGGCCGGGCAGGGGTATCACAGTGCAACAAGTGTGTTTTAGTTGGAGAGAATGTGTTGTAGAGAGATTGAACAAGATCTCCAAGCTGTGCCTACTGCCTAACAAGGTTTAAAACGTTTTTATGGTCTTGCCAAAAGAGTGATTGATTCAGTGAATGGGTTCAGGCCACTAAGCATTTGGTTCACAGAATGGGGTTTAGCGTTTTAGCGATTCAGGGAAAACTAGAAAGGTGAGGTTTACAGTTTTTCTCTGAGGCAAACATAAAAAATAAAGATCAGTCTAAATGACAGTGATTATGTCAGTCCAAAGGCTTGGGAGTCTTGGGCGTTGTTGTGTTTAATATGCAAATGAATGAATCAAAGACTGTGAGCGCGTACATACACTGTATATACAGTGGCTGCAAACTGTCCCTTTTTAAAAGCTGCAGTTAACAGAAGCGCTCACCTCTCCTCTCCTCTGTTCTCCTCTCCTCTCCTCTCTCCTCTCCTCTCTCCTCTCCTCTCCTCTCCTCTCCTCTCCTCTCCTCTGTTCTGCAGCCATTCAGCACAAGGTGAGCAACTGGAAGGCTTTCCTGGTGAAGCGTCTCACTGGGGCCAAGACGCTCCCTCCAGACTTCGCCTCCAAGGTGAGCGCCATTTCCACCCTCCTCTCAGGCACAGGTCCAGGATCAGGCTTTACAGTACTGTAGTAGGTCCTCGGCCTGCTCCAGACAGTACTGTAGGTCCTCGGCCTGCTCCAGACAGTACTGTAGGTCCTCGGCCTGCTCCAGACAGAGATGGTAGAGATCAGAGATGGTAGAGATCAGAGATGGTAGAGATCAGAGATGGTAGAGATCAGAGATGGCAGTGATCAGAGTCTGTCTCGTAGAAAACATGGACTGCACGGCATTATGTGCGTACAGATGCAGACTCGCATTTCTTTGTTTGCTTTTGTTGCTGTAATCATCAAGCTCATTGCATGCTTCTTGTCATCTGCCCAATTTCACCACTCTTACACATACAAATTTACTCCTCTATTCCCATACACACACACACACACACACACACACACCTTTACATGTCTATACACACAAATATGCATGTACACACACACATCCCTATACACGTCTCTACACACACACACACACACACACGCTCCTGTACATGTCTATACACACACAAATACGTATGTCCACCCACACCCACAGGTGCAGGAGAGCATGCAGTTCCCCTTTAAGAAGCTGATGCGCGTGGAGGTGGTGGACAAGACTCACCTGTGCCGGACGCGCGTGGCACTGGTGGAGCAGGTGATCGGCGGCCGGCTGCGGCTCGTCTACGAGGAGAGCGAGGACGGCTCCGACGACTTCTGGTGCCACATGCAAAGTCCCCTCATCCACTCCATCGGCTGGTCCAGAAGCATCGGACACCGCTTCAAGAGATCAGGTCAGCCCCGACGCTCCGCTCTCCGCTCTTGACCCTGTGTGTGTGTGTGTGTGTGTGTGTGTGTGTGTGTGTGTGTGTGTGTGTGTGTGTGTGTGTGTGTGTGTGTGTGTGTGTGTGTGTGTGTGTGCCCGGCTACACCGTGTGAGCGCTATTGAAGCATTCCGCTCACAGAGCAAAGAAGTCCTTTTATAGGACTTGGTTTGCATTCCGTTGCAAATGTGCCAAATGTACATGCTGCTGTCTCGTCTGGTGGGAGGCAGTTCCAGTTCCATTATAGCGGAATTCAATTGTTGCAATGTAGCGTCTCAATCGCAATCTGCATGTAAACAAACACACACACACAGAGACTCTGCGGATGGAATGCTTCAGTTGTACGCCTGGTGTAGCCTACCTGTTAAGAATCCATTGGAGAAGATTTTGTGTGTGTGTGTGTGTGTGTGTGTGTGTGTGTGTGTGTGTGTGTTTCTGTGAGCTTAACACACGACTTTGTTTCCTCAGACGTGTCCAAGAGACTGGAGGGCCAGGTGGACGCTGCAGGGCAGCTATTTGTGAAGGTGAGCGATCAGACGATCAAGCGATCACGAGCGCCTCTCCTTCTCCTCAAACGCCATCGTCCACTCCCTCTCTTATTGGACACACGACAACCACCGGCCTTGAACTCCATAGTCCTATCCATACATGGGTCCAGAAAGATATTAAACGCCTTGCAGTAGTGATCAGAGGCTTTTCATGATAGCCAGATCCGTCAATCTGTCAGGTATACCCACACCTGGCCAGCACACAGTTGCCATCATTAACTAGAGATCACACATTACTATGGTATGCTAGAGCAAGCCAGTGGCAGCGCACGCTTGTAGTCAATCTAATTTAGTTTACACACACACACTCCAACCCCATTCGGCAGTGCTTGTTATCACCGTTAAATGGGTTTGGTGTGAATTGGAGTGTAATGATTTTTTCGTTTGTCAACGTTGACCTTTCCTTCACCCCTTCAGAGTTTCACCAAAAGGGTAGCCAGTGCTAGCGCTGACTCACCGCTGAGTCATCTCCGCTAGCACGTTAGCGTTAGCTCACGTAACACAAGATGTGTGTGTGTGTGTGTGTGTGTGTGTGTGTGTGTGTGTGTGTGTGGAGCAGGGTGAGTTGATATCACTACCACCTCCTGCCAGGATGGTGACTTCACCTTGCCAGAGGCGTTGACTGTCTGTCTGTCTGTCTGTTTGTCTTTCTGACTGTCTGAGTGAGTGACTGCCTGCTTGCCAAAGTGCCTTTGTGTGTGTTTTTAAAATGGCTGCTGCTCGCGTGTGTGTTTCCCTCAGGTAAAGTGTGTGTGTGTGTGTGTGTGTGTGTGTGTGTTTGCGTGCATGCTCTGCTCACATTAGCAAGTGTGTGTGTGTCCTGCAGGTGAAGGGTGTGTGTGTGTGTGTGTGTGTGTGTGTGTGTGTGTGTGTGTGTTTGTGTGTGCGTGCTTGCGAGAGTGTGTGTGTGCTCTGCTCACTCTAGCATGTGTGTGTGTGTCCCACAGGTGAAGGGTGTGTGCATGTGCGTGTGTGCGTGCGAGTGTGTGTGTGTGTGTGCGAGTGTGTGTATGTGCTCTGCTCACACCAGCATGTGTGTGTGTGTGTGTGTCCCGCAGGTGAAGGATGTGGACCAGAGTGGGGAATGGTTCAAGGACGGCATGAAGCTGGAGGCCATCGACCCCCTCAATCTCTCGGCCATTTGTGTCGCCACCGTACGCAAGGTAAGGCCACACACACACACACACATACACACACACACAGGTGCAGGAGAACAAGGTGAGGCCACACACACACACACACACACACACACACACAGGTGCAGGAGGACAAGGTGAGGCCCGGCCCTGCCCTCCAGGAGGGTACTTTGCGGTCGGGTTAAGAGGGTGCCCCAGAGGAGGGCTCTTACCTCAGCATCGCTCCACAGAGGATGAGCTCTACAAATGGAGTTAGAGATCCATAGTCCATAGCCATGTGCTGGAACGTGTGTGTTGGTTGTTTTGTAAGCTGTTTATTTGTAAGACACTGAGCTACTTTGGTCTTAGGTAGAAAATCAGCTGGGGGGCGTTTCCCAAAACCATAGTTGCTAACATGTTAGCAGCTCAGTTGGTTGGCAATGGAAAATAGCATTGCAGCCAAGAAAGTTGCAAACTGGTTTAGGGAAACGTGCCCCTGGTTAGCGCAGAAAGGGCCAGTTGCCTATGCTGTGTTTGGAATACAAATCCTCTTCATCGAGAAGTTGCTCCTGTGCAGTATTAATATAGAATGTTTACCTGTTTGTCTGCAACTGTGCACTGTCTAGTGTGCAACTGTGCACACTAGGGTTTTTATTTGTTTGTCTGCGACTGTGCAGTGTCTAGTGTGTTTACTTGTTCGTTTCTGTCGTTAAAGATGGACACAGGTGCAAGTCTTGTCATTGTGTTGCTTGTTTTTGATCTCAAGTCTTGATGGTGATGCTGCCAATGTACGTGATGCGCTGTGATGTCACTTCCTGTCTCAGGTGCTGGCGGACGGTTACCTCATGATTGGGATCGATGGCTCTGAAGCGGCAGACGGCTCTGATTGGTTCTGCTACCACTCCACCTCGCCGTCCATCTTCCCGGCCGGCTTCTGCGAGATCAACTCCATCGAGCTCACCCCTCCCCGAGGTACGTGCGTCTGTCTAACCCCTCCCCGAGGTACGCGCGTCTGTCTAACCCCTCCCCGAGGTACGCGCGTCTGTCTAACCCTTCCCCAAAATACGTGCGTCTGTATTACGCTCACCCCTCCTCGTGGTACGTGCGTCTGTCTAACCCTTCCCCGAAATACGTGCATCTGTCTAACCCTTCCCCAAAATACGTACGTCTATATAAGGCTTGCTTTATTTCGTGATATTAGAGTAAGATTTTTTCTAGACATGTATGCTAATTGATTTCAGATTTGCTGATTGCTTTTGGCAATCATCTTCCCAGCAAATTATAAATCCTATCATTGCTGCTATGACATGATCAACATTTTGATCTTGAGTCTCTCAAAGGAACATCTCATACTCATTGCAATATGTCAGGCTTCTTTGTCTGCATGACAGTTTAACTTAACATCCTCTTTCGGTCTTCTAGCTCTGGTTTCAGGCTGACTAGACACTCTCAAGCATATCCTGTGCTATAGGATCAAAGATCATCTTGCTTCTGTCTCTCAAATCCACTGTCAACTACGTTTACAAGATTTGCTAGTCAAACAGGGATCAAATCCCTCTGAATTGCGCAATTCATTAAGATTAAGTGGAATAAACTCTTTTGTGGATGTATTCATTTCACTTATGGATGTGTGTATTTCATTTTTGTGCAGTTTTATATTGTTTTATGATATTTGTTTGGTACTGTTCATTGTTCGTGAAGCATAGCCCTTCTCCATGTACTATTGGCCATTTATACCCCAGCCTGTTGGAATCCTCAGCTCGCTCTCTCTCTCTCTCTTCTCTCTCTCTCTCTCTCTCTCTCTCTCTCTCTCTCTCTCTCTCTCTCTCTCTCTCTCTCTCTCTCTCTAACTCCCTCTCTCCCTCTCTCAGGCTGGTTGGGTGTTGGTGTTTGTGGCTTTCATGGGTCTTTGGCTGCTGGGTGTTAGTCTCTTGCTCTTACTTGCTCTGACTAGCTCCCTCCCTTTCTCCCTCTTGTGCAGGGTACACAAAGCTCCCTTTCAAATGGTTTGACTACCTCAGGGAAACTGGATCAGTGGCCGCTCCAGTGAAGCTCTTCAACAAGGTGAGTCTGTTTTTACCTCTGCCGTCAGCCGCTGTGATCGTTTAATACTGTTTCTCATTTGTTGTTGAAATGAATAATTAATAGATAAATGAATAAATACTCATCAGGCCTGTGCTTTTATAAAGATGTAATGCATCAATGAGCCCTTTTTGTAAGATGGTTCTCATGTTGTAGTATCTCTCAAAACAGTTTTGTATTTCTGACAAAAAAAAGCAGACACATTGCACCAAACCATATTTAAAATCAAAAACTTAATTCTGGGATGGATTTGGCATGTTCTTACGCCGTATTATGGCCAAGATCAAGGTGCAGTCTGTGGTGTTTATTGTAGAGATGAAATAGCTTCTGGTGCTAAGTGTACTAGCGTGTACTATATGCAACTCCTATGCACTCGTTTGGAATCATTGAGAGACATAATTGTTATTGAAAGAAAAAGACCCCTCTTGTATTCAAGTATCTTAAAATTGATTGGAGATATAGTGCAGATGTTGATAATGTGGTAAAAGACCTCTCACCTGGAAGTAGATGATGATTTTGGATGGAATGTCTACATGTGTTAATGCCCCTTTTCTGTGACCATCACTTATGTGTTTCAGTGGTATATAATAGCAGTTAGTCCTTAATTATCATGTTAAAAAGGATAATTCATCTTTACAAAACCTTTGCAATTATGTTTTTGCACCTAAACACTGTTGTGCAGTTCAAGGAAGCAATAGAAACCGCCTTCTGTGGGCAATTTTAGTAACGAAAGTAAAAAAATAATCAGATAGAAAGAACTTTCTTTAGAAATGCAGCAGTCTGTTATCTGAAATAAAGGATTTTCCATGCCAGACATTGGGCAAAACCAAAGATATCTAAAAAGAAACAAAACAAATGTGTGTCCTCCACAGAAGCAGGCAAATCGTCTCAAACAAAGATAAGCATGAAGCCCTCGTGTACGACTGTGCAAATGAATACCTTTTTAAGAACATCAGCTTGTCTGGTTTGAGAAACCAGTTCCCTAAAGGTCTTACGTTGGCAGATGTATTAAATGGCTCTGTTGCCATAAAACTCCACATATCTGATCAGCAGCAGTGAACAAGTCAGGACTGAAACCCATCACCCCAAATGGTGCAAGGCCTTTAGTGAAGCGCTGTTTGCTTCACTGTCTACAAGTGCTGTAAATGGAGGATTATTTTAAAGCAAATTTTCAAGCACAAATTATTTTAAGCAGAAAGCAATATTAGAAAATGTATCAATGTCTTACTATTTATTTTTAACCTGGCACCTTCTTTGATGGATTAGAATATGAACAGTAGTGTGTATATCTGAAAAATTCTTGTTCCCCTGTATCATCTGTTGGTGTTCATTGTACTGTTTGAAATGTGTTTATGCATAATTTGTGGGGCCTGGGAGTGTATGCAAATAGATAATAAAAGGCAAAACCAGACAAACAAATGAGGAAGAATGTGTGTAAAATGCTTAATAATTTACGGGATTACTGTAGAATCTCGTGCCATCAGTGTTGCATCATAGTCAGAAACCATTTCCTTTTTTTCATGATGAAAAATGCTTATTGCGTATTTAACAGCATTGAGTGTAGCTCAGTACCCAGCGTAGGGTAGTATAAAAGCTCTACATGTTTTTATTCCAACCTCATCAGGTAATGTCTTTGTTTTGATTGTCCTGTAATGAAGTTGTAAGTTATTGTCTCTCCTGTAGTTTACTGTAAAGCACGGGACCAAAGGACCCGGTTATTTTGTCTCTCCTGTAGTTTACTGTAAAGCACGGGACCAAAGGAGCCGGTTATTTTGTCTCTCCTGTAGTTTACTGTAAAGCATGGGACCAAAGGACCCGGTTATTTTGCCATCGTTTAGTAACTCTCTCCTCCGTCTCCGCGGCGCCGCAGGAGGTTCCGAACCACGGCTTCCGCTCGGGCATGAAGCTGGAGGCCGTGGACCTGATGGAGCCGCGCCTGGTGTGCGTCGCCACGGTGACGCGCATCGTCCACCGGCTGCTGCGCATCCACTTCGACGGCTGGGAGGACGAGTACGACCAGTGGGTGGACTGCGAGTCGCCGGACCTCTACCCCGTGGGCTGGTGCCAGCTGACCGGCTACCAGCTGCAGCCGCCCGCCGCGCAGGGTGAGGCCCGCACGCCCACAACAAAAACAAAAACAACAACAACAAACCGCACTCAACAAACATCACTAAAAAAGCGCACAATACTAACAACAGGTAAACCTCAAAGTCAACGGTAGTACTGTCCACAAATGACAAAACAAACTAAATTGATTTATCCAAACTAGAAATCAAATCAGTGAAAACAAAATTTGAAAACACACCATGTTTGACGAATATCACAAAACAATTGAACACATCACAGAGCTACCATCCGAAAACACACTTAAAGATTAATTCATGTCATATCATATTTATTCATATTTTATAGACCGAACACCAGTCACATTCAATTGAAATTTGCATGCTAAAAATGTCATTCATTGCTTTAATAGTAATTGTAATTCATAAACTTGCAGGCAGGGGTTGTCCATAGCTAGCCTATATATTTTTTTCTGGTTGCTGCTCTGTGATTGCTTGAGGAAGTGACTGCTTGCGTGTGTGTGTGTGTGTGTATGTGTGTGTGTGTGTGTGTCTGTCTGTCTCTTCCTGTCCGTGTGTGTCTGCCGTCAGCCTCTAGAGAGCGTCCTCCAAGTGTGACCAAACAAAAGAAGAAATCGCAGCAGTACAAAGGCCAGAAGAAAAGTAGGTCAATTTACACCCGGTCCTTTGCCTCTCTCTGTCCTCCTCCTCTTCCTCCCTCTTTCCCCCCTCTGTATTTCCCATTCCTCCACCTCCCCCGGCCCATATTAGGGTAATCCCTGACATGCTGCCCCCTCCCCCCCCCCCTTTCTTTCCACGGTGGGGCCCACCGATGGCTTTGTACCAAAAGAGTGATACAAGATCTCTGTCTGTTTGGGTTATGTGGACTTGCTGAGCCATTAACACATTTAAGTAGTCGAGGAGGCAAAGATGAATCCACTGACCATCAAAAAGAGTCGGATATCCAATGCATCCGGTGTCCGCATAATATTCTCCTGTAACTGTGGTTGAACTAATATGGGTTGTGATCTCCTATCTTCTCACATCTCCTGGGAAGGCAAAGCTTGTAAAGGTCACTCAGGATGGAGTGTAAGGTCAGACATGTCCCTGTCTGTCTTGGCTTTCTAGAGCGTAAGATCCCCATTGGTAAGCGTCCAGTGAGTCTGACGGGCATCGCCCTGACCGGGGTCCCGCCACGGAGCCTCTCAGGGGACGAGAACATGACCCCCCCGGATTACCCCTCGCCCCCGACACCGCCCAGCGCGTCCGAGGCCGTGCACACTGTGAGCTCCTCCGCAGGCCCAGAGCTCAGCCCTGCCCGCAAAGCAGGTAACCTCCCCCCCACCTGCCAAGCAGGTAGCACAGCACAGCACACCTGAGCTTAACCTCACGTGCAAAGCAAAAAAAAAGCAAAAGCAAAAAAATAACAAACGCAGCACACCTGAGCCTGGCTCCGCTTTTTTTTTCTCCAGTGCAGGTAGCGCAATACACTTCGCTCAGGCTAGCATGTTAGCCAGGTAGCGCAGCACACTTCGCCTAGCCTAGCATGTTTTCCAGGTAGCGCAATACACTTCGCCTATCCTAGCATGGTAGCCAGGTAGCGCAGTGCATCTGCGCTCGGCCCCACCGGTAAAGCAAGTGGAACAGCACACCTGAGCTTTTAGCATCCTTTTGTGCAGGAAGCAGCACTATGTACATTAGCTTAGCATTAGCTTAGATTACCTGCAACCCAGGTAACAAGCTTGTGGTCACCTGGTAGCGTAGCTTAGCTCCTGAGAGTATGTGGCATGTGTGTTGCTCTAAGCTTCAGGTAGAGGGGGGTGCGTCTGAGCATAGATGCAGTACTTTCTCTCCTTTCCTTGCCTTGCTTATCCTTTCTCCTTTTCCTCTTTTCCTTTTCTCTGTCTCTTCCTCTCTTTTCCCTCCCTTTTCCTGTGCTCTTCCTCTTCCTCTTCCTCCTGACCCATCTTCCTCCTCCTCTCTCTGCTTTCTGCACACGTTTTGGGGAGTTGCCTTCCCTCTGGTTGCCTGACGTCTTCCTCCCTGGCTACCATCCTCTTCTGTTCTTCTGTCCTCCTCTCGTCTGTACTCCCCTTCCTTCTTTTCCTCTATTATCCAATTCACTCCCCTTTTCTCCTCTACACACCTCTCTTTTTCTTGTCTTCTCTCCTCTCCTCTCCCCTCCTCCTCTCCTCTCCACTCCCGTTCCTTCTTTTTCTGTCTTTTCCAATTCACTCCCCTTCTCTCCTCTCCACTCCTCTTTTTTTCTTGCCTTCCCTATCTCTCCCCCCCTCTTCTGTGTTTTTCCCTCCTCCTTCTCTCCTTGTCCCCTCTCATCTCCGTTTCTTTCCCCCTTCGCTCCCCTCCCCTCCCCTCCTCGCTTTGCCTTTTCTCCCCTCCCCCCTCCCCTCATCTCCCCTCCCCCTCCCCTCCTCTCCTCTCCTCCCCTCCCCCTCCCCTCCTCTCCTCTACCTCACCTCTACCCCCCTCTCCCCTTCTTGATTCTCCCCTCCCCCTACTGTCCCTCTCCCTTCCCCCATCCTCCTTCTCCTGCTCCTCTTCCTCCCCCTCCTCCTCCTCCTCCCCCTCCTCCTCCTCCTCCTCCTCCTGGGCGCTGCTGGCAGGGGTGGCGCTGCAGGTGAAAGAGGAGTCGGTGGAGCCTGACGAGTTCACCTTCCCACAGGCTGTTACTGAGCACCCGAGCCCCGCGCCTGGACTCTACATCAAACAGGAGCCCTGACCACCACCACCGCCGCCGCCATCACCACCACCACCACCACAGCTGACGGAGACCAGGGGGGGGCGCGCTACAGCGGAGCAGAACAGCCTATCTCTCTCTATCTCTCTCTCACACTCACACACACACACACACACACTCTTTTCACACTGCTGACAGCTCACCAGTCCCTGGAGGACCCTGCAGGAGCGGAGTAGAGAGGGGAGGGGGGGGGGGACGGGGGCTCCACTCAGGCTCCCTCCTCCTCCTCCTCCTCCTCCTCCTCCTCCTCCTCCTCCTCCTCCTCTTCGCACAGCTGCGTCAGGACTCCTGTTCCTGCTCCTGCTCCTGATCAGTCATGCGGAGCGCAGCACCTCTGCTCTGGCCGCGCAGATGAGGGTGAGACCGGGGGGGTGGGAGAAGTGGGGGGGGGGGGGGTAGCGGGGGGGTGTGAGGGGTTCATATGGAATCAATTATAGTGATTTTGGTGACAATACATTTTGCTCTCTAGCTGGTTTTTGTATTCTACAGTTTTTGCATTTTTTCCATGTTTGTATAATTTTTTTTTTCCTTTTTTTGGTTTTGGTTTTAGTTTTAGATCCCCCCCCCCCCCCCTTTTTTTTTTTGGAAGAAGCGGTGGGGTGAAGGGTTAACTCTTTTTGGGCTCGAGAGCTGTGTGTGTACATAGTGTATGGGTGTGTCTTCGGGATATTATGAAAAACAGGGTGTATAAAGTTAAAACCTTACTGGTAAGAACAATCAGATGGAGATACAGTATATAGATGGAAACACATACAATGACATGCATTAAGGTTTTCTGCCAAGTCATAATAAAATTTACTTCCTTTTTATGATATTATGCCATAATCATGATGACTGGTACCTATAGTTTCTGCAGTGAGTTTGCCACAATGTGGCAGTGTCGTCAAACAGCGAATGTTAAATTACACAAAAGGTTGAGATATCACTATTCTATATAGCCGCTTATATGTATACCATTGAATGTCCAGAGTCACATTACATAGAACTATAAAAAAGAAAAAAAAACTATTATTAAAAAAAAAAAAAAATATGTTAGTAAATTACCACAAGGATAGCATAGCCATTTGTACAATGACCATCAATAATCACAGCTGAGGGGTGTTGCAGACTAGGAGGCTCACTGTCTTAGACGAGGAAATGGAGTTTGGCGCTTCTCTGCTCTTCGTTTAACTACCTTTTAGTTATCAGGAAGAGACATGGAGCCAGGGGTGATCAACCAAGACCTTCCATTGCTCCAGTTTTGTTACCATTTTTACGGGTGAAACTAATTCAAACTTAGTTTTTCATGTTCTATTTTCTTTTTACTACAACAGTTTCATAAAACGTGGCACTGATATATTCTACCTCTCCAGAGAATCAGACTGGTGTGCAAAAAACAAAGTCACACAGAATCTTATTACATAAAAATAAACATAACAAATTGTTTTTGCAACCACAAAAAGTGTGTACGTGTGTGTGTGTGTGTGTGTGTGTGTGTGTGTGATGAGTGGAACAGCTGGCAAAATATACAGTATGACAATATACAGTCTATGTGACATGTGTCATATAGATTCAATGTATTCTTTATGACTATATTCTCCAAAATAGACTTAATAAATGTCACTAATATAGTAATTTTATTGAAACGGGAAATGGATTAATTCATTGACACATTGAATAAAAACGTCTATTATACATGTAACAGAGTAAGAGAGAGAGAGAGAGAGAGACATTTGCATATATTATTTCATCGTTTTAGTTAACGAGCACCCAGGCATGAACTAGATATTCCACCTTTCTAAAACTTGAGAAGGGAATGAATTCATCTCCCTTCACATACCAGTAAGGTCGACATTTTGCTCTCAGGAACTAACTGAATTTTAGATTTTAGTCTCTTTCTTTGCTGGTCCAACCTATTGGTCTCTGATTTAATCCTCATTTGTGAGTCAGCCATTTTGTGTGTCGTTCCTACATTAATTTGAACAGTCAGTCTGAACTCTCGATTTGTCACACACTGTGACCTGTGTAGGGCTAGATTTTCTCTTTTTTTTTTTTTTTTTTAACACAAGGCCCGCTTCAATGTGTGAACCTGTATTGTTGGCTATCTACACACCTGTTTGTCTGTCTGTCTTTTCTTTCCTTTAGTTTGTGATGTGCTTGTGGCTCCTGTTTTTGTTGTCTGTCTGTTATGGTTTAGGTTTTTATGTCTCATCTTCAAGCTTGCTGGCTGTACGTTGAATCCGTCAAATTAGATGTGTGTTAACTGTGCTCTCTCCTGCGTGTTGTAACTAGGATGGGTGTTTGTGTGTTTTCTGTGTGTGTGTGTGTGTGTGTGTGTGTGTGTGTGTGTGTGTGTATGGAGTTCCAGTTGTGTTAAATTCGAATGACGTGCAGCAGTTGGTGACTTTAAGGTCTTTCAGATCACTTCGAAGCAATAAGGCCACATTCATGGTATTAATCAAAACTCGTATCAGCCGTTTGGCTGAGTGGAAGTGTTTTTTTTAGTTTTGCTAAAGGCCTAGCTCTTTAAAGAATACCTAACGATAATGGCTTAACCTGCGGTGCAGCAGAGAGCACCATGTTTGGAAACTCCCCAAAAGTCATTTTCTGTTGTGCTGTCTGTGCAGAGAGAGCGAGAGCGAGAGAGAGAGAGAGAGAGAGACCAAATTGTGGACATGTGTTGTGAGAGGTGTAACATGGCATGACTGTTCCTAGGCATTGTACAGCCTTTTTTCGCCTTCCCAGAGGAATAAGAGGTTTGGAATAGCACCAGTGTCGTAACACAGCATGCAGGGGAGACGGGACTGAGACAAAAAGAGACACGCACAAACGTTTTTTTGTCTGTAGTAGGCTTGCTAAAAAAAAAGATACTCACGACCGGTCAGTGACTATTAGATTATTAAGCAAAACCTTTCGTTGGGCGTAAATCAGTCGGGAAACCAACCGTTGTGCGTGCATGCACCAGTACTAGCATCTAGTTGTCTTACGTGGGATCTGTTCGAAAGTTGTTAGTGTTGTGTAACTTTTGGTCTTCTTGACTACACGGGTTTGTGTGTATGTCTGATAGTGTGTGTGTGTGTGTGTGTGTGTGAGCGAGTGTGTGTGTGTGTGTGTGTGTGTGTGTGTGTGTGTGTGTGTGTGTGTGTGCTTTTTTTAAATGTTGAACCCCATCATGCTGTCTTTGTATTCTGGTGCTATATATTTGATAAAGTGACTAATCTTTTCATAAGAATGGAATGATTTTCAGAAACTGTGATTATGGTGAAGAAATTGAGTTCTCTTCTCGTATTTCTGTATTTTTGGATACAAATACAAATGATTTGTATGGGCTTAATTTAAACGTGTATCCTTTCTCTGCATGGAACTTGTGGGAATATAAAAAAAATGGGGTTTTTACCTTTTTCTGTGTTTTTTAATAGTGAATATATGATTTACTGTCCTTTGGTTTTCATGATCAATGTCCCGTGAACTTGAGATCTACCCAGCTCTATCGAATATGTACAAAATTTTAAAATATATGTATTTGGAGAAAGAAGTATAGATGTTTAGTTTCATTTTTTAATCAAGTCTTTCTGCAGCATGGATGTGGCAAAGCATTAAAATTATGTGTAAAAGTTTATTCACTTTTTTAACACTGAATAAAAGAATATGTCAGATTATTTGATCTGTTTGGCCTGATGATTGGTTAGGCTGCATATTAGGATTTCAGTCAAAACAAAAATTCTGTCTTTATTCACCTAATGCCACAGGCTCAGTTGAGTAAAAACATGCCACCATCATACACAGACCGTAGATAACCTCTCGCTGTCTAGATGGACCAGTAAACTTGGCCATGAAGTAGTGATAAGAATATGCCATCGAAAAATGACACGACACAGCACCACACCTTAGACCTTTGACACAAAACTTGCACAGGTGAACAGGGAAAAAAAAATCTCTAACCAGGCAAATCTCTAACCACCTCTGGCACAACCCACTCCACAGGTGATTGGCTGGCTCATTCTCGGCTGTTGACTGGATTGGTCTACAGGACCGAGTGAATTCCATTTAGTCACTGGATTCTCATTCTAGAATTGTTTTGAATTGAAGCTGCCAATCAGGGCTGGGTAGTAATAACTGATTGCATGTTATCTAGACTAAGCAATGAGATCACAAAAAAAACAATTAAATATAATCAAACCAGATTAGGTTAGAGACGTGTTTTTTAAATAGATAACATGCACTACAGTATATTGCTTAAAGTATTGGGTCACCTGCCTTGATTCGCATATGAACTTGACATCCCATTCTTAATCCATAGGGTTTAATATGGACATCGGTCCACCCTTTGCTGGTATAATAGCTTCAACTCTTCTGGGAAGGCTTTCCACAAGGTTGAGGAATGGGAATTTTTGACTATTCTTCTAAAAGCGGATTTGTGAGGTCACACACTGATGTTGGACGAGGAGACTGCCTCTCAGTCTCCGTTCTAATTCATCCCAAAGGTGTAGCCTACTATTGGGTTGAAGCCAGGACTCTTTGCAGGCCAGTCAAGTTCATCCACCAAACGGTCATCCATGTCTTTATGGACCTTGATTTGAGCATGGAATTGTCCAAAATTTCTTGTTTACCGCTGAAAAATTCTGAATTCCTTTCACTGGAACTTCCTGTTCCAACATGACCTAGAACCAATCAGAGCAAAGCCCCTTCCTGTTCCAACATGACTTAGAACCAATCAGAGCAAAGAAGGAGATGACATATGCAGAGCAACGGAAAAACAATCTCAACAAACAAATGTTTTTTTTATAACAGCTTCAATGTCACCACGTTAAGCCTTACACACACACACACACACACACAGTGTGACCAAAATAGCGGCCTGATAACTGGCCAAAGTGATCCCTGATACACCCCACCCACCACCAACCCACCCACACACACACCATTCCATCGTTTCCAACACCCCATTATAACCCCCCCCCCCCCCCCCCCCCCCACACACACACACACACACACACACCATATCCCCTCCCCATACACATTACTTCTTCATTACTCTTTAAGTACTCATGTATATTGAGCACAAGAATAGCATTACTTATGCTTCCTTTTACACTTGACAATAATAAACTACTTGAACTTAAACATGAACTTCACCTTCAATGTTTTACTAGCCTGTCCTTTGCCCTCTCAGCGCTCACTTTCTGTTTCATTTTGATATTTGTCCTTATGTCATGATATCAGGCGCTCTCTTATCTTTCAAAACACTTTTTTTTATATAGGTGTGGTGCTAAACTCTGTTTTAAAATCAATTATCAACAGGAGTATTGTAACAGTTCAGCTCTTCTCTGGTGTCGTGTATCATGTCTAAGTGGATTGTAATGATGCCAAAAACATTACCAAACCTCACACAGTGATTTTAAAGAGGAACTATGCAGGATTGGCGATTTCATCTCTGGTTTCGGTTTCGTTGTTCGTTTTCGCTCGTTTTATGCTTGCATTTTCTCTGCAGAGCTTCCCCGACAGCTTTAGCGTGTATATTTATACATGTATAGGCTATATTTAAATATATAAATTGCAAGCGTGGTTCTTCGTCTCAGACTTCCAGATGTAAACAAAGAGCGATCGTCTCCTGCAGAAAGTTGCATAGGGTCTCTTTAATACTGTACTTTGTACCACCCACACTTCACCAAAAGACCCTCCAAAAGCTCCATGTAGTATTAGGGCCACACATGAAGAAAAAAAACATGTCAACATTAAACTCAAAATTTTTAAAAATAAAATTAAAATATATTGTTCTCCACTCTATTCTGAACATTTAATGTTTAGTCTCGACTAAGAGAGCGAGGACTTCCTTGTTGCTAAACTGATTTAGTCTGAGACTGACTGTCCGGATGCAGACGCTCTCTCTCGAAACTAGTTTTGATGGACATGTCAAGATTAAAGATCTTGACATGAGATTAAAGTCGACATGTTGGTGAGATTAAAGTCGACATGATATTTCAAGTTTACTCTTGAAATTTTGAGTTTAATGTCGACATGTCAAGGTTAATCTCGTCATGCATGGCAAAAAATATATTTTTCATATGTGGCTCTAGTACGCCATCGTAGGAATGAGTGGAAACATAAGGCCTACTAAACACCATGCAGGATATATCTTCAACTGAGAGTCTCTGTCGAACAAACAAAAACCTATCCTCTGTTCCCCACTCCACCCTGGTTCCATCGTAAGATATGAACCGCAAAATATGATACATTTAGCTCCCTGACGCCTTGCGATGAGCTAACAACATTCACTAGCATCCAGTGTTGCCAAGTCTTGGGAGGAAAATAAGCAACTGGGCCTCTGAAAACAAGCGACCCGAACTCTACCCAATTCTATGTAGCATAGGGAAAGCATGAGAGAAGGCAAGGGAGAGACAGCAGAAAAAGCCCAAAAGAAGCTACAGCACAAAAAAAACAAGCACAAAAAAACGCTACTAATGACTACTAATGTTTTCAAGCGACTTTGCAAACACACACGCCCAAAGTCGCTTATAAGAAGCGGACTTGGCAACACTGTAGCATCCATGGGTTTAGCCTCTTTGCTAACACACCTGGCTCCTGTGCCTGAGGACACAGATTCGGGTCAAGAAAGACTAATATGGGTCTGTGTTTCACACAGCTCAGGTTACTGTAAAAAGATCTTAGACACACACAGGAGCGGCTCCAGTCCGTCTCGAGCTCTTGAATTAGACCGGCAGGAACTACAGGTTGGTGTGAAGAAGAAGACTAACTTGTCTTGTTGGCAGGAACCGCAGAGTTGCTGTCATGGCGACACTCCTGCAACAGAGGAAGCTGAGTCAACTCACCAGGTGGCCCGACCACACGCAGCTAGCCTGTAGATAGACTAGACTAGATTTTCAAACCTTTTACTGAAATTCAAACATCAAAAGAAACTTTAAAAAAAAATAATAATAATAATAAAAAACAGTTTAAAAAATATCACTGTAGAGCAGGGGTAGGCAACCTATGGCACGGGTGCCACTGCTGGCACGCCGAGGCATAATCACTGGCACGCGCCACCAGCATCAGCAAAAAAAAAAAAATCTCAGACTGACAGCAGGATCTTCCAATCCTTCTTTTCAGTGTTCAGCTCAACATACCTGTGTGAGCAGGTATTTTCGCATATGAAAAGTGTGCTCAGCCCTATCGGCAGCCGTTTGACCACGGACAATTCCGAGTCGTGTTTACAATTAAAAGTGACAAACTACGAACCCCAGATAAAAATTGATGATAGTGGCACACTCTTTGACTAGAAATTTTGAAGTTGGCACTGGATGTCTCAAAGGTTGCCGACCCCTGCTGTAGAGCAATTGGGTGCACTGGATTTAGAACTCAAGACAAAACAAAAGCATCATTGTAAATCAGCAAGATAGAGGAAATGATCATACTGTATCTCTAATCATAACTGTTGGATGTCATAATTGAATTTGATAAGATCAAAGCTGCAGTTGGTAAATCTGGCAGATTGAGGGGACTTTGCCAACATTTTGAATATATACAACTCTTATGCCCCTCCCCCTCTACCACCGAGCACCCTCCCATTCAGTTTGTGCTTGTGATTGTATGTGCACGAACTGTGATGGAGTCAGACTCAGATCTGCCAATGATCTTACAGCCCTGCCTTTATTGGACCGGAGAAAAACCAGCAGGATTTTTGCAAAACAAATAACATGCTCTAGGTGGAGGTAGAAGCACATGGTTTGGGTTTTTTTTTTTTTTTTTTTTTTCGAAAACTGCATGCAGATTCATGTTGTTCTGTCGGCGCATACGTTTCACTGAATATGATCAAAATCATCATCTTGCCTACTGCACCTTCAACTGCACAGCACTGCTGGGGAGGACAGAGAGGTGGACCACTTGCCAGTAAAGAGCAATTCAGTTCAGTTCAATTCAAAAAACTTTATTTATTCCCGAGGGGCAATTCCTCCATGCAGGCATAGTGACAAGACTTACAACATACAAGAAAAGAAGAACAGGACAGACAGGGGTATACTGTGTGTGCGTGTGCGTGTGCGTGTGTGTGTGTGTGTTACAACATACAAGAAAAGAAGAACAGGACAGACAGGGGTACTGTGTGTATGTGAAGAGGGTGGCCAACGATTTTAGAACATGCAACAGAGTTTAGATTTATCACACCATATCAACTTTTTAAGAAACGTCAGAGTCAGAGCATTTGTATAGCACTTCTATCGGCCTCTGCGAGCATCCAAAGAGCTTTACATATCATGTCTCACATTCACCCACCGATGACGGAGGCTGCCATGCAAGGCGCCAACCTGCACATCGGGGGCACTGGGGTCAGGTGTCTCGCTCAAGGTTACTTCCACAGGGTCAGGAGGGGTTACTGGACGACGACTCTACCTCCTGAGCCACTGTAGATTTACTAGTCCGCCATCGGTGTGTGAATGGGTGAATGTGAGGCATGATAAAGCGCTTTGGGTGCTCGCAGAAGCCGATAAAAGTGCGATATAAATGCAGTGCATTTACCATTTACTGTTCATCTACTTCTCTTTAGCAAGGAAAAAGTCCACTGGAGATTTGATATGAGCGTGTGTGAATGTGTGGGCAACATCACAGCAGAATTCTGGGAGAGGTCCCAACCTGCCATCTCAGATGGGGTTGGGGTTGAGTGGAGAAATGATTCCAGCCTGGGGGTATGGGTGTTGCCAGATTGGGCGGGTGCCCGCCCAATTGGGCTTCTTTTTACATCGTTCGGCGGGGGGAAATAAGCCGTAGACGGGTAAATATTTTGAGTTCAATGGTTCTCTATGAGAAAAACGTTGTTGGGCGTTTTTTTGCTGAAGACAGCGGGGTGATTCAACCCAATCTGGCAACACTGGTAGTGTAGAGTGCCCGTCATCTCAACAGTCTGTCCTAGACTGTCAGGTATAGCAGTTATGAACATTCCTCCCCCCAGATCGATACATTATACTCACACCAGTAATGGGTGATGAAAGAATTAACAATGTTACAACTTTCTTTGATACTCTTCCTCTCAGACAAATAACCTTAATGCATTATAATAAAATGAATGCTATAAAAAGAAAGAAGGAAAAACACCACAGAACTATACAAGAAGTAACTGCAGTGTGGTTAGTGTTGCTGTTCCTTTGTCCAGTGAAAGGATTACGATATATGAGAGCTTGTTATAGCTGTTGCGACCGTGGTATGGCATGCTTCTCTCCATGGCAACATGTATTATGGATCTGTGGCCAAAGGACCAACCTCCAACATCACGGGTGGATATCAAGGGAGACATGCGGACCAAAATGCCTGTACAGCAGGCTACAGTATACGGCAAATGACTGCTGCAGATCACTTTCGAAGAGCAGGTGCGGTATACTTTTATAGACAAGAGGGAATTGATGGCACTTCAGAAGGACACTGTAACTTTGTCAGTGATGGCCACAGACAGTGTCACATTTGTTATGGTTATTGCTATTATATTTAGCTGACCAAAGCCACCTACACTATTTGAACATTACAATAGTTTAAGTTAACAGTTTTTTTTTTAATAGTTGGCAAGCCTACATTAAGCAATAAGAGGCCTAATAGTAGGCCTAATAATTATTACATCAATACAATTAGTAATAATTATATCAATACAATAGCAAATCTTAAATTCATCAGGTGTAAGCTGAACAGATTTTTAGACACAAAACTGTCACTGGAACGCAGAACACTATAGGCAACTCATTCCACCGCCGAGGACGAGTCTTGAATGTGACCTGCTAGCGTTAATGGCCTGTCAACACAGATGCTCCTCAGAGGACCACAGGGGTGATTGGGGATGTAAAGCTTGATCAGGGAATTCAACTGGCAGGGAGCGGATCCAGTTAATGGGAAACTATGCAGGTTTGCCGATTTCATCGCCGCTTTCGCTTTCGCTTTTCTTTTTCGCTGAAATTATGCTTGCAGATTTCTCTGCAGAGCTTCCCCCACAGCTTTAGCGTGTATATTTTGCAACACTCCTCAATTGGTCAGTCTGCCTTTTCATGAGCATGATCGTGAGGCTGGAGACTTCCTCTTGCACATGTTTTTTTCTGCTCAGAGGCGCTATAGGGGGAAGTGAGACAGCCGTCATTCAACTCGAAATAAGTCAAATAACCATTCCAATGACTCCGAGGCTGATTAGTTGAGCTAAAAAAAACTTGCATAGTTCACCTTTAAGTGCCCTATAGATCAGAGAGAAGTCAAGATGGTTTGATTTGTAACAATTCAGATGGTTCAGATGGTGATAACACTAACTGGATAGATTTTAGCAAGCTTCCTTTTTATTTTAAATTAGTACCATAATTTCCCAACTATGAGCCGTAGCTTATTGATTTAATATCTTCAGCTATGAGGTTAATACATGGGAGCAGTTAATATGGTATGAATATGGTTTTGTTTCGTCCCGCGGCTTATACACAATGCGGCTAATATTATTATAGTATTATTGTCTCTGAGGTAAACATCAGTCTCAGGTAATGAGGTAATCAACTGATTTTAGGAATGCTCACCCTCTTTTCACTGTCAGGCCCTTGTTTAGCTTTGCCATCTTGCCCTTAATTGGTCATATGTCGAACAACTAATACAAGAAGTAATACCAGAAGAAGATGTTGCATGGCATTTTAGAACTCAGATTGAGTAGAAGGTGGACAATCTTTTCAGGATCCTACTTAAGAGTAAATGGAGCAGCTAAATACCTATCAGACATGTTTCAGCAGTAGGCCTACACACCTTCTCGTCCTCTCAGGTCTCAGAAGAAAAACCTGCAGTTAGAACTAACCATGGTGAAGCAGCTTTTAGCTGATATGCGGCTCAGCTCTGGAACCAACTTTCGGATTACATTAAAAAGGCCCCAACTGCAGTTAGTTTTAAATCTAGACTTAAGACCAAATTGTAAGGAGTAGTTTTTGTTGGGTGGTAGTCAGCGTCAGGGATGGCTGAGCTATCGGCCCTGGGCATTAAGGTCTCCCCAGTAACAAAGGAAATATTGTGGGCGCAGACGTTCCTACGTCAACAAATCTCCAAAGAGTGGCAACAGCTCTGGGTGTTTGAGAAGGATCACTATCACTGGTTTGCTAAATTAAGACTCCAGCAAAGTCGATCTGTTAAAAACAGACCTGTATCTGTCTTTTAATTATTCCATCTTAAGTCTTTGTTTTCTTTTTGTTTTATGATCTTTATTCTCATTATTACTCTTAACCCATCTATGCTCTTATCTGCTATTACCGTATGGTTTTGTTCATGTGAAGCACATTGAATGGATTCTGAATTAAGGATTCACCTGATGTGTGTGATCCAACACGCCAGAGAAATGCACTCGTGGGAGTAGTACTGGTTTGTTCCTTTTAAGTGCTACGTTCTGCCCTTGGTTGGGCAAAGGGAGATTCTGGTGAGTAGGGCCCCTGTCTTTCTTGACCGAATAGACAGTATTTGTTTGTGGATAGTTTTTGTTGGGTGGTAGTCAGCATCAGTGACAGCTGCGCTATTGGCCCTGGGCATTAAGGTCTCCCAGAAAGGAAATATTGTGTGCGTGCACAGATGGGCCGACGTCAACGAATCTCCCAAGAGTGGCAACAGCTCTGGGTGAGAAGGATCACTTATCACTGGTTTGCTAAATTAGACTCTGGCAAAGTCTGTTAAGAGCAGACCAGTGTCCGTCTTAATTATTCCACCATAAGACTTATTCTTTATTGATTTTTCTTCATTACCCTTATCTATGCTTCTATCTGCATTATTGTTTGGTTTTTGTGCATGTTAAAGTGCATTGAATGACCTCTGTATGAAATGTGCTATAAATAAACTTGACTATCGTTTCAGTTGTTACCCTCACAGAACTCTTAAGACGCTACAAAGAGTTCAGGCTCAAAGCTTAACATGGTGGTGCAATAGGACCTCATTATGTTGGGCTGCAGGTTACAAATCCCACTTCAGTGCACCCTTTAAAAACACCATCATCTCTGGTAATCCCATCTAAATTAGTCCCCCGAGTTCCCATTATGTGTGGTGATTGTGTCCCCCCCCCCCCCATGTGTGGTGGTTTGTGGCCATTGCTCTGAAGCATCTCAGACTTTGAAAGTGGCACAGTATTTAGACACCCAGTCCCCCCCCCACATGTCTGTGCACCAGCATGCATTTCACCCTTGTACAAACGTCACACTGCAACATGGTCCAGCTTTCGTCCAGATTTAATGTATATAAAAAACACCATGCTCCGTACATGATTTTTTTATACTCAACAAGTGCTTTAGTCGCTACAAGGACAGTAAGAGGAGAGACACATGACCCAAGTCTACAGCAATATACGATGGAGAGAGAAAGTCATTTGTGCAAGGCAAGGTCATGGGCCACAAGGGCGGATTGAAGGTCGGGTTTACTCGTAGATGTGCTCCAGAGCAGCAAGCTTCCAGGACACAAGCTCCTCTGGCTTGAACCACAGGCTGATCTCCTTATTGGCGCTCTCAACTGAGTCACTGCCGTGGATGATGTTCCTGAGAAGAACGCAGAGAGTCAGCACGTTAGTTCCACCATGAGAGCGATGTGATGAGGCCCACATGGCCTTGAATACCATCACTGGGGATGCCTAGTCAAAATCCTTCAATGCACTTAGTAATCTAATCGGGTGCTAAGTAGCACCACTTGTCTGCACACATTCCCTTGTAAGGCTTAGAGTTCAGACACAAGCCATGTCCTCATAAAAAAAAAAACTATTTTAGGATGTCTCAAGACCAATTAACCTTGTAAAAGGCCATGAGTAGGAATCTAGATATGCATAAAACCATATTTGTAAGAATCTAGATAAAACGGTAAGCATTAGGACTACTAACAAACACAGAAAGTGTTGAAACATTAAGTCCTTCGAAGTTGATGCCATCTTAAAAGCTTGATCACTTGACAAGACCATTAATAGCACATTTTAAACATAGTGAGCCAAAGTGTTTACAACCAGATAAGTGACTTACAACTTATCTGGTTGTAACAAAAAAAACATAAAAAATAAAGCCAAATGACTGCCCCAGTTTGAAATTGACACCTGACTATTAAAGATCAAGGGGGTAGGCCTCAGCCTGGATAAATACCCCAGCGGCAAACAGGTCATGGAACGGGTACCCACCTGCCAACCTGGATGCAGAGGTCTCCGCGGATGGTGCCAGGCTTGGAGTCGGCGGGGTTGGTCTCACCCAGCATCACTCTGCCAGTTTTCACGGCACTCAGGCCCTCCCACACCTGGCAGACACAGTCGGTAACCATTTCACGTTTCAGGCTAGGATTACACAAACTGATGTCATCTCTTTCAGATTAAACACCAAAAAGGGCCATTTCGGTCTAATACACCTACAAGTCCCAAGATCTGAAAGATTTTATCTATTGGTACATTAGCCATAGAAATGGATTACATCCAGCTTTTAATTAGAAAAATTAGACATTTGCAGTGAATTGCATTTTAACCTTGCATACAAAATTCTGGTGTGCAAGGCCGAGCATTTCAGGCAAACTGCCCGTTTGGCAAATGAAGAGGACCCTTTGATTGCTCACCATAGCGCACACAGGTGCGGAGCCCATGTACTTGCAGAGTCCGGCGTAGAAAGGCTTGTCCTTCAGGTCAATGTAGTGCTCCTTCAGGAGGGAGTCAGGGGCCTGCAGCAGCAGCAGAAAAAATACCGCTTCATATGCAAGACACACGCACAGTGTAATTCCACACCACCCACTGACTGATGAGTTAGACGCATGGACCCCACTTGAACAGACATTTTAAGGATCAAATTTAAACCATTCCATTTGAATGGCAATATGCTACTGAGAGAGCTAAAGCCACCCTGGCCGAATCCTTTGTCCCACTATGGGCTCATCTGAAAGACCAGAAGGAGGAGATGGCCCCTGCATAACAGATTGAACCACAACATTCCCTTACCAACATGAACTTCATGGCCACCAGTTTGAAGCCCTTCTGCTCGAAACGCTTGATGATCTCGCCCATCAGGCCCCTCAGAACGCCATCGGGCTTGACAGCAATGAAGGTACGTTCGTCAGTCATGATGCTGCACAAAGGAGAAGCGAAATGGTCATTAAAGCAGTACAAGGCTGCAGGTCTCTGCAAATCTTGCAGGGGAGCCGGTGATTGCAATTGAACGTAGACAAGAGCATCCACGGTCATCGGAAAGAAGTCTCTAAATAGGGGATGCCATGAAGTGCACACATACAGTTCATTCATTGCCATATTAAACGGCAGCCTTCACGGAAAGTATGCCATTAGCTATTCTTATCTTACATTGTGAGCGTCCTTGGCCTGCTCACCACCTGCGATTAATTTCAGGCTGGTGGCCGACCTCACGCATGATCTGGTCCTTTGTGTCGATTTCCCCAGTGAAAGTGAGTCAGAGACTTTGCTAAACGCCTGATGTAACCAACGTTAAGAAAGTGGAGTCCAAAGGACCATTAAAAGCACATTATCGAGATAACCGAGATCTGGGTCACCAATTACTTTTAATATTTAAAGTGGTTGTGCTGCAGAGACAGAACACACACAGTGCATCAGGTCACAACAAAAATCAAAAATCACGATGGTACCGCACCCTGTGCAGACCAATTTGGACAACTGACAAGATTATCCGAGATAGCATTAAGCTGAGCATCAGGATTTGCGCTCAACAGCAGTGGATTTGGGTTATGCATTAACGAATAAACTGCGAGCTGTAATGCTGAAGTCCGTCTAATGGCATCTCTTCAAAATGAAACTCCGTACAAGACCATTCACGTTACCGACCATTGTTAAAATGGCAGCCATGTTTGAAGCTACTGCCACATGGCTTCCCGAAGTTAGTTAACGTTAGCAAAGGCGGTCTACCAAGACTCAAGTAGGCTACAAGATTAAATCGTGTGGATGTCCAGGATCAAATTACTCATTATACCTTAAGTAAATCCTAGCAGCAGTTGATGGGCTTATAGGGACGCAGTAGCCATAAGCCAGTTTGCTTGCAGCTAATGTAAATTCGCCTACTCAGACAAGAAAGGAAAAGTGTAACACCGGCAAATCGCAACACCCGGTAACGTTACACAGCCTGGAGAGGCTACAACCTAATGTTGCATCAAAACTCCAAAGATGATGGTCCACCACTTTAGTAGCACTAACATGTTCATGCTTAGCACGTCTGGTAATTGAACTTTACTTCAGAAACGTCAACTCCACGTTGACATAAGGTGTCAATAATTAAATTGTCGGAAACGCTATAGGTTAAAGCTAGTGCCGAATTGACATGTTGGAGTCACTGTTAAAACACAATATAGAACACTTCGGCTTAAATAAGATAGTTGCAAACAATAAATGAAAAGTAATGTCAACTGCATACCTTAAGGATCCAACGGAGCTGTCAGGAGTCACTGAGAGATCAAGAGTACAAATGTGTCCGAGACAGGAAGGATGGTTGGGAAGCCTTTTATACAGCGAGGGGTGGGCCTCTGCGAAAATGACTGACGTGTGGGCTGTGGCAGCTTCCAGTCCTCCATGTTCTGGATCTTACCAATGACCGTACATTTTGAGGAGCCTGCGTTTGTGCATTGAGCAGGCACTGATATTTCCACTGCGACACAGGAGTATTATGTAATTTGTTGGATGATCATTGGACGTGTAACTGTGTAATCTTATACTGCAAGGATGACATTAAATAAAAGAAAACGTTGCATTGACTGACTTATCTTTTTTTTTAATTGATACTGGATGAGAGCAATTTATTTTTTACCCAATATTGCCATCTAGTGGCAGTGGCACGATATTGTAGTTTCAAAATTCTTAGTATTTCCGGGTTCACAGGTCATACAACCGGAAACTCTGAATACCCCATGTGGTAAACAGTGCGAGCAGTTCGAATGGTGAAGTTGAGTTCATCTCCTCTGAAAACCATTCTGTACATTTGATAATAACACGAACCTTTATGTAGAGTCATGGTAATCTAGAACATCAGAACAGTGACAGTTGTCTCAATCCTACAACGGTTTTCAAACATCAAGCTTGTAAGCATAGGCTAGTAAGCTAGCTAACTCTTGAGTTCTTTTACATCATGGCAACACTCTTGCCTCACATCAGAAAAGGCAGGAAAAGAGGCCCAGACCCGGTAGTGGACTTGGACGAAGAAGCAAATAAAAGAGAAAAGAACGTTCAATTGCTGAGAGTCCTGGGCGAGCAAGATGCATCCGTCAAACTGCTGGAGGATCTCGTCTTTGGTACAGAGGACGAGCTGGTGGAAAGATTGGAGGTAAGTCGACTCGATAGATAACTCGATAAATTAGTCAACAAAGTTTTCGTTCAAGGTGGAAGTCTTTGAGGTCTATTTGAAGTGATGTTGGTTCATTGTGAATGTTTATGTTGTAACTGGTGTTACATGACGCCTGAGCTCCCAGCTGCACACTGTAGTCTAGTTAATGGCTGTAATTAGTTTACTGTTCCTGTTACAAATGCTTAATGTTAGGGTTAATGCTGTGTTGACTTACAAGTTCAGTTAAATATCTCCAGATGTAGTCAGATTACCATGATCTCTGACGTGTGTGTGTGTGTGTGTGTGTGTGTGTGTGTGTGTGTGTGTGTGTGTGTGTCTGTTTGTGTGTGTCTGTTTGTGTGTGTGTGTGTGTGTGTGTGTGTGTGTGTGTGTGTGTGTGTGTGCAACCATTCCCTCCTAGCATGAAGCAGGTGACATGAGGGGTAGCTTACTGGACGAGGAGGATTCCAGCGATGATGAGACTGAAAACGAATCAAGGCTTCAGGTCCCGGCAGCGAAGAAAGCTGTGTGGGAGGATGACGATGATGAAGTTGCGGAAGAGTACGTTTATTTGAGACATAGAGATTCAATACGGTAGACCTCTGGTTTATTCTCTGTCTTGAAACTGGCACACATGGTTCCCTCTCTGATGTCTCTCTGTTAGAATGCTTAATTTCTTATGTTGTTTATGTGTCATTTGTTTTCAGTTAAAGGCTGTTGGCTGGTCTGTCAGATCCCTGAGTGTCAGTTATTTTCAGAATCAGAACTTGATTGAAAGTGTTTCTCAGCTCCAAGGCAGCTGACTAAACTTTTAAAAAGCTGGCTGGGATTCTGGCATGTTGTTCACGCCTTGAGAGACACGGACGCACCGGATCGTTGATCTGATTGGTTGAAGGACTATCCAAGCGTACAGAGTCATTTGAACGATGCCCATTGATCACGCCACATGTGCAGTAGAAACAAAGTGCAGCCTTCTCATACTAATGTTCAATCTTAAAAGATTGAGCTTAGTATGGTGATAGCCAGACTACAGTTGCATTTTCTGTCAAGCCTCTGATGGCCATAACAGTGCAAAAAAGTCCCTTCCTGTTCATACAACTGTGGCTCAGCACAGGTGAATAGTCTGGTTGTTCCTTTTGAAGGGTGGACATGGCTCACCGGTTCCGCACGGACTTCACCAAAGGCAGCGCAGAGGCCAGAATGACCAAACAGAAGCTACAACAGCGGCTAAAAGAACAGTAAGTGCTGTTGTTTACCATATTTTTCTGAGAATAAGTGTATGTGCACATTGTAGTTCTAACAAGAGATTTCTGGACTTCTTTTCCAGTTGTAATAATGCCTGCTGTGTTTAATGCATTCCAGGTTCCAAAAGTCTATGGGTGGAGCCCCCTCCTGGGCAGAGACGGAAGTGAGGAAGAAGAAAAAGAAAGGTAAATGGAACCCAGACAATGCCTGCCTGGCTGACACCAGACCCATTCTAAATCTCAACCCAGCTCAATGTTCATTAGAATTCTTTGAAGTGTTATGTGCTTTCATGTCTACTATTTTATCACGTTTCCTGTTTTCCTCATTTAGAGGAGGAAGAGGAAGATGAGGACGACGAAGACAATTTGATGCGCAAGACGGGCAACTTTGTGGGGACGTCTGAAAGTCTCCCCAAGGGAATTATAAGGGTAAGATAAAAAAAAAAAAATGTGTGCATCTACCCTTCTTTCTCTCTGCTGATTTACACTCTCTGACAATTGAACTGACAGACATGTCAATGATTAGGTATTCAGTGGGCGTAGCTTAGGAAAAAAATGGCAGATGAACTTCGCTTTCCATACTTAAGATATCATCTAATCAGATTTTCCTCAGTGGTTAGAATGAGATCTTAGACATTTCTTGAATATGAAACAAGATGGAGTTGCATGATGAATGTTAGATTTGATCCAAATAATAATATGGTCGATGGCTGTGTTGATATCCAGGCTGTCCCTCTAAATGTGCTTTATCATTTTGTCTCAGATCAAGAAGTGCCTGAAGGCCAACAATGACCGACCTGCAGATGACCGCTTGACCACTGTCCAGTTTCACCCCTCAGCTCAGGTTATCATGACCGCAGGATTGGACCATTCCATCTCTCTCTTTCAGGTGAGAATTGAAGGTTGATGTGTTGAAGTTTGTGAATTGAAGTCTTTATTAGCACTACCACTCTGCTGCCAGCCCAGTACCACTAATACCGCTTTCACACTTGTAAGTTCATTTCACATCATTCGTGATTTGAGTTTTAATAACTTGCAGAGAGAGGCGTGCTCAAACTCCAAAAAATATCTTTGCTTCTTCGGGTGCCAAAAAACAAATGCATTTCGGCGTGTAACACTGAGGACGGCTTGACGCCGAAACGCTTTTGTTTAGGCATGGTGCAATAATTAAGAAGTAAAAAGAATGAACTAGTGAGTACGGTTCTTTTGCACATTATTTTTAATAACTTGTCATTACCTGTGGCTCCAGGTGGACGGTAAGACCAACCCAAAGATCCAGAGCATCCACCTGGAGAGGTTTCCGGTGAACAAGGCCTGCTTCAGCGCCAACGGAGAGCAGGTGATTGCCACGGGCATGAGGAACAAGCTCTTCTACATCTACGACATGATGGAGGGCAAGATCATCCCCGTCCCCACCGTCAGAGGTGAGGCTCTCAGACGAGCACACGAAACAACGCTGGCTGCTGCCACACTTGTAGTCCATGTGTAGCCCTCTGATTCCTGGAGCCTTTCTTTTTCTCTGAGAACATAATGGTCATCGTGTGCAGACTAATATAATGTGTTTTCTGTCTGTCTGTCTGTCTGTGTGTGTGTGTCTCTGTCTGTCTCTCTCTCTCTCTCTCTGTGTGTGTGTGTGTGTGTGTGTGTGTGTGTGTGTGTGTGTGTGTGTGTGTGTGTGTGTGTGTGTGTGTGTGTGTGTGTGTGTGTCTCCCTCTCTCTGTCTGTCTGTCTCTCTCTCTCTCTCTCTCTCTCTCTCTCTCTCTCTCTCTCTCTCACAGGGTTGACTGAACAGAGGGTGAAGGAGTTTGAGGTTTCTCCTGAGGGGGACTATCTCCTCCTCACCGGCTCCTCAGGATATCTCCACCTCATGACCATGAAGGTGAGCTGGTAGACTGTGCTTATGGGTGGAGATTTATTACAAACCTGTAGATCTTAGCAAAGTCTTTGGTCTTATATTATCTGTCCAGACATTGACTGGCATTGACATTGGCATTGACATTGACAGTATAATCATTGCAAAATGTTTTGTAGTTTTAGTAGGTCAAAGTGAGTTGGTGTATTTGAGTAATTCTTTTCAGGGCTTGATGCGTAGAGGCGGACATCCCAGGTTTAGAAAGTAAAAGTCCTGCCAAGTATTTGATCCAGCCATGTAATAAACCAGGTCATCCTAATTAGCAGCCAGGTAGATCAGATAGTTAGTCATATCACCTGTGTTGAGTACACAGGTAGACAGAATATATGGCAGGACTTTTACTTTCTGGAACCGGAATGTGCACTCTCTGTTGATATTTGGGCTACTGCCACTTTTGAAAAGTGACCGTTAAAGCGTCGGCCTGGTTTCAGACTAAGGAGGTCATCAGGAGCATGAAGGTCAGTGGGAACGTGTGTGGGACGGCCTTCTCCGCAGACGGCAGCAAGATCTTCTCCATGTCTGGTCAGTGCTACTGCTACACACCGACTCATGTCACGTTTCCTTTAAAATTGAACAGCCCTCGTTTGGCCTGAACCCGCAGGGTCATGAAGAGGCTTTATATTTACTAAAGCTTTGTCTTTATATTTATTAAATCTTTGTCTTTTAATGAAGACAGATTGCAATGCATACTGTAGATATTTTTTATCTTAAGTCAAGTCCTTAATGATTATGTTATGAAGTGTAAAGGTTTCTTTACCTCTGTACGGCTATAAGACATCATGGGCCTCTGTTGGATGTTGTTATGGAGTACTTGGTTCTGTTTGAGTCAGAGTGTAAGATATTCTTACCTTTTTGTGTTGTTATTTGTTAATTGATTGAATGGCATTGAGCTGTAAGCTTACAAGTTTACATTCAGTACTGTGAGCCACATGTTTACATTAAATGTGTTCGATGTGACCTCAAGCGTCCAGTGTTGTTGATGCATGTGTATTTGTGTGTGCGCGTGCGTGTGTGTGTGTGTGTGTGTTGATCCTGCAGAGGAGGGCGAGGTGTTCATCTGGGACGTGAGGAGCAGTAAGTGCCTGAGCCGTTTCCCTGACGAGGGCTGCGTGAGGGGCACCTCCATCGCCCTCTCACCTGACGGACACTACCTGGCCTGCGGGTAGGTGCTCATCAAAGTGGTTTCACTCTCACATCACAATCATACTCTCTCTCTCTCACACACACACACACACACACACACACACACACACACACACACACACACACTCATAATCACACTCACTCTCACTCTCTCACTCTCTCACACACACGCTCACACTCACACTCTCTTCTCTCTCACACACACGCTCACACTCACACTCATAATCTCACACACATACTCTCTCTCTCACACACACACACACACACACACACACACACTCACACTCTCTTTCTCACCTGACGGGCAGTGCCTGGCTTGCGGGTAGGTTCTTATCGAGTCGTCTCTCACACACACACACACACACACACACACACACTCACTCACAATCATACTCTGTCACGCACACACACGCACACACACTCACACTCACACTCATGCTCACATTCACACACACACTCTCACTCACACTCTCACTCTCTCACACTCTTATTCTCTCTCTCTCTCTCACACACACACTCACACTCTCTCTCTCACACACACACACACCCACGCACGCACACACACACACACACACACACACACACACACACACACACACACACACACACACACACACACTCTCACTCTCACTCTCACTCTCACTCACACTCACACTCACACTCACACTCACACTCACACTCACACTCACACTCACACTCACACTCACACTCACAGACACAGACACACACACACACATGTGACTGTTGTGGCGGTGTGTGTGCACAGGTCCCAGTCTGGCGTGGTGAACGTGTACTCCCAGCAGGCGTGTGTGCGGGAGGCGGAGCCTAAGCCCCTGAAGGCCGTCATGAACCTGGTGACGGCCGCCACCGCGCTGCGCTTCAACCCCACCTCCGAGATCCTCGCCATCGCATCCCGCGCCGACGACGAGGCCAACCGACTGGTACGCACCGCACACTGCACCCAAGCAGGCCCACACGGTGGGGGGGGGAGAGAGAAAGAGAGAGAGAGACAAGGAAAGGAAAGGAAAGGAAGATATGGACAGAGAGAGAGACGAGAAGAAGAGAGCTAGAGACAGACAGAGAGAGAGAGAGACAGGAACAAGGACAGAAAGACAGGATCAAGGAAAAGTGGCAATGAAATCAGATTCTCTTAACAGCAAAAAGATGGTTGGACTGAAATCCAACGGGAGAGAGGGAGAGAGAGAGAGAGAGAGAGAGACTAGGTGGAGCTAAGTGGAACAGTAGATAGCTCTCATGGTGTGATTAATTATAGAGCTGATGTCCTGTCAGAGGAAGTGCTTCACTGAGACCTGGAGATGAGCTGCAGTGTGAGAAGTTGCACTTCATCACCATCTCATGAATAATTAGTTCACCTGGAGGACATTGTTTTCCCCCTAACCTGACAAAACCCCAAACTTCACTACGCTCAAACACACAGTTCAGGAAAGTGTGTGTGCGTGTGTGTGTCGTGACGTGACTGCTGCAGCACATCCCGATTTTCATTTTCGCATCTCGTGGCCATTTGAGCTGTTCATGAAACTCCAAGTTGCTCCATAGCTGTCTGCAACACGTCTGTTGTGCACAGGCCTGAGAGAGAGAGAGAGAGAGAGAGAGAGAGAGAGAGAGAGAGGTAGATACTGTGGAGAGAGAGAGAGAGAGAGATACTGTGGAGAGAGAGAGAGAGAGATACTGTGGAGAGAGAGAGAGATACTGTAGAGAGAGAGAGAGAGAGATGGATACTGTGGAGAGAGAGAGAGATGCCAATAAAGCTATTTGAATTTGAATTTGAGTGAGACCGAGAATCACTTTTTCGGTTACGTGTGAAATGATGTACACACATTCACATGTTCAGCACACAGATACAAATAAAATAGCAGGTAGTACCAAGCACTGACAGTGGGCTAGCATGATTGTTGCTGGTTTGATTGGCATTGAGCTCAGTGAGCATCAAACAAGCTAATAGGCTAACTGAAAAAAACACCATGCCAATATATATGGTGAAAATTGGATTATTGCGTAATTGGTTTGCAATTGAATGAATGCAATTTACAAGATCTAAGGTCTAAGTTTTTTGAATGTATCACATCTATCACATCTGGTTTAGCCAGTTCCATTGATCTTCGAGGAAGCTAATTGTTGCTGCAAATGCACAACGCTTCAGGGTGAAGGGTTAAGGCTATAGTCACGTGTGTGGTGTAGCCTGCCTGTTATTTAGATGGTGAAGGGTTAAGGCTGACTGTGGCTGCTGCTGCTGTTGCTGCTACTGCTAATACTCCTTCATTCTCCTCTGGTCGTGTCGGTTTTCCAGGTCCATCTTCCCAGTTTGACGGTTTTCTCCAACTTCCCCGTGTTCCGGCGGAAGACCATCTACCGCACGCACTGTCTGGACTTCTCCCCCAACAGCGGGTTCTACTCCGTGGCCAACAACAAGGGCGACGCCCTGCTCTTCAGGTGGGCTAACGCTAACGCTAACGCCGCCCCTCCCCTCAGCTGTCAGTCAGGGCCATAGTGTTACACATGAAAAGAGAAAGAATATCCACTAAAGTACACACTAATATACTCCAAGGGTAATTAAATACAAACATTTTAGCTCACTAGAGATTTGTTTTCTTCTTTGCCCAGTTGCAGACATGCTTAAAGGTTGCAAATGTCCATGCTAGTAAAAACTGTCCATTTTAATGTTCATCCTAGGCAACTGTTCTAGTGTAGAATGTACTAAAGATGCTGTTAATGGTTCTATTATGGTTTCTCTAATGGTTCTATCATATTGGCCAGGGCCTGGGAATACAGTATGAGTGCTTATACATAAGATGGAAGTCACTTTACACTGTACAGTCTGTTCAGAATCATGAGACATTTGTGATGGAACCGACCAGAGCCATATAAAGAGAGAGTTGCGACAACTCCATTGACGCTAACGTTCCATATTTTCTCAACAATAGTTCCCGGAAGTTAGGATCGAACACAAATAGCGTTCTCATTAACAGACAGTACAAGACGGTTATTCTAACGCAGTCAATCGCTTCCGGGAACTATTTTGAACTATTTGAAGTTACACGAACCACGTCACAGACGGAATTTTCTGTACCCGGGTTGTCGCAACTCTCTCTTTATATGGCTCTGGAACCGACCAGCCATTTTGAAATATGGACATTCTGGAATGGAATTCTGGGTATTGTAGTTTATTTTGCCCACTCTATTTTGAATTCTCCTCAGTATTTATTGACTTGTATCTTTTCCCTCTCCGCATTTTCCAGGTTACTGCACTATAAGGACTTCTGAAGACTTAACTCGGGCCCAGAGATGTCGAGTCGGTCTTCACATTGTGTTGTTTGAGAGAGAGTTGTTTGGTCTTGACTGTTTTGGTCTAACCATCTCCATGGGCAAGAGAGTTGCGCCACCATTTGCCCTACAAGAGACTATTTCTTACTTTATTACAGTGCTCAATAGGTTGTGTTAAATATCCAGTGGATATTTATTGACTTGATGTTTTCGGAGAATATCAATGCAAACTTCACCTTTAGTTATGGGAGATGATGTGTTGATGATGTGCATGAGGCATCGCATTAGCCCTAGTTGTGGTTCCTCAGATAATCATGTAGAAATGTGTTCATTTTACATTATTGTCAAAATGCTCTTTGTAAAAAAACATTTCCCAAACAAACTGTTCAGTATGTCTTGAGTCTCCAAAACAACCGATGCATTATGAAGAGTGTCTGGATCGGTTTTGTTTGTTTTCTGGTTTCGATTTCTTGTGCTTTAGCAGTTTGGATAGAAGTCAGACTAATTTTATCAGCACAATAACTTGTAGGCTGTAAAAGGCAGATTTACATGTAGTGGCCAAAAGGATGTTGGCCACTAGATGGCGCTGGTTAGTCTACCTTCAACCATCTTGGTTATTTCTTAGACATCTTTAAATGGTGAGATAGAATCCCACCTGATTATATAGCTCTATGACAAGGCAGCCATTGATCTTGACAAGGTTGTCTGTAAGGAATAATTATGATTAGAAGTGTATCATAATGACAACATAAGTGTGTACAGTAATTTCCTGTGTATAAGCCACATTGTGTATAAGCCGCAGGACAGTGTTTTATGCAAGTTAATAGGGACAAAACCATATTGACACCTAACTGTCCCTGTGTATTAACCTCATAGCTGAAGAATTTTTACAAAATCAATGTATAAATGGCGGCTAATGGGGAAATTACAGTAAGATGGTTGTGGAGGCCGAGGCTGGTCTCTATAATGAGCTTTTCTCTCCTGGCTCATGTCCCAGGCAGCGCTCCGTAGCCGTGCTCCGCTGGAATATAGTGGCCATGGTGTTGTCATCACATCCACTAATGAGCAGTTCTGTCCCCACAGACCTGTCACAGTGGCAAACGAGAGCTTCAGGAAAACAAGGAGTTAGACTTTGTTTTGGCCTCTGTGTGAGAGGCCTGTCAGATGCATCTATCAGCAGGTACGAGGCCTTCTCATACTCCCTCATTAAGGGCAGGAAGTAACAGGCTGGTGGGAGACACGATCAAGGCTCTGAGCTCTCCATCAGGCCAGGGAAGGAATCAGGCGCAGAGTCCTTCATAGGGCTTTCACATGTATCAGATGAGGTGAATTAGAAGAAGATCCATGGTATTTCCTGTTATCAGATGCCCTTTTAGATTTAAGTATGAATGTACAAACCTCTTCAATTTAACACTGAATAACAGGTGGATTATGTTTAAAACATTCATGAAGGTGCACTCATGATGTTACTTTCAACATTGAACATCTGAAATGTTGCCGCTTGTTTTCTCCATGTCATGTCATGCTTAGTTTGCGCATTTTAGTTGCTTTTGTCACCATCCTGAATTGCTGTGTCATGTCTGGGCTTTGTAGTACTCTGGTGATGCATTAGTTGTGTAAGGAGAGGGATTCTTTTAAAGGTTTACAGTAATTAGCGAGCTGTGAATGGGTGGGGTCGGATGTCAGTTGTCTCACATATAGGCCAAATACCTGACGACAGATTGGTATTCACAGTGGCTTTCTTAACATGATACTTACAAAGAGAGCCAAGAAACACAGGCTCTCTACCCATGAAGCTATGAACATGTCTTAAATGTCTTAAACATGAAATAGTCTATGCATAGTAAACTACATCTATGTCATTTAGTATCAGCAAACCCCAAGGTACTCTAATATTGTATTGTTTTGAGATGACGAGAGCAAACACTTCCTCATACTGAAGGGCTGGAACTGAAGCTCTGCAGCTGTCACTGAGTTGGGTTTGAACATAAACATGTTTATCTGCCTGTGCTGTGCTGTGCTGTGCTGTGCTGTGCTGTGCTGTGCTGTGCTGTGCTGCACTGCACTGCTCCGCTCCTGGGCGGTTTCCTCATTTAGCCCTGTGAATCAGGCAACTGTCTGGGTCATCGGGCTCCCAGTCGCCTCCTCCTGCCTCTCGCCTTCCTGCACTGAAGCCTCAAATTAATCTGTTCTCCACCAGCAGCCGACCCACTCGCTGTCACTCCGTCACGTCTGTGACGGCAGCGTGTGGCTCGGCTCGGCTCGCCTCGGCGGCGGCAGATGCCAAGATTCACTGCGTCGTTTGTTACGCAACTCCGCCGGCGAGTGGAGACAGCTATGATCCCTCAACCTGTCGAGTTTCCTCATTCACTGAAGCCAGCAGCATGTCTGGATCGCGGCAGTATTGCACCATCTCAGAGAAGGCCTCGGGATAAAGCACTGCTCCAGCTGTGCCGTGGCTACCGGTGGCTGCAGGATGATTCATCTCAGTGGGGGTGAAGCTGAGTTTTAAAAAGTGCGTCAGATAAGTGGGTAGATAGGTAGACGCTGGTGAAATAAGCAATAGAATTGCCATTCGCTTGTTGCTGTTGTTGGTGCTCTATGCAAGTCTTTGGGAGAGCTGAGCAGCATCATGAGTGGTGTGGCCGGGCTATACTGTAGGTGTGCCAGGCAGGAGGGCAAAGGTCAGCATCTCACGTTAGGGTCAGGTCACTCACACCTGTCTGGTCACTCACGCCTTTCTGGTCTGTGCTGTAAAATCACAGCTTTGGGAACAAGTGGGAAACGTTTAGTCCCTGACATCCTCTCCAACATACTCGCATACTAATGAGAAAAAACGGGTCGCGTTACAAACTCACCAGACAGCTTTCCACCGGTGGACATACAGTACCTGGTCTCTCACACCCCAGCTCAGCTCTCGCTCTCTCTCTCTCTCTCTCTCCCTTTCTCTCTCTCCCTTTCTCTCTCTCTCTCTCTCTCTCTCTCTTTCTCGCTCGCTCTCTCTCTTTCTCGCTCGCTCTCTCTCTCTCTCTCACTCTCTCTCTCTCTCTCACACACACACACACACACACACACATTTGCCTGCACATGTAAACCAGTGGAACAGGATCGCTCACTTATTCATGGATTCTTCCGCTATCAAGCGCCTAAGACACCTCAGAGGGAGAAGTGGCAGAGACAGAAGTGAAGACAGAGGGTGAACCAGCTCTTCAGAGAACAGAGCGCTAACTAAGGAGGAAGCTGATCAGGACTCACAATATCAAGAGGTATGGAGTGTGTGTTGGTGCCGGTTTCACTGTTGGAAAATAATGTATGATACAGAATTCTGTGACACTGGAGCAGAGGAATATTCAATACTTTATGGCTGAGCATGATGAATTTGAGACATGTACTGGACATTGCTTCGGAAATCCCACACCAACTTCTGATGGACAGAAGTGGTGCTTAACTATGTTACATTTAGTGGTGCAGAGTTAGTGGTATGTGGTTTGAACTGTGGCAAATGATCTGTGATTTGTTCCTGCCACTTTGTAGAGGTCACTGAGTAAAGTAAAAAGTAAAGTCTTAAATATTTATTTGGTTCATTTTATATGCAAGTAAAGCGCTCAGAAGTAAAGCTAAAATGTCCCACTGGTGCCTCTGCTTCTGTCAGAGGGATCGAGCCACAGTATTTTCCCTAAATGTTCAATAAGTGAAACATTTTACAGCCAGTAGACTGGAACATTTCATGGCTACAATTTGGACATTGACAGACGGATAGTGACATGTGTCTTGCTGTAGAGTGTATTATTTGAGCTCTTTATGCTTCCATATGCACATGGCTAAAGATAAGAAATTTGCATGTCTTGCTCATAACAAACAGAACATCCCAAGAGCAACTACATCAGGAGGAAAACAGTACAGTACACCCCAGCCTGAGCTGAGGAGAATTACAGTAATGGCGAAATGCAGAAAAACATATATTTAGTAAATGGATTTGTGCAATCATGTACCAAGACTACATTTTTGTAAAGTGGATAGTGAGACTTTTTCACTTTTTTCAAGGGATACTCCTCTGGGTTGATGACCATTCTAGTGTGTGTTTGGCATTGAGAACACATTTCTGCTGTCCACCAGTTGACGTATAGCTAACTATTTGCTTGCACAAAGGAAGAAAAGCAACATCCCTAAGACCATGCAGGGTGTGGCGCACATATACAATTGGGTGCAATACACATGGCCTGTAATCTGTTCCAGTCAAACAAGATTTTTGAATTATAATTCTAACCCTTATTCAACCAGGGAGAAAATCACATTGAGATTGTCATCTCTTCAAACCAAGAATAGGCCTACAATACACAAAAAGACATAACATTGACTGAAGGAAAGCAGTAGACAACAGTGATACACAAAACATGTCACACACGATCACATCCTAGATATGATTTCACAATGCTCTCAGTCTCTTACACAAACACATACTGTGTTTGTCCTTACAAATACGTCTTGGCAGGGAGCAGAGGAATTTGGCTATGTCCTATAGGCCAGAGCTGCCAGTGTTGCTCCACAGACAGTGGATTACGAAAGGAGATTTACCCCAGAAGCTGCTTCACTTGACATGTTTGACATTTAAAAGAGATTCTCCACACATACCCTGCAAATGGGGAGAGGCATTATGCTAGTTTATGAGAGTTGAGCTATTTGTCTTCAGAGTTGAGGAATTTGATGAAAGCATGGAAATGAATATGTACAGATCTACTGTCGTCAGTCAGTGTAAGCAGGTTTACCAGCACAAACGGAAATCTCCAGATGCGAAGCCTGACTGGACACACACACACACATGAAAATGGCTTTACATCACTGACACAGGCTGGAAGGTAGACGAAGACTGGAATATTCAGCTGCTAAAAGCTTCTAAGTTCACAGTGCTGGGTAAAATAACATTGCAATGTTTTGCATTTCATGGCATAACATACTCGAGCGATAGGATCTTCAGGCTGTCAATACAAAGCCTTTCCACAGTAGACCGAGTCTGCCGTTTCAGGTGCGTGTGTAAGCACAGTCATGGCGGTGCACATCATGCCTATTACATCTCCTGAAGGGCTCTCAGAGGAGCCATGATGAGCTGCTGAGGAAACTGATCCGACCACAAACCAGCCATCAGCCCCTGAGCTCTGGGCCTCAGCACTGCTGAAGGGTTCTGGGCCTCAAGGGTTCTGGGCCTCAAGGGTTCTGGGCCACAGCACTGCTGAAGGGTTCTGGGCCACAGCACTGCTGAAGGGTTCTGGGCCTCAAGGGTTCTGGGCCTCAAGGGTTCTGGGCTTCAGCGCTGCTGAAGGGTTCTGGGCCTCAAGGGTTCTGGGCTTCAGCGCTGCTGAAGGGTTCTGGGCCTCAAGGGTTCTGGGCCTCAGCACTGCTGAAGGGTTCTGGGTCTCAGCACTGCTGAAGGGTTCTGGGCCTCAGCACTGCTGAAGGGTTCTGGGCCTCAGCACTGCTGAAGGGTTCTGGGCCTCAAGGGTTCTGGGCCTCAGCACTGCTGAAGGGTTCTGGGTCTCAGCACTGCTGAAGGGTTCTGGGCCTCAAGGGTTCTGGGCCTCAGCACTGCTGAAGGATTCTGGGTCTCAGCACTGCTGAAGGGTTCTGGGCCTCAGCACTGCTGAAGGGTTCTGGGCATGTGCCCTGCAGGGGCTCTGGGGCAGCATGTCTTGGCACCCAGCGCAGGGCCGCTCTTAGCGGACGGGACACCCAGGATGGATGGCACACGCTTCTGCTGAGTGATGGGCCTTTTTTATGGCGCCCATTATGGCTCCCGTATAAAAGCCTGCTGTCTGTGTTTTAGAGCCGCCACGGCGGAGCGCTCTGTGCTGAGGCAGTGGAAGTGGAGGGGAAGAGAGAGGAGATCTTTATGGTAGATTACAGAGCAGAGACGCTGAATGCAAGCTGACAAGGAGCTGCATTCAATTGCTTTTATTACAGAATAAATATGCTGTGTCCATGCGCCCAAAAGATATCTCCCATTTAAAGTTAATGTTTGCCATCCATTTTGGTATCGAATGTGACAAGCAAGCGTGCAGATGAGTGTTTTGCTGAGGAGGAGATCTAGTCTTATGCTCATGTTACACCCCACTGGAGGGCACGCTTTTGCACAAGCAGTAAACTCAGCTGTTTCTAGAGAGGAGCCCAGAGCCAAAACAGTCGTAATGCCTCCGAGTGCAACGGGCATCACATCAGATCTAACCGATATCCATCCCAGAGTTAGCGCTGAGGAAATTGCAGCAAGCGATCCTGAAGGAATAATGCTAATGCGTGCACATTGTCATTCTCTCTCCTGATGTGCACTTCCAGCTTTGTGGGCTATCAAACCCATCCATCATATTTTCTAAGCCATACACCTGAGTCACAAAGCTAAGCTAAACCCAACGAGAAAATAAGCAGCAAATAAGTAGTTAGTAGCAAATAAACAACACATGCTTACACAATGAACTGGTGAAGAGGCATCCTCCCTCTGCAAAAGTAGCAGCAAAGACAAAACATCAGCAGACCACTGTACTTTCTTAACTTTCCATTTTAGTTTAATTATTCACCGATCATTATAGACATACTGTGATTTCCCAACTATTAGCTGCGGCTTACACATTGATTTTGCAACATTTCCTTATAAATAATTTCCTTTATTGTTTCCTTTTGTGTCCTGCTGCTTATACACAATGTGGCTAATACACAGGAAATGATGACGCATCATGAACATGTTGACTGTGTTCACTTGGTATGACGATGTGCAGACTGTTGAGGTCTCCACACATGCCACATATCTCCAGAGAAGCGTATAAAAGGGTGTACTGTAAACCCTTGACACAAATATCAGTGGAGAGTTTGTGAGCTGTTGTGTGAGTCATCATGTGTGAATAGGGGTCAGAGAGAAGAGCTGATTAGGGATTATTTTTGCTTCTTGAGTGAGTCAGTTTCCATATGGGCATTATGTTTACTTCAGCTCTTTGAACAACAAGCACTCCCTGTTTTTGAGAGGAAAGCATACCTTCACAGAACAGACAGTCCACGTGTGTGTGTGTGTGTGTGTGTGTGTGTGTGTGTGTGTGTGTGTGTGTGTGTGTGTGTGTGTGTGTGTGACAGAATGTGGTTGGACCTGACTTGTTCAGACTGGACCAACAACATACTTGAACAGATAAAAACAAACGGCATGTCTTAAATATGTTGTTTTTGTTTTAAAGTTTACTTGGGTAGGCAAAGCCCATGTCAATTAGGGACCCATCTAAGAGACATTTGATTATATATGCCTGAAACCACAGGCTGTAAATCTGATTCATTCAGAGTAACTGTTTTGACATACAGTAATGGTATCCTCTTCGGCATAATGTAACTCAGGGAGTCTGCTCCGATTGCCACTGTAGTGAAACTGGTATTTCATCATGGAAGATTTCTTCCTCTACGCTTCCCCTGCACAGAAATGGGCATGAACGCATGATGTATGTTATTTGTTCTGTGTCAGAGGTGACGTTTTTACTACAGACATAGAATCCCATCTGTAAGTTCTTAGAGTGATTTCATAGTTCTCTCTGCAGGCCTGGATGTCTGTAGGTTGTTTTGTTGCACAGATCTTCTTGCACGCGTACCGCAGGTGCATTTTCTATCACTCAGGTTCTTGGTTGTGTTCTTTGATCTTGTGGTTCCTTGGTCACTGATTGGTGATTGTTCCCAGGTGTGATGGCCTCCTAGTGGTGCGGGTGAGGGGAACCCAGGAACTCCCAGCAGGTCTGACTGCACAACCGTGTGGGCCTAGTTCAGCTAAAGACTCAAGCTAGCATGCTAGCACACTCTAGGCCACCTCCTCTGTGAGTCTGAATTCTGCAGAAGTGCTCTACACAGACAGTGTATTTATTTGGTTGTGTGTGCTCTTGAGAACCCTTGAAAGGCTGAAAACCTCCTCATCTACACAGGTAAGGCCGAGCAGATGGCTCGCTGGTGTCAAGTTAACACATCTGTGTTGCTGCACTGCTCAGAAACACACTCATGGGAACAAACTAACTGAGAATCTGGTCTGCTGTAGTCCTGCATATCACATAGTTACACCAGAGACACTTATAAAAAGGACTTTGGTTACACCACTGGTTAGATAGTCACTGATGTGGCACCATGTTCTTGTGCTGTGTGTGCTGTCTGATGGCCATAACTGCACCGCTCAGAGCTGTTCTCCAGTTTGCCTCAGGGTTGTCTCAGAGTTGTCTTGGGGTTGGGCTAATGCGCAAGCTTTTGTGTCTGTCTGTTGACTTTGACTTGCCCTGTGTGCTTGCAGTGTTATGTATGTAGCTATGTGTTGTTGCACTTGGCCTTATCTGGAAGTTGCCCATATCCCTGTAAGTAGAAACATGTGCGATAGGAATGCGTTTCACTCCAGTAGTCCTTGTCCTTCAAGGAGGCTTTCGATCTCAATGTGAAATCTTTGCTGCATGGAGAGTTGGAGGGTTTTCCCTGACCTATCAGCAAGTCAAGCAAATGAACTGTGTATAATGTGACATCAAATAAATATAACATTTATATATTATCATGCATTCACATTAAGGGAAGCTATGTAAGGACATATTTTGGAGTGTTTTTTGGTTTTGTATCATATAGCGCTGTCAAAGTAAATCCCTTGTTGTAGATGTTATTGTTCTTGTCAGTTATTGTCGAGGTGTGTTCTTTAAGCTGCGTGAACATGACTAATGGATTCTTTCAGGCTTATATCAACACTGATTAAAATGGGTGCTGTTGTGCTGCTCAGATAGTGGTGGTGTGTTGTGTTGTCTGTGGCAGTGGAAATAGGGAAGAGGAACATAGACAGATGGCCTGCTTATCCTGTTTAATTAACACAGTTTTTACGGCATCGCCTCGGCTTAGAAAAGGAAGAAATACATCATTATTATGCATTCTCAGAGCTAAATACTCAAAGAGTGCAAGGAGATGTGATGTATCAAAAAGTCATCATTACATCCAAATGTGAATATGAGGATGAGATTTAGAAGATTTGATGAATATGAGCTAATTATGAATTTCACCTCTTAACACCAAAGCACTGACTATTTTCTGTCTATCAGTGTTGAATAAAAATGCTGTAGTTGCGTTCAGGAACAGACAGTGGACCCATGCTCAGAAGTTTTGGAAGTGTTTAAGGGAGAGAGAAGTTCTGCTTCCCATCTTAAAGATCTCAGCTGATGGATCAAGACCAATTTCAGAAGGCTAACACAGTCATTGTAGTCCGGTTTGTTTCCAAGGAGATGTGTCCTTCCCCGTCTTTAGTCCTGTAGGTCTATATGCACTCTGAGATTATTATGTCTCATTGGTGCAATAACGAGGCAGAGGGCATTCATGCCATCATTTGTGTAGGGTATTGTGCAATAAGGTTTGTGTACGGTGTTTTCTATGTTAGCATGGACGGCACCAGGTGTGTTATTATAGGTTTGCTGTACTGTAGGTTCATTGACTGAGGTGTGTTTGTAAACTACATGTGTGTGTCTGGGACACCTGTGTTATCTCTAATGTCCAAGGGGGACAATGAAGGCTAGCCTAGCCTAGCCTAACCTCATTTGAAAGGGTTCTTAAAAGAATATGGGGGAAAACATTGAACCTTACTGCATGAAGAAATAAGTAAATAAAAACAATGGCTGACAATGGCTGATTGTCCAAAAATGGCTCTTCAGTGCAAGAGAGAATCCCTACTGAGTAACAGTACTCGTCAATAATAGAAGTCTTCATGAACCAAAGAACCCTTTGTGTGTGTGTGTGCGTGCGTGCGTGCGTGCGTGCGTGCGTGCGTGCGTGCGTGCGTGTGTGTGTGTGTGTGTGTGTGTGTGTGTGTGTATACTCTTTATGTAATATGTTGAGTCCATTAGTGGAACCCTGGTAGAACCTTCTACTTCGGGCACCTAGCCTACTACTCCTCCCTTGTGTGACGTGTTCACTCTGTGTGTGTGTATCCTCCCTTGTGTGACGTGTTCACTCTGTGTGTGTGTCCCAGGCTGTGCCCACACTGTGCCTGCTGCTGAAGATGGCTCAGGTGGCGATGTCGGCCGACGTGCTGTCGGAGGGCGAGGTGACCTGCTCCATCTGCCTGGACCTGCTGTGCGACCCGGTCACCACGCCCTGCGGGCACAACTTCTGCCAGGGCTGCATCGGCGGCTACTGGGCGTCCATCGAGGTGTGCACGTGCCCGCTCTGCAAGCGCCTGTTCGACGAGCGGCCGAAGCTCAGCATCAACCGCGTGCTGGCCGCCATCACCAACCACTACAAGGTGACGCAGTACGACGCCGAGGACATGGCCACGGGCGCGGCGACGCCCGTGCCCAAACCCCGCGCCAGAGCGGGCGCCGTCGGGGCCGAGGCCATCCCCGAGGACGAGGACCTGGACGTGGCGAAGGGCAAGGCGGTGCTGTGCGACGTGTGCCCGGGCAGGAAGCAGCGGGCGGTCAGCACCTGCATGACCTGCATGGCCTCGTACTGCCAGGAGCACGTTCGGCCGCACCACGAGACGTCCTTCTACCGCAGCCACCAGCTGCGCGACCCGGGCGAGGCCATGCGCGGCCGAATGTGCCCCACGCACGGCCGGCTGCTGGACGTGTACTGCCGCACGGACGAGGCCTGCATCTGCTCCATCTGCGTGCTGGAGACGCACCGCACACACACCACCGTCTCCGTGCAGACAGAGAGGATCATGAAACAGGTGGGTGTGTGTGTGTGTGTGTTTGGGTGTGTGTGTGTGTGTGGATGTGGGTGTGTTGGGGCCAGAGCTATCGTTTATGTCTGTGTGTGTGTGTGTGTGTGTGTGTGTGTGTGTGTGTGTGTGTGTGTGTGTGTGTGTGTGTGTGTGTGTGTGTGTGTGTGTGTGTGTGTGTGTGTGTGTGTGTGTGTGTGTGTCTGTCTATCAGTGCGTGCACTGGGGCAGAGGTAGTGTGTGTGTGTGTTTGGGTGTGCGTTTGGGAAATGGAGTCGAGAGCACTGAGTCATATGAAGCACTATGAAGTACGGAGGGTGTGTGTGTGTGAGAGTGGTAGAAATAAGCACCATGTCAAGATGATGCAATCAGTTGGGATGTGTCAGAGAGAGAGAGAGAGAGAGATGAGAGGATCCCCTTTGTGTTCAAGAACAAGGCAAAGGTGTGGGAGTGTTGGAGAAAAGCCCAGCATGATGACGATGATCAAAAGAGACTGGTCTGGTATATATGTGTGTGTGTGTGTGTGTGTGTGGGGGGGGGGGGTTGTGACCATCTACATATCATGGCGCAGAAGGTTCCGGGTAAGGCAGCTATGTAGAGTATGTTGCATGACTGCACAGTTAACGGAGGAATTTGGCGTTGCGTGAATATTTTCCCACACACAGGCTTATTATCTGCAGTAGAGATTCCATCTGACGGAAGGCTAGAGTTAAATTTGGGCGTAAACCAATGAAATAGCTGAAATGTCTTGGACAAGAGTAGGAGTAATGTCTTGGACAACACTGAAAACAGTATACGTACAATGATGATATTGAAAATGTCATAGTCTAATCTGTTACAAGCAATATTTCTTCTTTGGGGTCAGTCATAGGATCTCAAAAACATCCTTGTAAAATGCTTTGTAACGATGGAGAATCTCAGTTTCACACGTTTTATGTCTCAATTTCATCAAAACGTATCCATCTAACTTCTCTTTGAAAAGTTGCTTTGTCCTATCTGGCTACCACCACACGGAGCTCGATCTTTTAAGATTGAACATTGGTCTGGGGAGTCTGCTCTTTATTTCTACGGCACAAGAGGCGTGATCGGTGGGCATCGTTCAAATGACTCCATACGCTTGGATAGTCCTGTTCAACCAATCACACCAATGATCCGGGTGCACCTGGTGGATAACCCAGTTTGTGATTGGACCCAGCAAACGTACACAGGAAGCAGGAGAGATAGATGTGCAGGTTTCCAGCCTGAGCTGCAGGGCGAAATCGAAATTGCGGCAGATCAGGCTGAGTTTACCCAGCCTAAGTTTGATCCTCAAACCTTTCAAATATTAAAAAAAACCAGCCCCTTGAAATTAGAATACTGTAGAGAGATCATGACTAGAGACAATGTTAGCTATGGTCTGAAGTACCAAACGACAAAAATACAAACTTCTTGGAACTGTTAGGATATAATCTTTCACAACAGCTCTGATGTTTTAAAAAGGACTTGAGCACACTTGAGAGACTGGTGCTAGCTGAAACATCCACATAACGATGTCCCACCCCAACGAGCAGCCTTCTCATGACACAAACACTCATACTCACGTGCCACATATCTGTCATCGCACACACAGACAGTTGCGAAACGGACCCAGCTTTAGCCCGGATCCTCTCATGCCCACATCAGATGAGGCGAGGGCCATGTGTGCGGTTATCAGCTGTTTCCTTCGGGCTTCATCAGTGACCGAGCGCTCCAATCACCTGTTTACACCATCTGCATGTTTTCTGCATTGATGGAGGTGATACAGCGTGTGATTATGTCATTCGCTTGCTATTCTGACATCTATTGAGCTGTTTTCGTCATAAAAGACTGCGGTGATGCGCACTGCAGACCTATTCTTGTGAGAGAGCAGAGACTCAAAATAGACCTTAACTCTTGACTGCTTTGAATGGCTTTGCCAACCCACATAACTACATTCCTGTGATGAAGGCTGTGATCTCTAATGTGATCTGGGATGTGTGAGGCATGTGATTACAGTATTTAGACAATAGCTCACAGCTTTGAGCTTTCAAATCTTCACATCAAACACTTTTGCATGTCGCCAACTAGCATTAGCTAAACAGCCACACAGAAAGGCTCTTCAGTGAGGCTGAGAATTGAGGAATCCTGTCATGTAGCCAAGTTGTGTTGTGGAAATATTTGGGCTTTTGATTAATCTGATGGATTCTATCCTCTTGAAATGTGCAGTAACAAATCATGTTTCAGATGTTAAACTCTGACCATCAATGTTATCATCTGAATCGTCCCATCTTACCCTGGGGCAGTATTAGCCAATCACAATGCTTAACTCAGAAGTGGGAATATGTTTAGCTCCTGAAGGTTTGCATGGTTTGCAGAGACTAGACTAATGTATTTGGAGGAAAGGTTACAGTCTGTCCTCACTGACTTCTCACATAATTCTTGAGTCATTGAGAAAACACCCGTGTGTGAACTCCCAGTCTTGTTGAATACAGGATTAAAGCACCTGTGTTGTGACGTCTCTGCCCTCCATTGAGTAACACCAGTGTCTTGTGTTGTGATGTCTCTGCTCTCACATAAGAATAGTGTTGAATAACACCACTGCCTTTTGTGATGAGAACAGCACTATAGACGCTAGCTTAGCTACATTTATTACATAACACAACCTTTAACACAGTCCACCTGACAGCGCTTCACAGTAAGCATGAGCTTGAAATACAATTCAAAAGAAATATGTTGACAAAAAAAATAAAGAATGTAAAAATGAAAACAGAAATGAAAAGCGTGATGAGCCTTGATACCTAGACCTATCACCTTCCAGAGGGAATCTCAGTGAGGAGATGGTGGCGTGGGCTAGATGGTGCCTGATGGTGCTTGGGATTCGACGTAGGCCTTCTGTAGATTTTGTAGTTGAGGCTTTCATGAAGGCACCTAGTTCTGTAGATGTTGTAGTTCGGGTTGAGCTTTAATGAAGACACCTAGTTCAGATGTTGCAGTTTGGGTTCTAGTGAAGGCACCTAGTTCTGTAAATGTTGTAGTTTGGGCTTTAGTGTTGGCACCTAGTTCTTTAGATGTTGTAGTTCGGGTTCTAGTGAAGGCAGCTAGTTCTGTAAATGTTGTAGTTTGGGTTTGGGCTTTAGTGAAGGCAGCTGAGTGTTGGTGGATCTCTGTAATTTGATGACTCTTTGAAGAGCTCTCTTCTCTGCCTCAGAGGCCTTAGGTGAGTGAGTATGGTCTCCAAAGACCTGTGATAGGAGACAAGCAGATGCTGGGACAGATTGGATCTCCGCAGTGTCCTTAAGAAGTAGAGCCACTCCTGCGCCTTCTTCACTAGAGAGGTGGTGTTGACAGCCTGTGTGAGGTCCTTGTGTGTTTCAAGGAATGTGAACTCAGACACTCTCTCCACTGTGTCCTCTTCAATGTAGATAGATTCCTCTCTCTCTCTCTATCTCTCTGTCTCCTGAAATAGATGAACAGCCCCTTTGTTTTGGAGGTTGAGTGCCAGGTTGTTGATGGAGCGCTATTTAGACAGTTTGCAGACTTCTTCCTTGTCGAGAGACTCCCTATTGTGTATTAGTCCGACGACAGTGGTGCTATCTGCAAACTTGATGACCGTATCGATGCTGTGGGTTGGTGTGCAGTCGTGGGTGTGGAGGGTGAAGGGAAGAGGGCCCAGCACACAGTGTAGAGCTCTGGAGTTGAGTGTCAGAGTATGGGACACTGTGAACTTGTATAAAAACAAGATACTACAGTAATTTCCTGTGTATTAGCCTCATTGTGTATAAGCTGCAGGACAGTGTTTTATGGAAGTTAAAAGAAACAAAACGATATCAATACCATATGAACTGGCCCCGTGTATTAACCTCATAGCTGAAGAAATGTAGCAAAATCAATGTGATGATATGTATGAGCAATGTAGAATAGTTGGGAAATTACGGTACTCTTCTACAATCATACTGACTGTCTTGTCTCTGTGTGTGTGTGTGTGTGTGTGTGTTTTGTGTGTTCTTCGCTACCATCTCACAGAAACTGCTGAGCAAGACGGAGCTGGACATCCAGACCAGCATCGACAGGAAGAGCCTCAGCCTGGCGGAGCTGAGGGGGCGGATCCAAACGGTGAAGGTGAGCATCACGGCCCTCCGGCGGGAGGGACGCTGGGTGAAGGATGATGGGTCATTTTGGATTTGTGTCATTTTCTCAAATAAAGACAAGAACCAGTGAATTACAAATGATAACTAGGCCGGGTGAACCCATGCCTGAACTTCCGGGGAATTTGAATTTTGCCCGGCAACTCAGGGTGGAAACCAGCAGATCTATCTCCTCTGTTTACTGCCAGAACCTTTGGCGCCAATCAGAAACGGCCACACTCTAGTCCTGCCACGCTATTGGCCGGTGACGTGACTATAACGAAACTTAAGCGACGCAAAGTGCAGTAGAAACAAAGCGCAGCCTCCCCAGACTAATGTTCAATCTTATTCAATGTTCAATCAGATTGAGCTTAGTATGGTGAAAACAGACTAAATGACAACACAATTGTGTTCTCTTTGCAAAGAGAGAGAATGATGCAACACAAAATGGTTCACATTATGAATGATGTCTGGGACCTCCTTTCCTTTTATACAAGGAATCGACGTATGGCACATTCACATGGCTGAAACGGCAACACTTAGCTCTGGCCTTTGTCTGGCCAGACATGTACACAAAGGGGAATATTTCAAACAGAACATAACTTCTGATGCAAAAACAAATACAGAACTTGCGGTCAATAGTTTGGGCTTAGTGAAACTTTCACTTCCCATAGATAAATCAGGTAAAGAAGATTGCATAAAAATATACCCATATGGAAAAGATATAGAAAAAACTTATACTGCCAGCATGTGTTTTATATACAAAACTTGCTCTTGAAAGTGGCCCCTTTCTTTTTTTCCTCATACAACGTCATAGTCCTTACAGGTTACAATGTTTGATACTGTATGTTTCAGGTTACACAGATTTAGCAAGGATCTTATAATGGTTTCACTGTCTGTCATATACAAATCTATCAGTATCAGTATGAATGCCATCCTATGCGGAACCCAGACACAGATACCAGACACGTGTGTGTGCTGTAAATGATACAGATTGCGATAGGGTGACCAGACGTCCCTGGATTCAGGGGACAGTCCCTGTTTTTGGCTTCCTGTCCCCGGGAAAATACGGAAAAACTACCTATATGTCCTCGAGTTTTGAAGATAGAACGTATACGTATTTCAATCAGATTGACAGTCAGACTGACAATGTCCCCGTTTTTTCCACATTTTTGGTTTCGGACATCTGATCACCTTAGATTGCGACCTTGTTCTTGAAGCTACTCACACCTCTGGTGTTGACCTTGACCATGACCTTTGACCCCCCTGTAGAACTACGCCAGGGCGGAGCAGGCTCAGCTGGAACAGCTGCTGGGGGAGGTGATCCGCTCGGTGGACCGGATTCGCCGGGAGCTTGTGGGCGGGATGCAGGAGAAGCAGATGTCTGTGACGGGCCGGGCAGAGGAAGTAGCGGCGCGGCAGGAGGCGGAGCTTAGCAGGATGCAGGAAGTGAGGGCCAAACTGGAGGAGCAGGCCACCAGTGATGACCACATCGGCTTCCTGCAGGTGACACACACACACACACACACATTCACACACACACACACACGCGCACAGACACACACACGCGCACAGACACACCTCTGATGACCACATCGGCTTCCTGCAGGTGACACGCACGCACGCACGCACATACGCACATACGCACACACACCTCTGATGACCGTCCTGTAGGTGACACACACACGCGCGCGCATACACACCTTGGATGACCACATCGGCTTCCTGCAGGTGACACACACACACACACACACACGCTCGCACACACGCACACACACACACACACACACACACACACACACACACACACACACACACACACACACACACACACACGCCTGCACACACACGCCTCTGATGACCACATTGACTTCTTGCAGGTGAGACACACACAGACAGACACACACAGACACAAACACACACACACACACACACACACACACATACACACGTGGACAGAGATGCAGAAAATGAACCATGTTCCTGAGTGTTGCTGAGACTGTGTGTGTGTGTGTGTGTGTGTGTGTGTGTGTATGTGTGTGTGTGTGTGTGTGTGTGTGTGTGTGTGTGTGTGTGTGTGTGTGTGTGTGTGTGTGTGTGTGTAGAGTTTTGAGGAGGTGAGCGCTCCGCTGGACGCTGAGCTGAACAGGCGAGGGGAGGAGCCGGAGGTGGAGCTGGAGCTGCGCTTCAACATGGACGACGTCAAGACGGCGCTCAGGGACGTGCACGAGAGACTGGAGGACATCCGCGGGGGAGAGGTGCGCTACCGACACTCAGGTGAGTTGCGCTCCTTGTCGTCATGGTGACCAACCTCAAACAATATCTGATCGGGGGGCACAACAGGCAACAGTGCTCATACCATAGCGCTCGGGTCCGAGTGCCCACGGGGACCCAGGTTCAAGTCTGACCTGGGAGCCTGATCGGGTCATTTCCCGATCCCACCCCATGTCTCTCTCCCACTTCCTTCCTGTCACTCTCTTTACTGTCCTATGAATAAAGGCAAAAAAGCCCCAAAAAACAAAAACAATATCTAAGTTTAAAGTCGGCTGCAACCAAAGTTTGCTCCAAGTCACTTAATATATTCCGTGACGTTTTGGCCCAATTCACCCTTCCTCAGACGTCTGGCCTGAAATGTCACGGAATATATTAAATGATTGGGAGCCAACTTTGGTTGCAGCCGACTTTTTCTTTACTTGCTACTTTGGTTTTAGTCCTGCTCCCAGTTTTATATCCGGATGTGTGTGCTTTTACTGCTCTCTCATCAAATATTGTTTAGCCAGACCAAACCGGATTTATCCAAGGCCAACATTATATAATCTATAGGCATCAAATGATCTCTAATTCATACGTTGGATCGTTGGCATTGGACGTTGTCGTGGTGACTGACAGCGGCGTTGGTGGAGGTGTCATGGTAACAGGAATAGCTGATGCGTCCAAATTCCCAGATAGCTAAACACATAGGCCCATAATTGCCACACAACACACACTTGTGTCTGTTTTTATTTCTATTCTTATTTGAACCTAAAGCTTTTCGTGCCTTCATAACAGTCCATATGGCCTATGAATATGATCATTATCCATTATGACTGCTGCGAGGAGACTAACACAATCGCACGTCCCCTTTGTAAATGTCCCCAATATGCTGCCTTGCTGACAGACGGCTTTTAATCGCCGAGGCCCTGGAATGACTCACGTTGATGGTGTGGAGACATTTCTCACGCTGTGATGGCAGTGAACAGGTGGCAGATCGCAGACTCCACTGGAGCGGAGTTGGCTCCGGTACGGGCCCCATCTGGGCTGGACCCGGGCCGCAGCTGGCCCAGACCCGGCCTGCTCTCTGTGGCGGTCACAAGGCCTCGCCGCCGCTGCCGTCATCCGTCTTGTGGAGCCTTAATGACGTGCGAAGCGCCGCGTACGACAGGTTCAGGCGCGATCATGTCGTCAATTATCACCCAGCCTAAAGCAATACAGTGGAATTCTGGTTAGCTCAACGCGTATGCTTGGGATGAGGATGTGAACAGGTGTGTGTGTGTGTGTGTGGAGGGGGGGGAAGTGAGAGAGTAGCTGCTGAGTCACTGTGAAATGTGGTTTGCCACCCTCTTGCCCAACACAAACACACACACACATACTCACTCACTCACTCAAACACATAGTTCCGAACGCCATCCATTCCCCTAATCACCCCCCCACCACACACAAACACGCATACACACACACACACACACACATACACACACACATTTCACTCTTCCCATATCAGATGAGAGTAATCTCTCTCTCTCTCTCTCTCTCTCTCTCTGTAAGAGGTGTATGAATTCCACCTTCACCTGCCCTCTCCAGTTGACTCCATTTCAGCTGGTCAGGTGAGAGATGCTGACATCAGCTCAGACGCTGAGCAGCACCGGGCCGGATGTGGTTCAGTGTCGCTCTCGCACCTCAGAGCTGTACCTGTGAAACATCCATAACTGAATGGTGCCATTGGAATGAACAGGCTGACCAAGGCAGGATAAAGGCTCCAGTGCTATATTTTCATATCCATTATTGTGTGTGTGTGTGTGTGTGTGTGTGTGTGTGTGTGTGTGTGCGCGTTTGCAGTGTCAACGCTGCAAGAGAGTGAGAGCATGATGAGCATCAGATCAACAGGGTCGATGGGAAGGAGAGACTGGTCACTGAAAGGTAAGACCGCCCCAACAACAACCACCACACACACACACACACTCCCATAACCACACACACACACACTCCCATGAACACACACACACACACACACACACACACACACACACACACATACACACACACATTCCCATAAACATACACATGCATGCACGCACACATAATCTGGGCGTGCTTCACTGTATATTTTCTAAAGTATGTCTCAATATTTCTTTCCAGATATACGCAGAATAAGGCCTAGCTCAGGTAGGGTTGGTTGTTTAATCATCATGCAGTGATGGAAATGTCAAATGTCAATCTTCTCTAGAGTTCCTTATGAACTTAACTATCATGAAGATATGGCACTAATAATATAAATGTTTGCCTTAAACGTGTTAGTTGTGTACGGTTTGATATTTCTAAAAGTAAGTGATGGTGAAACACACTTATAATTGTGAACTAGATCAATGCTAAACGTAACGTCCACATATTTACATCTATTTGGTCATCTTTTCTCCATCAGCACACAAGAAGGTGAAACAATATATAGGTAAGTGTAAGACCACACCTGTTCTGACCTATGAGGCGTACTGTAAGTTTGAGACCCATTAATGAGGAGCCTTTGTGAGAGCAGAGCAGAGTAAATCTTCATCTGGATCCCATGCCAGTCTAAAGCCTATAGTCTATAGACACTTTTTATTTAGCCTACCTTTAAAGCCTGTAGTCTATAGACACTTTTTATTTAGCCTACCTTTAAAGCCAATAGTCTATAGACACTTTTTATTTAGCCTACCTTTAAAGCCTGTAGTCTACAGACGCTTTCTACAGTATTTACCTTTAAAGCCTATAGACTATAGATGCTTTTTATTTAGCCTACCTTTAAAGCCTTATAGACGCTTTTTAAATTTAGCCTACCTTTCAAGCCTATAGTCTATAGACGCTTTTTATTTAGCCTACCTTTAAAGCCTGTAGTCTATAGAGGCTTTTTATTTAGCCTACCTTTAAAGCCTATAGTCTACAGACACTTTTTATTTAGCATACCTTTAAAGCCTGTAGTCTATAGACACTTTTTATTTAGCCTACCTTTAAAGCCAATAGTCTATAGACGCTTTTTATTTAGCCTACCTTTAAAGCCTGTAGTCTACAGACGCTTTCTACAGTATTTACCTTTAAAGCCTATAGACTATAGATGCTTTTTATTTAGCCTACCTTTAAAGCCTTATAGACCCTTTTTTTTATTTAGCCTACCTTTCAAGCCTATAGTCTATAGACACTTTTTTATTTTTATTAACTTTACTGCCTTTAACTTCTCTCTTCTACCTGACTATTCTTTGTAGAAGAATGGAAAAGTGTTTTAATTTAGGCTACCCACAGCTGCCATTAGCTTTAACCATTAGCCGTGAGTGTGTGTGAGTGTTTGTGTGTGTGCGAGTGTGCGAGTGTGTGCGAGTGTGTGTGTGTGTGCGAGTGTGTGTGTGTGTGCGAGTGTGTGAGTGTTTGTGTGTGTGTGAGTGTGCGAGTGTGTGCGAGTGTGTGTGTGTGTGCGCGAGTGTGTGTGCGCGAGTGTGTGTGTGTGCGCGAGTGTGTGTGTGTGTGCGCGAGTGTGTGTGTGTGTGTGTGTGCGTGTGCGTGTGCGCGTGCGCGTGTGCGTGTGCGTGTGCGTGTGTGTGTAACTGTAACCCTAACCCTGGCTGCCTCCTCCAGAGGACGTGAGTCTGAACCCGGTGACGGCGTACCCGTTCCTGATCCTGTCGGAGGACCGTAAGCAGGTGAAGCGCGGCGAGAAGCTGCAGTTCTACCGCAACAGCACCCAGCGCTTCGACGTCTGGTCCTGCGTGCTCGCCAAGGAGGGCTTCCAGTCCGGACGACACTACTGGGAGGTCAGAGGGAGCTTTTATTGATTTATCACTTCACTATTTACTGTGTGCTGTGTGTGTTCACTAATTCACGAATTAGTGTGTGTGTCTGTGGTGCCTTGCTCAAGGGCACTTCAGCCGTGTATGTGGGCATTGGAGAGCAGTGGTCAACCACTCTTCCCACACACATTGTTCCTACTGATCGAGGATCAAACCGGCAACCCCTCAGTTAAAACCCCGAAGCCCTAACCAGCAGGCCACGGCTGCCCCTATTGTTGCCATGTGCATTTTTCTGTCCCGCAGTCGTCCTGACAACCCTTCCTCCCCGTCCCACCTGCAGGTGAACGTGGGCGAGAACAAGGACTGGAAGCTGGGCGTGGCGCTGGAGTCGGCCCACAGGAAGGGCCTGTTCGACATGGGCCCCGCGGCCGGCTACTACGCCCTCTGGTGGGGAGGAGCGCACCTGCGCCCTCTGACCCCGCCCCCGCTGGGCAAGGTGAAGGTGACGGGGCGTCTGCGGCGCATCGGGGTGTTCCTGGACTGCGAGGAGGGCCACGTCACCTTCTACAACGCCAAGTCCGGCAGCGAGCTCTACTCCTTCACCGCGCCACGCTTCACTGAGAGAGTGCTGCCGCTGTTTGGGACCGGGGACAAGGAGGTCCCTCTGGTGCTCAGCAGCGGACCGGACGGACACCACCACTGAAGAAGGGAGGAAAGATGGATGAATGGATAGGAAGGAGAGAGAGAGGGGGGGGGAATGAAAGGGTGACAGTACGAAAGAGTGTGTGAAGAGTTGAGAGGAAGAGTGAGAGAGAATTGACTATAAATGGTTAATGGGGAAGAGAGAGAGAGGGGAAAGAAGAAGAGGAGGATGGGTGGGTGGTTGAAGGGACACATTTATGGAAAAGGACTTTGGTGACCCACTGAACCGTTTCACTCATCACCTGTGTTTTTGGACAGTGGGGGTGACCAAATGAATGAGTGTGAGTATTTCTGGGCCTGAATGACTGTGAGAGTGAATGCGACTATTCCTGGGACTGTGAATGTGAGTGTGTGGGAGTGGCGGAATTTGAGAGTTTTTATATCTTGTGTGTGTAGGATGGTGCAAGGGCACACAGGCAGGAGCCGAGAGAGAGAGAGAGAGAGAGAGAGAGAGAGGTGCTGCACAGTAGAATGAGTAAGCATATTTAGAGCTGGCCACTGAGTGAGTGAGGTGAGTGAGTGAGTGAGTGGAGCTGTTTGTGGCCGATGATAATGCAAGTGTGTGTGTGTGTGTGTGTGTGTGTGTGCGCGTTAGTCGATAAAAGTGGCACTCTGACAAACTGTCAAGGTGAGCAGAGACATTAGGTTTTAGGATTTACAGAGAAATTACCTTTGGTTTAGCAACTCACATTACACACTCACACACACACCTGGGAAAAGAACACGCTAATATGGGTGTAGGATGAGTACACACTTAATGATGCACTGAGTTCTTTTTGTAGCCCTGACGAGAAGGGTAGGTGGGTAAAATACATGGTATAAAAGACCGTTTATCTTGAGTTTTCCTGTTAGTCGCCTCGTGTTTTTATAATGTTAAAGGGTTTTGGTGTCGTTTCTGAATATGTTTAGAATAATGAAGAATAGGAATACCTTGTGACTGTTGGTCTGTTGACCTCATCAGTGATAAGTTGCTAAAACTATGCCTAAAAGAGCCATTTTATTTATTTTTCTTTTAGGCCTAATAAATATTCATCATTTGTATAATCTTATAATAAATGTTTGTTTTGTCATATTTGTGAATTGTATATTTTCAAAGTAATAAATGCTGCCTCATTGAAAAACCTGCTGCCCAGTTGCCTCTGTAATACACTGCATATTATAACAGTCAGTATTACTCATTCAAGTCTACATGCCAGCTGAAACTAACATCATGATATTAAACCAGATCAACTGAAGCAGTGATGACTAAACCCAGTTAGCAGACCTGTCATTCAAATCTACAGTAAATGTGAATTTAACCAGTTTATCACTACTTGAGTATAGATGCTACCACTAGGGGTCAGTAAAGCACAGACACATCTATGAGTGCAGAATGAGCTGACCGTGAGGGCATCACAGACCAGCTACTAGCTGGTACCATCATGCCTACTGGTTATCCCTTAGGAAACGGAATGGGGAGGCAAAGCAGCATTTCTCTGTGGATGCCTCTCATTTGGTGCTTTATACACCCTATCTTCCTTCCTCGATCCTCACTGATCTCGATAGAGAATGATGGGGCGGCAACAATGGGATAGTCTATCCAGTGTTCGTTATAGATCAGTGGGAGCGCCCCTCGAGGACCGAGCACCCTGTGCATGAGGGGCTGAGGACCACTGTCATGGCTGAAGGAAACTCTTCAGTGGCCTTAACTGCCCAGTTAGTGTTTATTTCTTTACCCTAGACATCTACCTCACGGCACACTTAACTGCCCAGTTAGTGTTGATTTATTTACCCTACAAATCTCGCCTCATATGGCACACTTAACTGCCCAGTTAGTGTTTATTTCTTTACCCTACACATCTCACGGCACACTTAACTGCCCAGTTAGTGAGTGTTTATTTCTTTACCCTACACATTCCACGTCATGGCACACTTAACTGCCCAGTTAGTGTTTATTTCTTTACCCTACACATTTCCTCACAGCACACTTAACTGCCCTCATCAAAAAGTCCTATAGGATTCCTATCAAATCTAGGAATCAGTGGGATGTTTTCTTCGCTCTCTCGGTTTGTTTACGTCAACTTATGTACTATTCGCTATGGCGCTATTCATGGGTTTCATCAGGTCCCTTTCCACAGGTGTATAAAACCAAGCACCTTGATTATGAATGCAGACTGCATGATGCTTGATTAACCCACCTGTGCAAAGGGACCTGATGAAACAACGTGACTAATCTGTACATCTGCTTGGTTATTGGACATTCCATTAATCCATAGCAGAGCGTGTGACTGCAACTAAAGCCAATGTCATTTGAACTTGTTTTTTTTTTTTTGTTAAATGACAAGTTACCTTATCCACTTTAACATAGACCTACTCAACCTATGGTGATCTAGGCAGAGCAGACCTTAAGAGGTCTTACAAATGCTGTTTGGATACAGCATCTATGAGCAGACCAAGACAACAGTGGATCACTTATCTTTGAGAGACATTCCAAACGTTTTGTTTCCAAACTTATTTTTTTTTTCTTTAAGGGCATAACTTTTATATCTTTGCAAAACAACTGTGTATTTGTGAATTTTTGTCAATGTTTTACTGGGCAAAACTTTCATCCAAATTCCAATACTTTCCCGGGCCTGTATAACAGCATTTCATAATTCCAATACTCTCCCAGGTCTGTATATTTTGTAATTCCAATACTTTCCCAGATCAGTATTTCATAATTCCGTTTTCACTTCGCAAGACGTTCCAGACCTCATGTGTTCCACTCCTGGTTCCTCGTACGACCTGCAAAGGCTAACGAATCCCAGCTGGTGGGCATTAGGGGTCACAGAATCCACAGAGTGTAAAAACAAAACCCCAGTCTCTTTATTTCAGTAATCATTTTACAGTAGTCACTCTGAAGTAGCTGCCTTGAGTTTTTCTTTTTTTCTCTTTTTCTGTCTCTGGTTCTCATTGTTCTGCTTCTCGTCCTCTTTCTTTTGATCAATACAATGGAAGAATCCACAAACAGAAGTCCAAAATAAAATAAAAAAACAGAAAAGAAACAAATGGATAAAAAAATGCCCCTGAACATTCAAAAAAAAAAAAAAAACAGGAATTTTGGCAAGAAATGATTAGGATGGTGATGATGGTGGTGGTGGTGGTGGTGACGATGATGATGGTCTATCTGATCCAGTGCCTTCTTTTGGGTACAACATGGTTTGGTTCAGACGATATTATATAATCGAAGAGGGGAGAACAGGGTCAACTACAAAATGAGGGATCGGGGGCGAAGGGATCGGGAGTGATCGGGTGTTCGGCTCGATTCCTCATGAATCATTTGACGCTGCTGAACAGGTCAGTGGCTTAGAAAGTCATTTGAGTTCAATGCATAAAATGCCTCACAAGTCCAATGCAGGATTCTCTGTGCCTTATTAAGATAGCTGTGGCACTCCACACACCTGATATGCCAGGATTCGGGAGATCCCATGGTCTGTAGGATGCTTTAGAATGAGCAACATGGTTCTCCATCGTTCCTTTGCGGGTTCACAGAAAGGAACGATAAAACAAGGCCCCACACCAGCAGTTAGGAACATGACTGCCAATGACCACACACATACACACACACACACACACACACACACACACACACACACACACACACACACACACACACACACACACACACACACACACACACACACACACACACACACACACACACACACACACACACACACACACACACACACACACACACACAGATTACAGCCATTACAAGAAGTAATGCATGATTTCGCTGTTCAAATTCAGGCAAATTGGTTTTGATTGAAATGGTTTTACAGAGGAATGATACAAGCTGAGGAGCAATTCCTTTTTCTTTTAAAATTCTTCCTCTTCCACAAGTGGAGCACTTGGAAAATAAAGGTTTTGACTTGGCTCTGTCTAAATTCTCACGTGAAGACTGTTCTTCACTGCGGTGATCTACTCCGCGCGTTAAACATCAATTTGTCAACATGACAGTTAGTTACAAGTTGGACACGCAATAAATTACATTTAAAAATACAATGCAACAACAACAAAAAAAACTACAAAATTAGGCTTTTGGTGAAAATTGTGGCAAAGATTTCACATGAAATGGCCGTCGTGTACGAGGCCTTGTGTACACGTGCATCTTTTGGTTGTCATGGAGACGGCTAGTCCCCTGCAGAAGCTAGAGGGAGGAGGGACTGGTTCCTGGTTGAGAGCGGACCGATCAAGCATTCCAGCAGGAGAGATAGAACTGAACCACCTGATGCTTGGTCTGTCCAACAACTAGGCTGTGGGCTACTGGGCTGGGAGGACCTGACCCTCGCCCTTGTTGTGGATCGGTCCACACTGACTGAGAGGTCAACACGTTCCGCCCCAGACAGGGCCCTGGGCAGTCCCGATTCTGGAACTGTAATTCATCACAAAAGCTCCATGACAACAGTGACTGGTGTCATGTGGTTCCGTGAGCTCACGCTGGAGCAGCCTGCTCTGGGGTAGGGAGGCTCAGAAGGCAGAGATCATCATCATCTTACAGACGAGACAAGAACTAAACTAAACAAAAACAACCGAAACTAGAACAGAAGCCAACCACAACCGGTCCATCTCACACACAGCAGACAACACCCACCGGCTCAGGCTGACCCGACATACTGGCCAAACAGAACCGAACCGAACCAAACAAAGGCCCATCAGCACAAGTGCAGTCACACAGGGAGAAATACTGCTCAGGGTCAACAGGCTGGAGGGCACTGATATCTGCCAGCGCCTCTGGGCCTGAACTGGCCCAACACTGGGTAGAAGTGGAGTGGAGTTACACCACACCACGCAGCATGGGACATTTAAATAGATGTGATTGGGTCGGGAGATGCATGACATCCACTGATTGGCCATCCAAGGTCATTATCCCGGCAGGTGACCACCCCCTCGTTTGAGCTCCTTAATATACCATTCTGCGTTTAATACTGAACTGGTCTCACAATGAGAGAGGGCCACTACTGCCGGGGAGGTGAAGTAAACCCACTGGATTTCCATGATATAATATAGTATCATATGGCAAAAGTGGCATTTGCACAGTTACTCTAGCAACATGATTCTGTTTTGAGAGACTTGATCTGAAGCAGTTCTAATCTAGAATGTGGCAGGTCTGGAGTGGAACAGGGGAAGGACCCTAATCTAGAACAGGGGGAGTTCTAATCTAGAGTGCGACTGGTCTGGAGTGCTAGGCAGCCTGGAGGAGAACAGGGGAAGGACCTGGGCTCTCCCTCACAAGAGCGGACCTGATGCCTCTACTGTACCTCTCCCTCTGGGAGCAGGACCCACAGGGGGACTTGATGCTTTGGCCGGGCGCAGAGAAGGGTGCTGTGGGGTCACCACCAACAACCAGTCCCACATGGAGTGTGTAAACGTCATCAGTGCAAACAGGGTGTGTGTGTGTGTGTATATGACGGAGTGTGTGTGCAAATGTGAGTGTGAAGGGAGGGTAGGGGGCTTTAAAGACAAAGGAGTCGATAAAAAGTGAAATAAAATAACAGAGAGAGAGAGAGAAGTGAGAGAGAGAGAGGAGAGAGAGAGACACACACACGCTGGGTAGGAGGTGGGGGGGGGGGGCAGGGGTGGAGAGGGGCGGAGGCTCCTGAGGGCCAGATGAACACATGAGGGGGGTAACAGAACCAGGGATGGCACGCCAGACAGCTGGAGGGTTCTAGACTAGGGGGGAGGTTCTCAAGTTCTAGATCTGCAGCTGTTCTCCACTATTCTACGACCCCCCCTCCCCCTCCCCCTCCCTCCAGTGTCCTCCTGAGCTGATTGTGAGATAAGACAGACGAGAACGTCACGAGGAGATCTCCCCAACCTCTTCACGGTCACAGCAACACTGGGTTAGAACACCTTCCACTCTCACACACACACACACTCACACACACACACACACACACACACACAGAGGACACAGACACACACACACACACACACACGCTAACATGTGTGGCTGACTGGGAGTGGAGGCTGCGGTACATTCGTTGTAGTCTTGCATGTGGGGGTGAGGGCGGGCGGGCGGGGGGGGTTTCACAGACAGTACGCTGCTGGGATACCAGAGAGGGGAGGCCTTGAAGTGCAGTGGGGGGGGGGGGGGTGGATGGAGGGATGGATGGGGAGTGAGTGTGAGGGTGTGTGTGTGTGTGTGTGTGTGTGTGAATGACCAAACTGAAGGTGTGGAGTGGGATGAAGTCGGAAAAGGGAGCAGACCATGGATAATTTACAGTTAACTACATTTATATACACACACACACACGCGCACGCACGCACCCACACACACACACACACACACACACGCACCCACACACACACACACTCATTGTACAGATACCGAATATGTACATGCTAAATTTAGTCAGCCTCCCGACTGTATGTATGTTTGTTTGTTTGTTTGTCTTTCAGCCTTTGTTACGAGTCTGTTGAGATATATGCAGCAAGGGAGGGCAGGGGAGGGGGGAGGGTGGCTCTCGGTGGGCTCGTAATGGTTGTCCACGGTTACGTCTTCTGTCTTCCTCTCCTCTGGTCCGGCTCCTCCCTCTCTCAACTCTCAAAGAGCTCAGAGCTCAGAGCTGTAGTGTGGGGTGGGCGGCGCCGCTGGGGTCAGGTGGGGTAGAGTGGGTTCGGCTCACGCTGTCTTGTGTTGTGTTGTTTTGTTTTGTTTTGTGTTGTTTTGTGTGGAGTTCAGGCGGGGGGTGGGATGTGGTGGGGATCCGGGGGGGGTGGGGGTGGAGGCTCGGGAAGTAGGAAGGGTTCCTCAGTTCTTGCTGAGCAGCATTCAGCGTTGGGGTGGAGTGTGGCGGTGGAGATGGGGGGTAGCGGCTGCGGAGGGTCAGACGGCTTCCTTAGCTATTTTCGAGCAGCACTGTGTAGTCGGGGTGTGGGGGGGTGTGCGGAGGGTTGAGTGGTGGCGATGGCGGTTCCTTAGCTGTTCTTGAGCAGCGTTGTGTGGTCGTGGGGGGGGTTGCGAGGGGGGGCGGTTCCTTAGCTGTTCTTAAGCAGCATTGTGTGGTCGTGGGGGGGGTTGCGAGGGGGGGGCGGTTCCTTAGCTGTTCTTGAGCAGCGTTATGTGGTCGTGGGGGGGGGCGGTTCCTTAGCTGTTCTTAAGCAGCGTTGTGTGGTCGTGGGGGGGGTGGGGGGGCGGGGGGAAGGACAGCAGCTGGCAGGTGTCGGGGGCCAGCAGGCTGCAGGAGCGCAAGTCCACACTCTGCAGAGAGGCACAGCGGCGCAGCAGCGGCAAACACTGCTCAGTCACCTTTACACAGCCTGCAGGAGAGGGGAGAGAGAGAGAGAGAGAGAGATGAGAGAGGGAGAGATGAGAGAGGGGGAGAGAGAGAGAGAGAGAGAGAGAGAGAGAGAGAGAGAGAGGAGAGAGAGAGAGAGGGGGGGGGGGGGGGGGGAGGGAGAGAGGAACTACATGTTTAATACCAAAAGTAATGTGTAACATATGCAGTACACAACACAACATTTGCGCAGTAAACAATAATCAGCATAGCCAAGATATTAGCTCATACATCATCACAGCACCAGCAGCAGCAGCACCAGCAGCAGCACCAGCAGCAACAGCAGCAACAGCAGCACAGAGCAGAGATCATCGGATTACAATGAGGTGAGCGAGGGGGAGGGAGTCAGTCTGGGTGTATGAAAGTGTGTGTGTGTGTGTGTGTGTGTGTGAGAGAGAGACAGTCCTACAAAGACAGGTGGTGAGTCACTGAAAAAGAGTAAAAGGATATAAAAGCAAGGAGTGTAGGAGAGGAGAGGAGAGGAGAGGAGAGGAGAGGAGAGGAGAGGAGAGGAGAGGAGAGGAGAGGAGAGGAGAGGAGAAGAGAGGAGAGGAGAGGAGAGGAGAGGAGAGGAGAAGAGAAGAGAAGAGAAGAAGAAGAGAAGAGAAGAGAAGAGAAGAGAAGAGAAGAGAAGAGAGGAGAGGAGAGGAGAGAAAAGGAGATGAAAGGAGAAGAGATGAAAGGAGAAGAGAGGAAAGGAGAGGAGAGGAGAGAAAAGGAGAGGAGAGGAGAAGAGATGAAAGGAGAAGAGAGGAAAGGAGAGGAGAGGAGAGAAAAGGAGAGGGGAGGAGAAGAGATGAAAGGAGAAGAGAGGAAAGGAGAGGAGAGGGGAGGAGAGGAGAGAAAGGGAGAGGGGAGGAGAGGAGAGGAGAGGGCCCTGCTGAAACACTGTGAGGATAAAGAGGAGTGGGAGCATTTCCCTGCCGTCTGTGTGTGTGTGTGGAGCGAGCGCTAACCAACGTGTAGCTGACGCACGCGCCTCACTGAGACTACGAGGAACAGAGAGGAGGAGCTGAGGAGAAAAAGAATGGAGAGAGTAAAGATGTCAGCCAGGAAAGAGTGCAGATGGGTAGAGCGAGAGAAGAGAGGAGGAGGAGAGGAGAGATGAGTGAGGGTACAGAAAGTGTGAAAGGGAGCAATGGAGACAGAGAGAGGGAGAGAGAGAGTGAGACAGGCAAAGAGAGAGAGAAAGAGAGAGAGAGAGAGATAGAGAGAGAGAGAGAGAGCCTTAGCTCCAGGAGGATGGCGAGGACTCAGACATAGAGGGAGGGAGGCAGCAGGAGGGTGTGAAAGTCAGAAATAGACGAGTAGGAGGAGCAGCAGGAGGAAATAATAATTAGCATGAAAAACCTGAGCTACACTTAGTACTGCTGCACACTGTTCAACTGAGTACACTCAGTACTGCACACTGTTCAACTCAGCACTGCACACTGTTCAACTGAGTACACTCAGTACTGCACACTGTTCAACTCAGCACTGCACACTGTTCAACTGAGTACACTCAGCACTGCACAATGTTCAACTCTGCACTGCACAACTCAGTGCTGCACACTGCTCACACTGCTCACACTGTTGTGTGTGTGTGTGTGCACATTCCTACACACCTGCCAGGTTGACGTGCGTGAGGCTCTCCCGCAGCGGGGAGATGGGTGATGTGAGTGTGTGAACGGTCTGGTCTGTGATGAGTGAGTGAGCGACTGTGTGTGTGTGTGTGTGTGCATTCCTACACACCTGCCAGGTTGACGTGCGTGAGGCTCTCCCGCAGCGGGGAGATGGGCGATGTGAGTGTGTGGACGGTCTGGTCTGTGATGAGTGTGTGTGTGTGTGTGTGTGTGTGTGTGTGCACATTCCTACACACCTGCCAGGTTGACGTGCGTGAGGCTCTCCCGCAGCAGGGAGATGGGCGATGTGAGTGTGTGGACGGTCTGGTCTGTGATGAGTGAGTGTGTGTGTGTGTGTGTGTGTGTGTGTGTGCGTGCATTCCTACACACCTGCCAGGTTGACGTGCGTGAGGCTCTCCCGCAGCGGGGAGATGGGCGATGTGAGTGTGTGGACGGTCTGGTCTGTGATGTTCCCACACTGACTCAGGTCCAGCTTGGTCAGGTGGGGCAGGTAGCGCACCAGGAGCCGCGCCGTGCCGTCCGTCACGTCCAGCCCCGCCAGGCGCAACTCCGTCACGTTCTGGAAGCGCCCGCCGCGGTTCTCACCGTGAGCTGAGGGGAACACGGGACGGAACCAGAGAAATGGGATGGAGGGATGGAGGGAGGGAGGGATAGAAAAAGAGAGAGAGAGGGAAGGTGAGAGGGGGAGAGAGAAAGACAAAGAAAGAGAAAGAAGGAAAGAGAAAGAAGGAAAGAGAAAAAGAAAGAAAGAGAGAGAGCGTGAGAAAAAGAGAGAGAGGGAAAAAGCACAGGAGCAAAAATTTAGCACAGGAGATGAAGGAAAACACATGATTAACTGAGTCATGCAGGAGGATCCTCTACTTTGCATGAACATTTGAACTAAATATGATCAGTATTTTTTAAACTATGTGAGTAAGACAGACAGACACACACACACCCCCCCACACACACACACACACACACAACCTGATTCCAATGATAAAAGCAGCTCATAAACTGAAGCCAGAAATGAGCTGCATCATCATGACCTCAAATCCTCCGTGTTCATAATGGCCACATATCGGCACAACAACATGAATAAAATGTTAACATCAGTTTTGGAAGTTTTGACTGACCGAATGTTTGAGTAACTAAATGTGGGTGTATAAAGAGAAGCAGGTAGCCATCACTGCCTGTCTACCAGCTCGGTGGTGTGTGTGTGTGGGTGTGCACGCGTGACCCCTGATGACCCTCACCTGAGCGCGTGCGTGTGTGTTTGTGCGGGTGTGTGTGTGTGTCCCCTGATGACCCTCACCTGAGCGCGTGCGTGTGTGTTTGTGCGGGTGTGTGTGTGTGTGTGTGTGTGTGTGTGTGTGCGTGTCGTGTCCCCTGAGGGCCTCACCTGAGCGTGTGTCTGCGTTGGGCGGCGCCAGCAGCTCGCGCAGGTTGGAGTCCTTGAGGTCCTCGACGCGGCTGAGGTCCAGCAGGCGCAGACACGGGCACACGGCCTGGCACAGCGCCGACACCGACGCCCACGGGCACCCCGACACGTCCAGCTCCAGCAGACCTGCGCGCACACACACGCGCACACACACGGAGACATTTATTACACAGCCAACACAACGACACAGTCACAGATTTACACAGTTACAGCAAACAACACACTGGCACAGTCATAGATTTACAGTTACAGCAAACAACACACTGGCAGTCATAGATTTACGCAGTTAAACCAACACACTGGCACAGTCACGGACTCAGGGGGAGATTTACACAGTTAAAACCAACACACTGGCACAGTCACGGACTAAGGGGGAGATTTACACAGTTAAAACCAACACACTGCCACAGACTCAGGGGGAGATTTATACAGTAAAAACCAACACACTGGCACAGTCACGGACTAAGGGGGAGATTTACACAGTAAAAACCAACACACTGGCACAGTCACGGACTAAGGGGGAGATTTACACAGTTAAAACCAACACACTGGGACAGTCCCTACTGCTTAAGGATACTATATATTCCAGCTTTAGCAGAACTGCACACAGGCTCTGTTCTTTTGGCTTGAGGTCAGGACCATAAAGACATGGATGAGTGTGCATGCCGAACACTGAGATCTGAATCTGACCTCAACCCAATAAAACACCTTGGGGATGAATTAGAGTGGAGACAGAGAATCAAGTCTCCTTGTGCAACATCAGTGTGTGACCTCACAAATGTGCTTCCGGAAGAATGGTCAAAATTTCCCACAAAACACACTTGTGGAATGCCTTCCCAGAGGAGTTGAAGCTTTGATAGCTGCAAAGGGTGGACCGACGTCATTTTAAACCCTATGGATTAAGAATGGGATGTCACTTCATATGCGAGTTAAGGCAGGTGAGCCAATACTTTAAGCAACATACTGTAGTGTATAGACAACGCGTCTCTAATGGAATCTGGCTTGACTATATTTACTTGCTTTTGCAATCTGATTGCCTAATCTAGTCTATAGTGTATAATCTCCCACCAGTAGATTACAGAGAGCTGGAGACATATTAGGGATTATTTTCAGGTCTCAGTCTTTCCTCCACCAGACAATCTACGACCTCCACCAAGCAAGACTACAGCGAGCTTGAGGGAAAGTTAGGATTTTACTCTCAGACAATCTACGACCTCCACCAAGCAAGACTACAGAAAACTTGAGGGAAAGTTAGGATTTTGCTCTTTTCTGAGACAAGTACTTTGTTGTGAAATGCAAAGATAGTAAAATATAAAACACTTCTAACTCTGAGATTTAGGTAATGAGCTTCCCCCCCCCGCCCACCCACACGCCCGCCGTCAGCAAATACAAGCTGTAAATAAATAGGTTCATTAAATTCCAAATTCATAAAATATAAAGCCGAAATAAAACAGATTAAAGAGAAAAAAAAACACACACACTAAAAAAAGCTTTTGCCCGATCATCAAAAGACGGCACAGAAAATTCCCACAGCACTCTGTGCACAAAAACATCTATCCACTGTACTTCCAACACAATTTCTGCGACTCAAAGGTGCTTTGCAAGACAGCGGCCAGAGTTACATCAGGCTGGTCTATTAGACAGAGTTGGGCTTGTGAGGGTGCTGTTACATCATGTGAGTTGGGCCGTGCAGGACTCACACAGGCAGTAATAAAGGAGCTAGCCCAGCGCTGAGCTAAAGAGCCTTAAGTTGGCAGCCACTGGGACTGTTGGCCTTGCTGACGCCAGTTAGCGAGACTTAGTTAAAGCAGGACATCTTTACAGAGCGCGCACACACACACACACACACACACACACACACACACACACACACACACACACACACACACACACACACACACACACACACACACACACACACACACACACACACACACACACACACACACACACACACACACACACACACACACACACACACACACACACACACACACACACACACTTGTACTGCTGACAATTAAATCTCCCTCCGTTAAAGCAACACAGCCACAGGGCACAGCATCAAGAGCTTTAGTGGGCATTTAGTGAGCAAGGCAAGATAACATACCTACCAAATGAGCACAAATACAGACAGAAGAAGAAGTGTGCCTGGGGGGAGAGATGACTAATGTCCACCTACGCACGAGTACAGACACTGCCCTGAGACACCTGAGGAATGACCACCACACAGGTCTACTCCTGCTTGGTACTAAAGCCACACCGTAACATAGAAAGAGCTTCTCCATGTTCTGATGGTGAATTCTAACCATGGCAACATAGAATATTTACATAGAACATAGAATGTGGAATATTTCCCATGCTCTTCCACAGATGCTGCCCCAAATGTGGCCTATGCTGAGCTCTGGCTAAAAGAGTTCTACACTTGGACAGAGTGCAGTGGGCTCAGGACAGGCCGCGTCTCTGCCACTCGGATCTTCAATCGGTCAGTGAAGAGAGCATCTGCCAGCTGAAGACAAGCTGGGCTTCTCACATCTGCAGTTTATGCTGACAACCTACACACACACAGGCACAGGCACACACACACTTGGCAGGGATCAACCACACGTTTCATCTCACCCTTGTCTGCAGTGGGATGTGAGGCTAGCGCTTTCTAGTCCAGCTCGGGAGCACGGCAACGCAAAGCTGACAGAAGGGGCCAGTCGCCCTGCAGCTGATCTGAAGCCTGAGCCTCCTGCACACACACAGCACAGGGGGCCCTGACCCAGCCACAGCACTGCAGCAGTGGATCCTGTATGGAGCCTCCTGTACACAGCACAGCACTGCAGCAGTGGACCCTGTATGGAGCCTCCTGTACACAGCACAGCACTGCAGCAGTGGACCCTGTATGGAGCCTCCTGTACACAGCACAGCACTGCAGCAGTGGACCCTGTATGGAGCCTCCAGCACAGCACAGGACCGCAGGAGGGGACCCAGGCTTCAGTATGGAGCCTCCTCCACACAGCACACCCTGACCCAGGCTCCTGTATGGAGCCTCCTCCACAGGGCATGGCTGCTATAATGGACCCATGACCGGTCCTATATGGAGCCCCCTTCACACAGCACACCCTGACCCAGGCTCCTGGGCATGGTTGCTATAATGGACCCATGGCCAGACCTGATGGTCACTTGGCCTGCAATCAGTTTATATTCAACACTTGTTCATTGATTCACTCCTGATTTACTTTCAGTTCACTGTGGACAGTCTCACAACCCTCAAGCTCATTGACAATAGTCCTCATTTTCAGCAATGTTGAGATCATATTACTTACACTATTATAAAATAATATGAATATCACATAAAACATGATTATATGTCTGCTATGTCCAGGATGGGTCAGTGTCCAATGGATGCCCAAGCTGAGTCAGTAACCCATAGCCTGGTCACACTGTGTACACTGCAGTTCTGAACATCTCATCTGGATTGGAATCAGGATTAAGTTGTAGCTAGTGGGTGCCAATCCACATTCAATTGAAAGTGATTTGTTTTTGGGAGTTGGTTACTAGATGCACCAGAGCTCACTGCCAAGCTACAGCTCCAGACAGTAAGCTAATTAAATTAAGCTAGGCATAGCAGGCAGACGTAAACTAGCCTGCGGCTAACTCTGGTGCAATGCATCAAATGGCAACATTTATGTCAGAAAGTGTGCATGGTACCTAACAAATAAAAGTAATAAATAAAATGAAATAATAGCATCCTCAATTAAATGAGAGGCCTGTTTGACATTACGCTGTTCATCACCACCCACATAACTGAGTCCAGCTCTGGCTAATGCCCTCCACAGCTGGTCTACTGCCAAAGACCATCTCAAAGGAGGGTACATCCTGTGTCGCCTGAGTCACTTCCCTGTACAACCTGACGGATCAAAAGAAGAAACCAACAAGAATGTTCAAGAGGCCCCAGTGGTGTTCAGGGAGGAACAACTCAACACGAGACTGGCCTGTGAGCCCAACACAGTCAGCTCAACACCAGACTGGCCTGTGAGCCCAACACAGTCAGCTCAACACCAGACTGGCCTGTGAGCCCAACACAGTCAGCTCAACACCAGACTGGCCTGTGAGCCCAACACAGTCAGCTCAACACCAGACTGGCCTGTGAGCCCAACACAGTCAGCTCAACACCAGACTGGCCTGTGAGCTCAACACCAGACTGGCATGTGAGCCCAACAGTCAGCTCAACACCAGACTGGCCTGTGAGCTCCACACCAGACTGAGAGCTGAACACAGTCAGCATGCTACTCAGTCTGCCAACCGCAGACGTCTGGTCTGCCCTCTCCCCACACTCTCCTCCCCGATCTTTAAACACCGCGGCAGGCCTTGGCCTGAGCACCAACACCAGGCTGCACCGCTGAGGCCTGAGCACCAACACCAGGCTGCACCGCTGGGTCCTGAGTACCAACACCAGGCTGCACCGCTGAGGCCTGAGCACCAACACCAGGCTGCACCGCCGAGGCCTGAGCACCAACACCAGGCTGCACCGCTGGGTCCTGCTGCCTGCCAGAGCACATGCTGAGGCAGCATCTCCAGTACTGACTGGACACTTTATGAACGCACTTATTGTGATGTGTGCAACATACAGTACAAATATAGGCCTCATTGAGCAATTGTGCAATATCTGATGTAGGTCAGTGTGCAATACCCGATATCTGCATAACTGTGACAAAGGGCTATATCTGGCGTAGGGCTGCATGCTATATCTGTGTGTGTGTGTGTGTGTGTGTGTGTGTGTGTGTGTGTGTGTGTGTGTGTGTGTGTGTGTGTGTGTGTGTGTGTGTGTGTGTGTGTGTGTGTGTGTGTTGAGCCTTTATTCTCCAAATAAAGACTAGAAGGTGGAAGACGGAGGCCACATTCATGTCCACAGGAAGTGAGCCCTTGACCTCCACCTGACCTCCCCCTGCTGACCTGATGGACAGAAGCTTTTCCATCACAGGCCACAGACAGGGGTCAGGGGTCAGGGGTGGCGTTAGAGGTCAAGGGAATCATCGGTACGCGTACGCCATATCTATTAAATAGCACTTTTCCCCACACACAACTTTACCAGAGCACTCAATCTCAGCCAGTTAGCCCTATGGCTATGAGTGCCTCTCATTCGTCTTTTATACATCCTCCCATCCTTTCTCGGTCCTCGTCCACAGTGATCTACATAAAGAATGAAGGGGCGGCAACAATGGGATAGTCTATCCAGTGTTAGTTATAGATCATTGGGAACGAGCCTGGGGGGCCGAGCATCGAGGAGAGAGGAGAGAGATTGAGAGGCACCCTATGTTCATGCCTAAAACGAGCAGTATAGTCACCACTCAAGGCCCTGCCTGTGATAGTGACGGTGAAATGACGTCGATACCACCGGTGGGTGTCAAATTTCAGCCACACGCTGACAGGTCGCACAGGTCGTTTTTTCTGACTTGCACGATCGAAAGCAGGATGGATGAGCCAGAAGCCACGAACAGGGAGGAGGTGTGCCTCTACAGGCATCAGAAACCACACTTTTACTAAGTTCATTCATACATCAACAGAGAACAATAGCGGCCTGACATCTCAGCATTTCATACAGCCCAACATCTTATAAACTTAAGAGGCTAGATAAGCCACACAAAGTCAGTGAAAGCAGTAAATGAATAAAGACAAACTCTTCTGAAAACAAAATGTAAAAATGGAAATCGGGGGGGGGGGGGGGGGGGGGGGGGAGTGGTTTGTGGTGTAATTGGAGCCGATTTGTGAACTCTAGTGTGATGTGGTGTGTGTGTGGGGGGGGGGGCGATGTTACCTTCCAAGCGGTTGATGAGCCACATGAGCTGCTTCTTGGAGATGTTGGTATAGCCCAGGTTCAGTGAGACAGGCTGCCGCCGGATTATACCACTCAGCATTGGGGGGGTGATGGAGCGCTGCCGGCTCAGGTCAATATGCGTCCACAGCCTCTTATCACAACACCTGCAGGACACGGGGAGGAGGAGGAGAGGAAGAGAGGAAGAGGAGAGGGCAATAGAGGAGAGCAGAAAGGCAGAAGAGGAAGAGGGAAGAGGGGAGGAGAAGAAAGGAGAGGAGGAAAGGAAGGGAGGAGGAGGGCAATAGAGGAGAGCAGAGAGAAGGAGGAGAGAACATGCGAGGAGAGACAGATAGAGGAGAGGAGAGGAGAGGAGAGGATAGGAGAGGAGGAGAGGAGAGGAGGAGAGGAGGAGCATGCATGATGCAAACAAGTGAAAGAAGAGGAGAGGGATGGATAGAGCGTGGGAGGAGAGAGCACAGAAAACAAGAGTGAGAATCTCAACTCAAATCTCAGAACTTACTCAACACATTTGTTGAAAGACAGATTCAGCACATCTGTGCCCATTGGCACAGACTGGGAACCACGTGGGTTAAACCTGCAGATCAGGAGTGGCTGTGAGCTATGTGGGTTAAACCGATCTTCCTGTGTCAATCCACATGCACTGCAGATCAGGAGTGGCTGTGAGCTATGTGGGTTAAACCAGTCTTCCTGTGTCAATCCACATGCACTGCAGATCAGCAGTGGCTGTGAACTGCTTGGGCTAAACCAGTCTTCCTGTGTCAATCCACATGCTCTGCAGAACATCAGCAGTTTCATACCCAGCCGCGGGGTGATGATGCACGGGGAAACTATCTGAAAAATGCTGCCCAATGATGCTGCTTGGCCACTTTCCTCATTGGCACTGGCCGACGAGTTTGAGCATCTAGAGAACTCTGACTTTGACAGGGAACAGCGATGTTCATAATCACCCAATCAGAATTCTACAAACTAGAATTCTGAGATTACCTGCCTACATTGTGCAACCTTTCCCATTATTACGCAATCAGACACAAGGAACTACCCGACAACACAGCTCCAATGCTGCCCTTTGCATCATCATGCTAATCCAATCAGAACACTAGAAAACACGTCATGTGACTTCCTCCCAACACTGCTCAAAAGTTGCCTTACGGACAGACTGCACCAGGCACGGAACTGACGTGTTCCATCTGCGGAGTGTAAAAACAGATCTAATTCTAAGATCCATTTTCTTTTGTTGTTCAAATGTATATGCCCAATCTCGTCTGGTATAGCCAGTTCCGCTGATGGTAGTGGATGCTTACTGCTGCAGCATACGCTTAGCGAACGGAACTCAGTGTAGCCTACCTGCTATGCATCAACATCTTAAGAGAACCTCCTATTAAAGGTTATTTAAGGTCATCCAGGCATCATTACATTGAGTCAGCTTAGTGTAGCTGACACTTTTATCCCAAGAAACTCACAAATAGGGATACAATTCTCAATCCAGGTACTGTGCGACAAGAACATGTTGGTTACTCGCATAGAACCAAGGACATGTTCTACTCGCACAGAACCAAGGACATGTTCTACTCGCACAGAACCAAGGACATGTTCTACTCACATAGAACCAAGGACATGTTCTACTCGCACAGAACCAAGGACATGTTCTACTAGCACAGAACCAAGGACATGTTCTACTCACATAGAACCAAGGACATGTTCTACTCGCACAGAAGCAAAGAACATGTTGATGCAGCAATGAGTTCTACTCATATAGAAAACACATGTTCCTGCAGCAATCAGTACTACTCGCAGAGAACCAAGGACATGGTGCAGCAGCAAGTGCTACTCGAGTGTAGGGTCGAGTGAAGTCGTAAGTGCTAGCTTTAGCATGTCCAGTTAAGGGTAGACCTGGGAGAGGAGGTGCCCTCTGAAGAGCATCATATTGTCCAGTTACTGGTAGTGCAAGGAGATTGGTAGTGAAGAGCATCATAGTGGGGAGGAAGTGAGGTGGGGAAGGAGACACCCACCCTGCCCACCAGGGTGAAAAGCAACACTGCAGCCAAGAGACCAACACAGGACTGCTTACTCAGGCATCTGTGAAAAGCCCAGCGCACTGATTATTCCATGTTCGGCCCGACTCATTAAAACACAGATGGGTAATAGGAAGTCCCCTCTGACTAGAGAACTGCATCTCCTTCTTCCCCACCACATCATCACATTAAGCTCAGCAATAAACTAGGCAGTGTTGCGTCATGCTAAAATAAGCAGGCTGTCAAAACAGTGACACTGCAAATGGATTTCAGAAGCCGAAAACACATTTAAAAAATTACAAGTTGGCAGTTTATCCAAATATGGCTTGCACAACTCATTCCTACAGGGGAAAAAACCCTGTACCATGTCTGAACCTTTGGTTCCTCTTGTACAGAGCAGGATTACCATTGCAACAACACATCATCAGAAGGGTCTAATGCACTATAATAATAATGATGATGATGATGATGGTGATGATCATGGTCATCATCATTATCATAATAATCAATAATCATCATCATCATCGTAATAATAATAGTAGTAAGTCAATCATTTCCCCATCACACTCTATACTTCTATAAGTCGCTGGTGACCCCTGCTGCTTCCTCTCTGCATGCTGCATGACCTCCTCCTGACCTCTGACCTTTGACCTAGTCTCATTCTGAGGGAGCAGATGAGTGCGGTCGCTAGGGACCAGGGGGTGTGTGGGGAGGAGATAGCCTGATTGCCTGCCCTGTGGCAGCCCTGTGCCAGGGACATGCATATTTGGCCATGTGCACACACTTGAGATGTGAACCTTAAGAGTTGGAGTTCAGGGGGGTATTCCAAGTACTTGGTTAAGTGACAAACCTGGGTGTGTTAACTCAGAGTGGTAAGTGGTAAACCTCCAACTACAAGAACCCTATGCAGTATGCACCTGTTCCCTTCGGAGAATGAAGCCATACAGCTAGGCCTGTCACGATAACAAATTTTGCTGGACGATAAATTGTCCCAGAAATTATTGCGATAAACGATAATATTGCCGTTCTGAGATCATTTTTATCTAATATAATGATAATGGCATAATAATGCAGGTACACCTTTTCAAAGATCAATAACTTGTATTTCTAAAGAATAAGGAACTGGAATGGGAAGACATTTTTAAATATCCACAATAAATGAACAAAACAACCAAAAACAATAAATACAATGGACTCTCAGTCTCTACTAAGACTCTGTTTAAGGGCCAGCAAATTAAAACGTGACATGCAACAGGGGGCGTGTAGAGTGACAGTTGCTAAGCCTTATGCACGGAACTAAATGTCATCATAGCTGATCAATTAGGCCTACGCAGTCAGCTAAACATTTGAAACTTGCGCAAAACGGCATGAACCCGGCATCTGCACGTCACATAAAACACAAATTGAAGCAATAAGTTCGTCATCGGATAATCCTACTGCAAAGCCTTTTCATAGGTATGCTACGTTTATGACATATAACGTTGATTACGAACACATTTCACCACAGCTGACAATTAGCTTACGACATTTTAACCGGAGCTGCCGGCTGTTTTGGCTGATTCTTGAGCTCTCAGCGGAGTGCAGACTTTGCGGAGTGTGTCTTTATCAGATGATGAAAAAACGTAGCTTATAAGCATGATTTTCTGAACTGCATTATCACTATTTTTACCCCCATACCCGTCAAGCTACAACAGAAAGCCTCTTCAGTGTGCTTAGGCCAATCGCCAAAGCCTCGTCTAGCCTGTTAATCAAATGAATGTAAGAAAGTAAAGTTGTCCGTCATGTTATTGAAAGATAGCCTACATGTCTGACAACTGACTGACATGAGGGTTCACTCCTCGTTAGGCTGCGCTAAAGGAAGCACCGTGGTTATCCTCTCTTTCGTAGAGAGAGAGAGAGAGAGAGAGAGAGAGAGAGAGAGAGAGAGAGAGAGAGAGAGAGAGAGAGAGAAACAATCAAGCATGAAAATGGAAATTATCGCGGCCGGAAAAGTTATCGAGCTCATTTTTTTTATCGTGCGATTTATTGATTTATTGAATATCGCGACAGGCCTACATACAGCTCCTCTATTAGGAGGTTTACTAATTACTTCCTCTGAGTTTATCCAGGTGTGGCACTACACTTATCCAGGTTTGGCACTACACCATGTATTTGGAATACACCTCCCTGGTCTGAGTAAACAAAACATGGGTGATTGTTCCCAGTGCCATTAAAAAAAAAAAATCAGGAACTATCTCTCTAGCACCTGGATGTGTGTGTGCGTGTGCGTGTGCCTTCAACCCACCCCTGTCCTTTCATCTCTGACCCCCCGCCCAGTCCTGCCCCTTATCCCTGCCTTCTCACCCCCCCCGGCGCGGGTGCCTACCATCTGCTCCAGGTGCGGCAGACGCGCATGCAGACGCAGAGCTCGCGCTGGCTGAGGTGCTGGAAGACGCGCAGCCAGACGTCGCGGGGCAGCACGTGCGAGGCGCCCCCGTCCAGGGGCAGGCAGCGGGGCTCGGGGCAGGCGGGCGGCGGGCGCACCAGGTGCCGCTCCATCTGCACGGGCCGCGGCGGCGAGGGCACGGCCGGCGGGCTCCGCTTCACCAGCTGCGAGCGCGGCTGCTGGTGCCCGAGCCGCGAGGCCGTCTGCGAGCGCGGAGACGCGGCTAGCCCGCCCGCCGGGTTGCCCAGCAACAGCGCCCCTCCTCCGCCTCCGCCGCCGCCCCCGTTGGCCGTGGTGGTGGCCGAGATGGCGCCGCCCGCTCCGCCTCGCCCCGACGACCCGCCGGCGCCGCCCTGCTGGTTCTGCCGGTTGGCGCTGCGGATCTTGTTGCCGCCGCTGCGGCCGCTCTTGCCGCCCGCGTGCCGGTGGTTGGCCAGGCCCCCGGTGCCGCCGCCGGTGCTGTTGTTGGCGTTCTCCTTCTCCTGGGCCTCGCGCCCGCCTCCCGCCCGCGTGCGCCCGTTCCGCGCCTCCTGCCCGTTGCTGCGCTTGGCGGACGAGGAGGAGAAGCCGTCTTGGCTGGGCGAGGGCCCGCCGTGGCCGGAGGAGGGCTGTGATTGGCTGGAGGAGAGCGGCGAGGGCGGGGGCAGCGGCGTGCCCTTGCGTCCCCTCTCGGGCCCGTCCTGCTCGTCCTGGGGCTCGTCCTTGACCTTACGACCTCCGCGCTGGGGCGCCGCCGAGTCCCCCCCGGCCCCTCCTCGCCGGCGTGCGCCCGCCCCGCCCGTGGGTTTGTCCGTGCCGCCGGCCGTCTCCTCGGGCCGCTCGTCCTTCTCGTCCTCGGGCGCGTCGGCCTCCGAGTCCTCGCTGGCGCTGAAGCCCAGCTCGGCCAGCCGCCGGTTGCGCTCGCGCTCCCTCTCGCGGTCTCGCGCCGCGCTGGAGCTGCCGCTGCTGTTGCCGTAGGCGACCGGCGGCGGCGAGGGCGGGTCCGAGCCGCCGCCGCCGCCCGACTGAGAGTCCGAGTCGGACTCGGAGTCGGACTCGGAGCTGGACGAGGAGGAGGAGGAGGATTCGCGCGCCCGCTCCAGCATCTGGCACATGCGCTTGAAGCGCTCCAGCTTCTCGCGCTGGTGGGAGCGCTGGTCCTGGCTCGCCGACGACGCCCCGCCCGACGACGCCGCGCCCGAGTTGGAGCCGCCGCCCGAGCCCTGACCGCCACCGCCGCCGGACGAGGAGTTGGGCCCGTTGGTCTCGGACGCGTCGGCGTTGGGCTTCTGCTTCTGGCCACCGAGGAGAGAGAAGAAGAGAGAACAATCAAGAAGCGAACGAGAGAGAGACAGAACATCAGGAACAAGACAACAAGAGTGAGAGAGAAGAAAATCAAGAACCACAGAACAAGAGGGAGAACGTCAAGAACAAGAGAGTGAGAACGTCAAGAACAAGAGAACAAGACAGAGAGAGAGACAGAGAACATCAAGAGCAACAGAACGAGAAACAGACAAAAGGAAAATCAAGAACCACAGAACAAGAGGGAGAACGTCAAGAAAAAAAGAAAGAGAACATCAAGGACAAGAGGTCAAGAGAGATAGAGAGAGTGAGAGAGAGAGAGAGACAGAGAGACAGAGAGACAGAGAGAGAGAGAGAGAGAGAGAGAGACACACACACACACACACACAACATTAACAAGAGAGAGAGAACCAAGAACAGAGATCAACAAGAGATCAAGAGGGAGAGAGAGAGAGAATAAAGAACTTCAGATGAAGAAGAAGTGGAATCTCAACAAGAACAAGACCAAAGACTTTAGATCAAGAGCAAGATAAGAGGAACTTCATCAAGAACAAGAGAGACTAAATCAAGAACAAGGGAGAACATCTACAACAAAAGGAACTTAAAGGAGATGAAATTAAAAATGCATCACATAGCCATCATTATGACTGGCTCTAAGCTTCACTATTGGGTTGGAGTGGCTGTATCAAACAGGTGATCTCTCACAGGTAATCTTTTGCTAGATGTGGACTTTAGCATACAGCTACAGACAGACACTGGAGAAATCAAAAGAGAGAAAGTAGTCGAGTGCCACTCTCCTCCCTCACCCTATGCATTTAAATAGAAATAACTGGAGCCTGAATGAAACTGTAGCCTGCATGAAGGACTGTGAAGGGACCTGAGCAGTCAGCTCCTTCTTATCTTGCGACTCCACACAGCCTCTCAGCTAAGAGCCCCTTCAGGCCAGCAGTGCCGTCACACCAGGAGACCCCCCCCCCCCACCCCAACCCCCCCCTCTCAACCCCCCTCAGTCTTTGAAGTCCTTCCTCCCCGTGACAGTCTGTCACCTTGAGTGCACTCATTCTTAGTTATGCTGTTTGTAAAAGTTAACAAGCAGCTTTGGGGGGAGAGCCAGAGTCACCCCACCTGTCAAGCTTCACAGTGCGCGGGGGCGAGAACATCACACACTCTCCCTTTCTTTTTCCTCTTCGCAATTACCCCTTCCACCAACGCTTCTGTGTGTGTGTGTGTGTGTGTGTGTGTTGATGGGCCATAGACCGCCGTGAAAGCTGGCCTAAGCTGCCTAGTTAAAACCACTGAGTACAGAGCTTCTCATGATAGAAGCACATGAAGTCACACGTACCTTTTTTAGGTGCTTTTCTCGGGCACCTTTCATCTGAAAACAAAGACAGAGAGAGTGAGAGTGTTACCAATGAGAGGGAAAGAAACAGGTGCAAGGTTTACACTCAAATCAGAGGCTACTGATTCAACCTCTGGATGGATGTGTAGGTCCCCTCCCTGCCCATGTGAGTGTGTGTGTGTGTGTGTGTGTGTGTGTGTGTGTGTGTGTGTGTGTGTGTGTGTCTTTCTGTATTCTTTCTCTACTCATCTCCCCTCTGTGCACTATGGTTACAACAATTAATCGATCGGTTTTCAACTATTAAATGAACAGCTTTGGTAATCGCTTTATTGGTCTGCCTTTGCTTTAGGCAGGAACCACACTGGCCTGCTGTACGAGGCAGGTTTCCCCATTGTTCTCTATGGTTCTACAGCGGAACAGTGGCAGAACTAGCGTATTGAAGTGGTAGGTTTCCCCATTGTTCTCTATGGTTCTGCAGCAGAACAGTGGCAGAACTAGCCTATTCAAGTGGCAGGTTTCTGATTGTTCTCTATGGTTCTACAGCGGAACAGTGGCAGAACTAGCGTATTGAAGTGGTAGGTTTCCCATTGTTCTCTATGGTTCTGCAGCGGAACAGTGGCAGAACTAGCCTATTCAAGTGGCAGGTTTCCCATTGTTCTCTATGGTTCTACAGCGGAACAGTGGCAGCGCTAGCGTACTCACATGGCAGGTTTCCCATTGTTCTCTATGGTTCTGCAGTAGAGCGGTTGAAGCGCTAGCATAACACTAGCGTTAACAAGCTGAGCGTCGAACTTGGTTCAACTTCCAAAGCGCAAGCTTATTCAATTGTCAATTTAGGCAAACCGTTTCTGCTACTTAGGAACGAGACAGAACTTAATCTGGAGGGCTGCGTTACGCTTACCACTGCCACTTTCCAGGGTGATCCCGAAAAATAACTCAAAATTCTCGGGCCGCTACCTTTTCAAATTTCCAACTAATAAATGAATTGAGAAAAGAATGAAACTACAAAATAATTGTTAGTTGCGGGCAGTCCTACTGTACACATTTACTTGTGTGCCTGACCCTCTTCTTTCTCCACTCATCAGAATTCACCTCAATTTCTCCCCTCTCTCTCCTGATAACCCCCTTTCTCTCTTCAATCCTCTCTCCACTCTCTCTCCTCATTCCTCTGTCCACTCACTCTCTTCTCATCCTCCCTTCTCGTTCTGTACTCCACTCTCTCCTCCTCCTCATCTCCCTCTCCACTCTCCTCATCCTCATCCTCATCTCCCTCTCTCTCTCCATCTCCACTCTCCTCATCATCTCTCTCTCTCTCTCTCTCTCTCTCTCTCTCCTCATCCCTCTCTCCTCATCCCGCTCATCACTCTCTCTCTCTCCTCATCCATCTCTCCACTCTCTCACTCTCTCTCTCTCTCTCCTCCATTCTCTCCACTCCTCCTCACCTTCTTCTTGGGCCCGCTCTCCTGAGGGAGTTCTTTCTCCTTCTTGCGCTTGTGTCCGTCCTGGCGGGGGCCGTCCTCTAGGGAGGGGGGCTTCTTCTTGCTGGGCGGCGGGTCGTCCGTCAGCTTCCAGCGCCCCACCTCCCCGTTGTCCGTCCGTCGCTTGCCCAAACCGTCGCCCCCATCCTGAACGGGGCAAAAGTGAAAGGTCGGAGTTCAACCCGATTCTGACAAGTCTGATGAGGCGTCGCCACCCACACATCACATGCACTATCCACCCAATAAGCATCCTGTGTGTGTCAGTGTGACGGGGGTGAGCATGACAACACAGATTAAGGCTCAGTTCATAGTTCAACACAATCTCTACAGACATTACATCTGCACAACTACAGAAGTGCTCTATCTGTGGATTACAGTGTGCATGACTTATAGACAATAGAGTAGCCTACCAGCCAGACTCAGGTGCAGTCATTTTGTCACTTGATATTACTAAAGATCCTTAAGAACCCTTAAGAAATGCTCAGTATGGAACTGTATAAATAAGGGCGGGGGCATAATCCGAGAGAAAGAAGATTTCTTCCATAGGGCCACAGTTTACAGAATCTCCTGTTAGTCTCCTAAAAAGGCGTGGTGCTTTCAAACCCTACGTCATAGGGGAACAGGAAGAACACTTCTGTGAATCGTCTCGCTTTTTCAACCATCACTTCATATTACTAAAAGTGCAGGAAAAGACGCCATTACTTTCTAAACTCTGCCACACTGTTGCCATGGCTACGGCATCACACCACGGCTAATGCGTTTAGCGTTAGCATGACTCCTTGGCTAGGGAAGCCACAGACAGAGCTGCCATTAAGGCAAAGTGCTCCGTCTACTCTTAATCATGGGTCCATCTGTCTTGGCACCCTGAAGTCTTCGGGGGCATATTTCTGTGCTGGACTAGATCAAGATCAGTCCGTAAGAAGCACAGCTAATGCTGAAGCACAGATCTCACAGGCTCATAAATACCAGGACTGCTATTAGGAGTGCTGCACAAGCAGCAGCAGCAGCCATGGTTCCTGTGGAGCCCAGACTGCAGTCCTCATCAAACACGAAGCTCAAAGGACCACTCACACACACTCACACACAGGGAAATCTCAGCCATATGGAGCAGGAGTAGATGCAGCAGGAGGACATCTAAGGGAGTCAACAGTTCCACAGAGACATTCCATCTGACACAAACCGTAGACTTTAGTTTAAATACTGTACAGGACCGTAGACTTTAGTTTAAATACTGTACAGGACCGTAGACTTTAGTTTAAATACTGTACAGGAAGGCTGACTAAATGGCCAACTTAGAGTAGATTTGGGATCAGGGTTGATTCAAATCATATTTTTTTCATAAAGAGCTGGAGTCTTTTCTTTATATTTAAATGTTATTGCTTTTTCACAACACAATGACAATACAAGACAAAGGCAAAGACAAGATACACAGCTGGACTCTTCTTACCTTACTGGTCTTGCCCTCCTTGTGGCACTTGGGGCATTCCCAACAATTTGGAATCTCGTCGTTTATGATGCCCTCTGCCTTTCCCATCTACACAGACACACACACACACACACACATCAGAGACGGGGTAAGCACACACAGGAGTCATTTACACACACACAATACTATTATTTGAACGTACTCTCCAAGAATACGAGATCATCAACAAACCAATCAATCAATCAATCAATCAATCAGCATAAAAAAACACTAGTTCTCATGCACACGCCCACACATATCCAACTCTATGACCCATGTCTCTATCACTCATCATACACACAAATCATTCTAGTTCTTAATATCTGATAGGCCTTGACCACACACACACACACACACACACCTTGAGGCAGCTGGGGTGTATGATCTCGTTGCAGATGGTACACTCCATCAGGGACAGGCTGAACTTCTCCTCCTCCGAGTCCACGGTGTCCTCCTTCCCCGCCTCACCGCAGGCAAAACACACCGCCGTGTGGGGCAGCACAGGCTAAAGGGACACACACACACACATATATATGAATACACAATCATGAACGGCAGCATAGGCAAAACGGGCACACACACACACACAATCAATAACGGCAACAAAGACTAAGGAAAACACACACACACACACAATCATTAACAGCAGCACAGACTAAAGGGACACACACACACACACACACACACACACACACAACCATTAATGTCAGCAAAAAGGCCAAACTCAAAGTGATTAGTCTTAATCACTGCAGACATCATCAGTGAATTGTATGTTCATTTTTCTGGGCAAAACACCAGTCTTATTATATATGTGTTGTGCTCAAAGTTTTATGAAGTATAGACACTGACAGTGGCCTACTGGGGCTATGAAACCTCCATCAATATTTCAAAGGCAATAAATCAGCGACGGGTTTGCTTTCCACACTATCTGAGCAATAGGATTTGTGTCCTTTTCACTTGAAAGACTAAACTAAGGCAGTGATCAGCGACGGGTTTGCTTTCCTCACTATCTGAGCAAAAGGATTTGTGTCCTTTTCACTTGAAAGACCAAACTAAGGCAGTGATCAGATGGCAATTATATTACACACACACACAGACTCCAACCACCATAGAGGTAATGTGATGATGTTTATCATCATGTTTGGTTAAGACAAAAAAAAAACAATAATAGGAAAATTTCCGATTTTGGGCTATGTTATGTTCTTACCACCAAATCTAGGATGTGAAATGGAGCCTTTCAGGCCAACTGTACAAATAAAATAATGATGGCGAGCATGTTTATGCATCTGCGAGTTATTATTACATTTGGAGACCTAATTATGTCTGCATCGTGCAAACACTGTAGAAACATCAAAAGGCAGAATATGAAAACCAGCTAAAGCTGAATCTCCCGAAATAACCCTGAAAGAAAGAGAGGAACAGAGAAAGACAGCGAGAGAGAGAGAGAAAGAGAGAGAAAGAGAGCATAAAAGAGGGAAGAGAGTATGAAAGAGACTATTACAGTCGTGTGTACAACCAAGGCTGATGATGATGCACCAGCTCTTTGTGACGGATGTGATGGACTCATGATGGACTCGTCATCTTTGAGGAGCAGTGAGCAGAGACAGAGAGAGAGACAGAAGGAGCGAGACAGAGATAGAGACACACACAGAGACAGAAACAGAGAGAGAGAGAGAGAGACAGAGACAAAGAGAGAGAGAGAGCCATCTCCGTAGAGTCAGGTCTCCTTCCACTGCACCATTTCACAGCCTCAATCTCAGCCTCAATCTCTGGGCTCAGCCTCACCTCACCTCTGGGCTCAGCCTCAATCTCTGGACTCAGCCTCAATCTCAGGGCTCAGCCTCAATCTCAGGGCTCAGCCTCAATCTCAGGGCTCAGCCTCAATCTCAGGGCTCAGCCTCACCTCACCTCTGGGCTCAACCTCAATCTCTGGGCTCAGCCTCAATCTCAGCCTCAATCTCAGGGCTCAGCCTCAATCTCTGGGCTCAGCCTCAATCTCAGCCTCAATCTCAGGGCTCAGCCTCAATCTCTGGGCTCAGCCTCAATCTCAGCCTCAATCTCAGGGCTCAGCCTCAATCTCTGGGCTCAGCCTCAATCTCTGGGCTCAGCCGCAATCTCAGCCTCAATCTCAGGGCTCAGCCTCAATCTCTGGGCTCAGCCTCAATCTCTGGGCTCAGCCTCAATCTCAATCTCTGGGCTCAGCCTCAATCTCAATCTCTGGGCTCAGCCTCAATCTCAGGCCGCTGGTGGTGGTGGCGCTATTAGTGATGACAGCCCAACCTAAGCAATAAGGCCCAGAACAAATGGCTGCGCTACAGTCACTGCTAAACAAACCGGAGGCATTTCTTGCTCTTTTGCTCCCCCTTTCTTCCTGTGGCACACGCCTCTGTCTAAGCTGCTGCGGAGAGAATGTCTGTTCCGTTCAGTTCCGTTCTGTTCTGTTGTTTTGTGCTGTTCTGTTCTGTTGCATATCTTGGCGAGGGCTATCATCTATTAATCACCAGCACAACACAGGCTTCCTTTCGGTAACGGTAACTCTCAAAACACAATCTCTCAGCACACCAGCTTCAAGAGCACCATTTCTAATGAAACAGAATTCCCACATCATTTCTCGCAGCTGCAGTTATTGCAATTATGATATAATAATCATAATTATTATTTTTCCGAGAGTAACAGATGCAATCATGCATGTGCATGTATGTAAAATGAGCAACATCACTGTTGTTATTAGAAGTAGTAGCAGTGATATTATCCTTATTTCAATCCATCATCACTACAGCCTGTGTGAACTACTCATCTCAACAGACTTCCCAATGAGTGCAAATCCACTCACTCTCATGGTTAGTGTAACCTTACGCAACCTGCTGTGTCACCATGACATTTGCAATTCTCCTGCTGCCAGTTCTATTCCCCCCTCTCTCTCCCGCTCTCTCTTTCTCTCTCATTCTAATTCCATCTCTCTCTCTCTGTCTCTGTCTCTCTCTGGAATCAATGAAGTGGAAAGTACTAAACTACCCCAGAGGTGAAATCCCAGCTTGATCTGTTCAATTACATTTCTCTGAAGGAAAGCCGTGCCATGCGTATCCCTTCTCCTAACTCAACCGCTCACAGAGTTGACTAATTTCAACCACTTAGAGGTCTGGGATGTTGCCTGACAATAAATCCACCCTGTCCAATGCTACTGAACTCCTTGTGCCTGCTTGATGTGTCAGTCGGTCTGTCCGATTTGCCCTAAGACCCTTCAACATCCGCCTGTTTCCCTGGGCGATGCCCTGATGAGAAGCATAGTGTTGAAACGCGTTGGCATGAAGCCATTTTTGGTTAAAGGCTTTTTATACTAAACAGGAGTGCCTCAATTCTTCTGTTTTTTCCATCTGTCTGTTTCCGTTTGAAATGTGTTAACGGACTGCAAACATCACTACTTTAAGCGTGGGTAAAATCAGATGGTCAAATTAGTCAAAATGACGAAATAATGAAAACCATTACTGCACGTTAGGATCTAATTTTGCCTCGATTATCTCCTAGACACCAGCTAGTCATGAACACAGCCATGACCCAGTTCCTGACCAGACTATCACAAAATTAAAAAAAAAAAAACATGGCAGACAGACAATGACAGGACATAAAGGGACCAGTGGTGACCCTGTTCCCAGCCCGCACAGATCATCAGGCAGCTTATCTCACTCACGTTCACTCCCAGACTCAGCCTGTCTCTCTGAGTTAGCACCATTAGCCGTGCTCCCTGCCCAGGCCTTGCCTCAGCACCATCCTGCAGCATGGCATCTCAGCATGAAGGATGCTTAAAGGGACACTTCACCGATTAGCTTTAAGCTTTGTATCTTTAGAAAACCAGTCATGTTTTTGAATGGTCGTGCATCATTCCCTCAGTTTGCCTTGAGATGGGAGAAATACGGATTTCAATGAAACCCATGAACAGGACTTTCTGCTTTCAATGATGTAAAATGATGATTTTTACATCATTGAAAGCAGGAAGTCCAACATTGAAATCCGTACTTCTCCCATCTCAAGGCAAACTAACCTGGACCTTATCCTCCTGACTTAAAAGGTTTAGAGAGAGAGAGAGAGAGAGAGAGAGAGAGAGAGAGAGAGAGAGAGAGAGAGAGAGAGAGAGAGAGAGAGAGAGATCCTGGATCCAGTTTGGCGCAGTGGTGGATCAGAACTGAACCAGCGTCTGGTTCACAGAACCTCGGACTCACTGACTGCTCTCTCTGCTGCTGCTGTCTGTATTGTTGTTGCGGAGAACAGAACCGTGTTGTTGGGCAGAACAGAAACGTGTCTGAATATCGGAGTTCACAGCACCTCTGGCTGACTGACTGCTCTCTCTGCCGCTGCAGTTTGTGTTGTTGTTGCGGAGAAGCAGGTCAAGGCATGCCAGTCCACTGTGTGGAAACACCCTTTTCTCACATCGCTCATGTGGCATGACAAAGGTTTGTGCAACAGGTAAAACAAGCTGACTAACCAACCTCCCGCACTCAACGCTGGAGGAAGGCAACCTTGGGAAATGTGGGCTTGATCTTTTTAAACAGGCCTTCTGTGCAATGCTACAGTTATGCTACTAGCCCCACTCCAAGTGGAAAACATGGAAAATAATACTGCTAAAAGCTTAATCTATTCTCTACTTAATATAAGTGTTTGGAATGTCAAGACAATGCTGCACTGAAGTTGCGAAACAATGCATCACTAACTTCCCACGTGGTGGACTTCCAGTGCATTCCACATTCCAGGTAGAACTTTCTCAGTAGGGCTATTCCTCTATGCCAACATGCCTGATTATTTAGCCTCTTGTTATGTTGGAGGGCATTCACCTTTAGCCTTTGATATCTTCATACACTGTCCTGACAGCCATTTTGACACCTGACACGATAAGGGATACACACCATGTTCTGCGGGGAGACGGAAAACTATGGCTTCAGAATTTCCTTAGAGTCAAGGGATATTATCTTATAATATTGGATAATAACAACACTGCACAAAAACAAATAACTCTGGCCTGATAAGTGACTAATGGCTTTGTGAGGAGATTTAATTGCGGAGACATCCGAGATGGATTGCCTACAGTAGTGCTACAGCACTGTCTTAAAATTGGGGACAGGAGCAGACTCAATAACAGCGTTTATTGCAGCCGTGACGTAACGTCAGGATATCACATCTTTTTAAATAAACAGAAGATATGAGTCTGTGCCTATCCTGAACTGGAGAGGTTCTGTAAAACCCTCTGTTCCAACGAGACCTGACCTTTCTTATCGTTGCTGTAATGGTTAACCAACTAGTAAATCTGCTTTGAGAAAAATGTCTCAAGGGGTTTTTACACTCAGAACACCAAAGACGAAAGAATATTTGACTGTAATCCTTGTGGAGCTGGAAGGCGTGTTTGAACTCTGAATTCGATGGTAATACATCTGCACTACATCCCACACTGCTAAAACAAAGAATTTCACAACCAATATTGTATCCGTCTCATTATATCCATATAGGGACAATGCAGCTGCTCTTCGCTTTGCAAAAGATCTCTGGAGCTACACGACAGGAAGCGAGTAGAAAGTGAGTGACTATGGACTGTTTGATAAGAAATACACTTAGAAGATAGTCGAGGAGTGCTGGTTCAGAAATCGAAAGACAAACTGAAGTGTGAGTTTTGTGTGCCGTTACACCACTATGTGGTAATGTTCATGTGTGTGTGGTGTGTGCATCATCAAGAGCTCTCACTAGCAGGTGATCACACCATGAGCTTGTAGAAGTGTGCATGCAGGATGCTTTGGCCACATCTCTACCTTTTATGACTTACAGCAGTGTGAGTCACTGATGATTCTGTACGGTTGTATATTTCCTGACATACAGTATGGGTGTGTCTGTTTCTTCGTCTGTTTGTGTTTGTGCAATGCATGCACATGTGAATGGACCTGTGAGCCTACGTGTGTGTGTGTGTTTGATCCTGTGTGTGTGTGTATGTGTGTGTGTGTGTGTGTGCGTGTGTGTGTGTGTGCACGTACCGCCGTGCATTGCCGCAGCAGGCAGGACTGCTTCATCCTGCCGGGGCCGCCGAACTTCTTCATGTCCTTGCAGAAGTGGCACTCGCCGCACTCTGTGCGCTGGCAGGCCTGGCAACGGCGGCATCGAGTGCGCCGGCGCCGAGCCCCTCCGCCCAAAGCCTTACTGCCCGACATCCCCTCTGCAGTCAACTGCTCCAGAGCCACACGCGCACAGGGGCAGAGAGAGAGAGAGAGAGAGAGAGAGGGAGAGAGAGAGAGAGAGAGAGAGGGGATGAAGAGAGAGAATGGGTGATGAGGGGAGTGGAAAGAATTGAGAGAAAGGAAGAGAAGGGATGGGGGGGAAGGAAAAACAAAAAGGGTGGAGAGAAGAGGAGGCATGGAGGAGAGAGAGGATAACAAGGAGGGGGGGAGAAGGAGAGAGAAAGAAAGAAAGAGAGAAATCAGGATGGACAGAGGACAGAAGGAATGAGGATGAGGTAGACGAGAGAATGAGAATGTGGGAGAGAGAGATAGAGGGATGGGAAGAGAGTGGGAATGAGATGGAGACATAGAGGAGAAGAAGTATGTATGTATGCAGGAATAAGATTTGAAGCGTGGTGAGCAGGGGTGTGCGTTAAAGTAAGCCGTGATAGTGAGAGAACATGAGAGAGGGACAAAGAAGAGAGAGAGAGAGAGAGAGAGAGAAAAATATCAAGAGGAAGGGGAGAACAAAAGAGCAAAATGTTAGAAGGTTCTTTACACACACAATATCATAACCATGAACAACACAGACTCATAACAGCGGTCCCACAATAGCTTAGATCAATGTGAACCGACTAATCCATTGCTTACTAGACACCTGGAAGAGGAAGGACACACAAAACACAAGCTGGAAGAGACATTTTTAAACAAACACCCCCTGGAGAGGCTAATGACAGTACAGCGAACTCCAGGTCACACACACACACACACGTTTACACCTGTGCAGCCAATCTCTCACACCTTTTTCTCGACCTTGGGTTCCCTGGACAGTTTGACTGTGTTCGACTCAGAGAAATACCTCCAAACACACAAGTTTTCCATTAAAAACACACACCCACCATAAACACACACACAATGATTTATGCCTTAAGCCAAACCCCTTGTGACAAGCCCTGAGCTCGTTGCATAATTGTCAACAAATCCTTACAAACAGCTCACTTTTTTCGCCCAGAATCTCGCCATTTTTCAACAGCACTCATCTCGCTGTCACTGAGGTCACTTCCTGTGAGGAACCGGTCACCCACCCATTGACCTGCAGACACACTACTCGTACTGAGTGGTTACCAGGTTACACCGCGGTGTCAGATCATAGTGGGAGGGGTCAGGCCAGGGCCTGCTCCTTCTGAAAATGCTGAGTGCGGTCTTATTCACCTCAGCACATCAGATCACAAACACCACTTCCTACATGCGAGTGCTTGAGATTGAGGAACTCAAAACTGTCTTGATCAGACGGGAGGGGTGGGGGCAGGTTGTGCAATGTCACTGTGTGAGGAGCTGAGAAAGAAGTGAATGTGGTGTGTACTACAGTGAAGATGACTCTCCCAACTCTCTCCCTCTCTCCCTCTCTCACTCACATACACACACACACACACACACACACACACACACACACACACACACACACACACACACACACTGCTGCTGCTTCTGCTGCATCTCAGGAGAAAGGGGCTTTCCATTTCTGCACTGTTTCACTACACCTCTCTCTTTATGTAACTATCTTATCACACATGCATACTTAGGAGAGGAGTGGCCCGACACTGACAGTTGGGAAGTTCAAAACATGCAGCGCAGTGGGCCTTTCTGTTTTATTTTCATTTGTTTGTTCAACAGAAAGATCATGGATACCCTTCCCAGTTTAAGACCGATTTCTCTTTAATCAGTCCCTTCAGGGAGAGCGTTCAGCTCAGCTTGGCAGGAATGACTGCAGCACAGTGTGTTCAGATGGGTTACTGTAGAGGGAAGCTGAGCCCATCCCGAGGGTGATGCAGGACAGGAAAGATCCAGGTGTCAGAGAATCGGTCACACTTATTATAGATCTAAGAGCTGATCCTCCGCCACAAAACCTACCGGTACCTCTTTTCATCAATCCCTTCCCTTCTCTTGCTCCCCCTCTGCCCTTGCTATCCTCTCTGTCACACACACACACACACACACACTACATACTTCTAGAATGATAGCTTCCTGCTACTGTTTCATCCCAGATCATCCTGTGCCTCTCCCCTCTGAGTCAGCCTGTGCTCTCTGCTCTGACTAAGGCATCAGAGTTGTGTCACTGTACGCGTGAGCACAAGCAGTGCCCACAGGGTGCCAAAGGCGTCTCAGGACCTGCCACACCTCACCTCACCACACACTGGGGCCTGTGTGCACATGGGTCGTTGCACTGAAGCACAGAAGCACTGAGATCACTGATATCACTTCGGTGAATAATATATGGCCCTTATCCTACAGCTGAGGAGAGTCCAGAGAGGATACTCAGCCCATAAATGACCAGCAGCCTTGTTCTGGCTGGGCGTTGAGTCATGCTCCCTCTCTCCACACAGCACAGATGCCTCACCAATGTGACTGGGACACTTTAAAGAGAAAAGGGAGGGGGGGGGGGGACAAAAACATAATAATCGGTTCCAGAGGGAGCCACAAGTGTCTAGCATCTGCCAGCGGGAGTAAGGAAAGATGCTTTGGCCATTTACAGAGTACAGGAGTGATGCAGATCACTTAAAGTTTTTTGCAGACTGGGCCAGGTGCCCTGACAAGCGCGAGAACCAAAGTGGTCTTGGCATCCGTCAGGAGTGGACAAGGGCCATAGAGGCCATAACAATCAATTCTACGAGCACACAGTAAAGAGGCTGTTCTGCTTCTGATACTCAATCTCCCCCAGATGGCAAAATATAAGCCGATGTGGATTTGTGATGACAACAGAGCTGTAGAGGTCGGACCTACCTCAAATGCATCAGACATCAAAAACCAGTGGCTACTGATGCAGATAGGTCCAGGGCCACAGTATTACAGGGCAGGAGTATCAGACAAGGGGTTAACTAAGGATGACCAGTGACCGCATCTGTGGAATCTTATTTGGGGTGCAAAGCTAGCACTACTAACCCAACAAACTACAAATAGGGTAACGCAGAGAGAGAAATACGCGAACACTAAACTGACAGATAACAACAACAACACACTTCAAGAATGCCTGAAATATCTTCAGGAACAGACAGCCAGCTCCCTATGAGAAGACATTTCTCTAATTAACCTACAACGATTGCTGGGTGTGTTCCTCACACGCTTCAAAATTAGCTGTACTCTTTGGACTCGTTTTCAGCATATATATTCAACTATCAACACACATTTATCAGACAAGACAGCGTGATTTTAACTCCAGCGTTTGGCGACCCAAGATGACCAGGCAACATGGCTAGTTAGCCAGCTAATTACTCAAAATAGTGTTACACTCCTTAGGGGGGGGGGGGCACTGATTTTGAGGTGGGTAGATGGTACAAGTGTACCAATGACATAGGGGCGGTCGTTTGCCAGAGAGAAAAATACCTTAATAACAACGCCGAAACACTTCAGATAATTAGTTGCATAACATATTTGGCAATATCCTGGCCTGTAGCGCAAAATTGCACTGGCTAGCTAGCTAACTGGCTAACTGGTCAACACAATGATGCGTAGCTAGCAAATTGAATGGTTGTTGTAGCAGGAGGGCTACTACAACAAACTGGACAGCTAACATAAGCTAACAATTGTTGTGACTGAAAACATGCAAAGTGAACCACGCTACAGTTGAACAACCTAGAAAATACCCAATCACCCAGACGTCCTATCTCTGTGTTCCCAATGCTTTCTCTGCAACATGCTTCTCCTCTTCCACAATATACTGTTGCTCAGCATCTTCATAAAACAATATAGTTAGCGGAGTAGCTAACTAGTTAGCTAGCGATAGCTAAACAGCAGTTGAGTGGCTATTGCCCGCTAGCTTGCTAAAATGAAACACAGCAGAAAATTATTCCAGTTGCCAAGTATTGATATTACTAACCTCTTACTGACGAGTCGCATACTCCTTGGTCGCGCATTAGAAATAATATTTGCTAACACTTAGCTTTGATAGATCTAGCTATATTCACGGATCGCTTCCTTGTTTCCTTCTCCTGCAGCCTTTTCTTGCCGTTTCTGGGTTCGCGTGTGGCACGTTCACATGCGTTCCATGTTGATACAAGAATAGCTAGCAAAGCAAGCTAGCTACTCCTTCCAGCTAGGTTACTAGGTTGGGCAGATGTATCGATTGTCAAAATGGCTAGATAACAATATATTTCTAGTCCGGCGATTTTTGTTTCATTAAATGTTGTCTATGCTCTGTTTCAGTTTACGCGTGTAACAGCATGCCCCGGGTCTTAATTGCATTACAAATTACACATGATTTTAAAAACGCATCGCAAAACACCCTCTTGATATAGCATTAGTGTCTACTGCGGGTTCGTTGCAATTCTCACTGAAACGGTAAATGAAACAGAAAACTGAACTGACGGATGAGCGTGGCTATTGTTCTCCTATTCTATTGTGTGGTTCTTGTCTAGTTATTTTTCATTAGCATTACGAATAGCTTATTACTTCATATAGAAACATGTTTAATCGCCCATACGCTCTTGCTAACACATAAGACGCCATCGTTCTCCATTTTGCCTTGGAAAAAATGAAATAAATAAATAAATATGGTAAATAAAATATGGGAAGAAAAAAATATGGTTGCCCCTCCCCTTTGAGTCGTCAATAGTATATTCTGGCATTCTGGGTTATGTAGTTCTAGTCATTGGTAGAAGAAGTTTCAGAACCAGATGATATCATTTTTTCTGTCGTGGTGGATTTCACCTGTACAATAAGGGCATAACATTTCATAGCGATAGGAATACGAATCTACAGAACAACATTTTAAATCTAGCCATTCCAATTCACGGATCTAAAGACTGCACATTTACAACCACATATTTTCCTATTTGAATGTAATTTCTCAGTGTTGCATGATTAGAGTTAATGTGGCAGTTTTTTTATTATTATTATTATTATTAATTTGGCGGATGCGTTTATGCGCCTCGATAACACGACAGCACTGATTTCTATTACAGTGCATCAGTAGTTTTGAATGGTATGCATGTGCATGGTTGACAGTACCATAAGTTAATGGCAGCCTGTAGAATGTCTACATGCATTATGCTGTATAGTGTCCATAAATACGCACTAATATGTAAGGCCATTGCTATTTTAATTATAGCTCTATCATTCCAACAGCGAAGAGGAATAAACGAAACAGCAGAAAATGACCTAAATTCTCATACTGTAGCCCAAAAAGTATTTTTAATCCCATTCACTGTATTTGCTGTACTGACGACTTGATATCCATGGCATAGCTAACACTGATTTGAGGATAACTAAGCCAATTGAAGCAAGTATCCAGGTAGATGAAGAAGTGTGATTTGAAAACAGTGCAGAGCTCCCTCCTCTTTCCCTCTCACTGCTTCGGCCTCGCACTGTCTCAAGCAGTGCCACCTTGCTAGGCTACATTTGGCTAGTCTTCCGATACCATAGTTGAGACGCACCGGCTCCCAGCATTACGGTGCTACACTGAGTGAATTCGCTCCCTCTACATTTTAGACGAGAACCATCCAGCCATAAGGATTGACACGTTAACCCTAAATTACTAAATCACTGAAGATTAAGATGATTAAGCTCTTCTCCTTAAAACAGCAGAAGAAAGACGAGGAATCTGCTGGAGGAAATAGAACAGGAGCCGGGGGTAAAAAAGCAAGCGCGGCCCAGCTTCGAATACAGAAAGGTAGGCTAGTCAGCTAGCTAACGTTAGCTAGCTATACACCTAGCTTACCACTTAACAAACATCAGTAGTCGCTTTATCAAAACAACATCATATGTGTACCGCTATACATAAATGATTATGGTCATTTTTGGGTTATATCAAATTTGTACATGTCTGGTTGTGAACACAAACGTTATTTTGGACTGCTAGCTAGCTAACCTCTAGCCACCTCCATGAAAACAAAACAGATCTTGTTGGAGATGGCTAACCACAATTTCTCGCAGAGTTGGTCTGACTCTGCCTAAAAATGGTGACACCCTTGTCATCATTTGCCATGATTGACAATTATAATTCTTTGTTACCAGACGGGGTCATAGACAGTCATCTTGGATGTCTAACCGACTATTTTATACCACTGAAATAGTTACTTAGTGTGCTAGCCTGCCTAGCTTTGTAGTAACGACACTATGATGAAACTGCGTTTAGAGGAAAACTAACCACCAAGTCAGCAAGCACAAGCTAGCAAAATGGTCAGGGTGTACCTGCTAGCCCACAGCTTAATCCAACATTAGAGTTTGATATAAAATTGCCTGGTCTATTGAAATAAGTAATAGGTGCACTTATGACACATTGAAACGTCGTGTAAGTTACTGTGTGCTTTGCCATGCCAACTACGTGAAAATGACCGAGCTGGTTCTTGTAGCTAGCTGGTTAGCTCAGTTGCTTCATATCATGTTTTCAACGAGTGCTTGCAGGCCAGGTTTATACTTGATATGGGTAGCTGTAGGCAGGTTGTTGGCAGAAGTTTCCATTAAAGGTAAGATTTTAAAACTTATTTTACTTCGGGCGCCGTTATGATTTGACAGGTTGCATATGGGCACGACATTACAAAATATGGGCCTAGCTACTGCTGTGTGATTTATTGCCCACAGAAATCAAATCGTTTTGTTTGATACACTGATATGAATAGTCAGAGATCTTAATTTGTGTCTGTCAGAGATGAAAACAACATCTCACTCTTACTTCTGACAACTTGAACGAACTTACACACATAACACATACTACCTTGCTCCATTTCACTTGGTTATCATTGACTAATGGTTTCCATTATGTTTTAGATGGTAATGATGACATGCAAGTAGTTTTGAGTAGTTAATTTCTTAAGTGCAGTCAAGCAAGCAGTTTGCCACAGTGGACACCAAAAAGCTGTGCTTGCTTTACATGTACACTGACAGATTCACTAAGTACACACATACTTTGATGTGACAAGATCATGACACAAACATGTTTATAGTGATGTAAGAAGGTAGTCTTCCACTTTTTCTAACTTATGAAATATTGAATTGAGTTTATTTCATGAACATGAAATGTTAGATTTTCATACAAACATCAAACATAGGTAGAACACAGGCCTGTGACAAAGATGTTCAAAGCATTTGAACAGTAAAAAAAAACATGTTGTTCTTTTGTGTTTTTGTCTCCCTCCTCAACACAGACATCAATGAGCTGAACCTACCAAAGACATGTGAGATTGTCTTCCCAGACCAGGATGATCTGCTGAACTTCAAACTTATCATCTCACCAGATGAGGTATTCATGTCATGTCAATATAATAACAATCGATTTTTATTTCAATTTTGTTGTTTCTGATTTATGGTCTATATGGTCTATATTTTATGTCTTCTGTCTTTCTTGTTTAGGGATTTTACAAAGGGGGGAAGTTTGTTTTCAGCTTTAAGGTGAGTAAATAACTACTCCTTTATCTTCAAAATGACAAGAAACACTATTAACCAATGTTCTTTTTAGGGAGTAGAAATAGCATTTACATGTTTGCTCTTCAACCTTAAAGGAGAATTCCAGTGATTTTTCACACAGATCTCTGTTTCTTGGTCACTGAGTACTGTCTGTACACTCTGGAGGCATGTTGATGAGCTCCCATGTTCATAGCTGGAATTCTCCTTTAAGGTCATACACCAGTAATAAGTTTTACTCTACCCGTCATTCTGCTAATATGTACAAATGTTGTCAGATACAGCATTTGAGGTATGCATTTAGTGTGTTTGTTTTGTTCATTGTTCTTCTCATGATTCCGATGCACAGGTAGGACAGGGCTACCCACATGATCCCCCAAAGGTCAAATGTGAAACCATGGTGTATCATCCCAACATTGACCTGGAAGGAAATGTCTGTCTAAATATTTTGAGGTATGTAAAAGCTCAAACTCCTCATACACTGTATAGGCAATGCATACGCACTGTGTAGGTAGTAGCAAGAGGTAGAACATTAGACAAACCCCTCACAGAGCTAAATTGCTTTTAATTGCTTTCAAAGCATCTGCCAAGTGCAAGTACCAAGAGATGAGATGGTGTCACCTGAGCTCTTTGCTTGAACAGCTTCTTCAAAAGGGTGTGGTTTGGCTGCAGGTTGTCACTGCACCAGTAAAAGGCTGGTTCAGAAAGCACTCACTGGTCATTCTGTCCAGCCTGCATTCATGCTTTTTCAGAGTACTGTGCTGGTAACTTCAAAGTTATCAAAAATAAAACATAGATCTCTGTCTGACGGGGAGCTGTTTAGAAAGTCATTATTAGTGCCAGAAAATTGCTTGTCTCATGGTTTTTAGTTATACTGTTAAGTATAGATTTTAGAAGCAGAGTGAAAGTCTTTCACTTGGGGAAAAGTCCCTCAAACCAGCTTTGCATTTACATTTATATGCTACAGTCAAGTGTAGGCTTTCATTTTATAGCCTTTTTGCTGCATGCAACAAATTGGTAAAGCATTTTGTTAACATCTGTCTCTTCTTGCAGAGAGGACTGGAAGCCGGTGTTGACAATAAACTCCATTATTTACGGACTACAGTATCTGTTTCTAGTGAGTGTACATTTTTATATTAATTTATTTGTACAATAGTAGACACTAAATTGACCTGCATATTGCATTTATGCACAGTACATTTATTACCATATACAAGTTCAGATAAAATCAGATTTAGATTACATTCAACTTTGTGCCGAGTACAAAGACCAATGCAGAAGCTTTTGGTCATGCCATCATGTGAAGTTAGACTCAGGCTTAGAGTTAGAGTTTTGTGGTCAAGTTTGCTTTCTTGAAATCAATATCCTGGAATTTTACAGTGTAGGCCTGCAGAAAAGGATGCGATTTAAATATGAATCAATTCTCTTGTTTAATCTCACGGTCATGAATGATAAAAATCCTGTGTCTAGTGGTCCACAGATGTTTCACACTTTGCTAGCATGCAGGTATATTTACTAGATAGTTCGTCACATTTTTATAAAAATTGAATTATTGACATTCCTATTCTGTGTCAAGTTCAGGAGTTAGGTGTTTTTTTGCACTGTGTCATATGCATTTTTGGACATTACATCTAAAGAGGTGTGTTCCACTTATCAATAAAACTCTATGGTATTCTAAAACTTTGAAGCTCAATATCTCAGAACTCCTCTGAATACAGTTTGAACCCCATAATTCTACGGGGTACAAGTTCTCTAATTCATCTTGAATTGTCACCCAGCAAGCTGTAGGAGGAAACCGAGGAACAATCATGTGAGGAGATTTATGTTAGGATATTTTGATAACAAAACTGAGGGTTCACATGAATCACAGATGCTCATGTCACCTTCTAGGTGTCTAGGTCAGTGGTTCTCAACCAGTGTGCAGTGGAATTTTGAGGAACCCAATGCCAATACATCATGAAATAGGCTATAGGACTATTTTAAAATGCAGAAATGACACAGTGTCTTACTTAAAAAGCTCAGTCAACAACATCATGTGATCATATACCTATCGCTATCGCATCATGTGTGTGACATACTGCAACATTATGTGAGGAACCATAAGTCGGTGTGCTTTGGTGTGTTGGTTTGACCTTTGGTGTGCCTTAGTCAGAAAAAGTTTGAGAACCACTGGTCTAAGTCATCTGCCAATACTTACAGCAACAGTAAGTAGTAATTTGTCACCGTTTGAGATATGTTTATAGGGCAACTAGTTTGGTATAATATTGAGATTTGTTATAGTTGGTGTATGATCAGGTCACTTGCACTAGCCGCATAGGTTATGTACTGTGTTGGTTTGTGGTATGGGAAAGGTCATAAAAGCTTTCACAACACAGTACAAACTATATCAACAAAAGTTGTATATAAACTATGAGTAACTTTAAGTTATATAACAAGAATTGCATGCTAGCCATTTTTATTAATGGCAACTCAAGTCTATTACATAGTTTTTTCTATGCCTGTAGTTGGCTGCCTTGCTAGTCAATTACAACTCCTAACTGCTGCACTAAATGTGCAGTAGGAAGCATCTATTCTCCCAGGAGAGTTATTGTAAGCTGTGGAATTGTAGTTAGGCAGCGATGCCCCGAGAAATTGCACTGAAAATATGATTTAAATTCCAGTAATGCACACTTAATGAACCTATGAAGGTTATTTCAGCAGACAGTGTTCTGTCAATGTGTAAAACACATTCATCGTCTTACATTGGCACCCTGAAGCTTACCTGTCCTGAAATGGATTGTGGATTGATTTTGACATTGTTTTTTTTCCCAGAAGAATATTTGCACATGATTGTACATTGTTATACAAAGTTAGTCATTCTGTACACGCCAACCCTTTTATTCCCACAGGAGCCAAACCCAGAAGACCCCCTAAACAAAGAGGCAGCTGAAGTCCTGCAGACAAACCGACGGCTCTTCGAGCAGAACGTCCAGAGATCGCTGAGGGGCGGCTACGTGGGCGCCACCTACTTTGAGCGGTGTCTGAAATAGTCTCGCCCCCGCCCTGTTTCCCCCCACGCCAGCCGGCCGCTTTCATCCCGAGACGCATTTACCGTTTACACGAGCTGAGACACTGACTGACACGCAGACTGGAGAGATTTTGGGGCGGGATGGGGTGGGGGGTGAGGGAAGAGGGATTGGGGATTGGAAGATGCTAATTGGAGGATTGTGATTGTGGTATGGTGGTTATGGTAGATGCTGTCAGTGGGCAATGAGTGTGAGAGTTTTTTTTTTGAGGATAAGGGTGTGATTTGTTTTTTGAGAAGCAAGTCTGAACAGTCAGTGATTGTCGTCGCTTGGAGAATCCAGAAGCGGTATATGCCACTACGTTGGTGCCCAGTCTTTTTTTATTATTATTATTATTATTATTTCCTTCCATTTTTTTAAGCAAGATTTGACCTTAAAGATTTGATCTTAAAAATATATAGAAATAGATAGTCAGACTCTTGCCCCCCCCCCCCCCCCCCCCCCTCCAAAAGAAAAGGCCACACACAGGCTAAATTGCTTATATTGTTTACCATGAAACCACGAAACCTTGTGGAGCATCTCTGGACACCAGGATCATGGGATTTCCAATGAGACGGAATCCTACTGATATTGTACACAGACACACAAACACTCACACATTCATGTACACTCTGGTTCCTTCCCCTCTCTTGAGATGCTTTTTTACAAAGCAGTACAAGACGTACTCCACCACCACCACCACCACAACAACTAGAGTGAAGAGGGGGCTACATCTAGATGCGTGCAGAAACATGCCGATGACAAAACCAACACACCAGTTGATTTCATCAGACAAACACTCACTTACCAACTGACTCGAAGCTAGTGGAAAGGATAAGAGAAGGCTGTGGTGGGATTGGGAGACCTTTTTTTGTTTTGTTTTGTTTTCCTTTTTGGGGTGGGGGGTGGGAGGGGGGGGTAGGGTCGGGTGGGGTTGATATGGGAAACCCATTGGATTTCCACTGATATGAGTGGGCTTAAGGGTGGGGAGGGTGGGGGGAGGGGCTTAAAATGTTACAATTCTATTGTGTATATTGAAATCCCAGCTGTTCACAATGACTGCAATATGAATTATGTTAAATAAAATATGGACTTGAATGCTTATAATTATGGTAAGATCAATCCAAGTGACCTCATATATAAGTAGTTCAATAAAGTGTTTTTTTTAAAGTGACCTTAAAGTTTGGGCAAAAACATGTACATCATGTTTAATTATGTACGCACAGCAATCTAGGGAAATGTGAGGAGGACTGAGGCTAACTTTAGCCCATTGTTTTTTTAAACAAAGGTGGTGTTTCCAAATGAGGTTAGTCCTAGGTATGGGCAAAGTTATTCCCCCACTGAAAAAATCAGCCACTTGTGAATGTGAACGATCAGGCACCTGAGGGTGGGTGAGCTCTGTTGAATTAACATGAGTGATTTGAAATTTGTGATTTAAAGAGATCAGTCAGAGATCAAAGGCCCATGGTTCTGAGGAGCAGGGATAGAAGATTCTCTTCTGCTGAGAGCCACCTTGTCAGATTACCTTGTGTCGCATGTACATGACCGTGTGACTGGCATCAACCAACTGAAGACTGATTTGATGGATAAAAAGCCTGCAACTTGTTTAATATATTTACAGTGTACAAGGTATCTGTTTCAACTGAAGTCATCACATTGAAAAAAAAAAAAAGTAATTTTAAGTGATGATGGGAGATTAATTCAAATATCTACCTGTAAATTACATAGAAACATTAGCCTACTCTAATGTGTTTGGAAATGTGATAGCCAATGTTTGGGTGTATGAAGCCGGCTAGCTGCCAAAAAACATTATCTGGGAATTACAAAGTGTAACAGCTAGAATATATCAAATCTGAGAAAATATAATTTGACATTTTCCTGTTTTGGTTTCTGTATTATCACTAGTTTTCTGCACTGGTGCAACCACTGATCAATTAAACTTGGATGGGGAAAACACACAAGACTAGTGAAGTAAGGGGGTGTGTGTGAAAATGTTCTAGCCAACAAAATACTCAAGTCAAGTGGGCCACTTCATCAAAATCATTCAAACGTTCGTGTCTTGGACAATTTCAGCAATAAATCACCTGCTTTGACAACGTCATTGTTACACCTGTAACCTGCCCTGTACTCCATATGGCCTGTGAACTAGTCCATAAGCGCGGGGGCGCGCACAAGGGGAGGAGGTTTTATCTGCTACTGCGACGGCGCGTGATATCCTTCCGCGGGAGTCTAGCGCGCGGCCCTTTCCCTCCCGACAACACAGGATGAGAACAAGCAGCATTGCTGCTTAGAGACCTTTTACCTTAAGCAATTAAAAATAGTGCATCGGCAGTGTAACCCAACAGCTGTGGAATATTGGGCGTTTGTGTTGTTTCCTCTCTTGGCACTGCTTAGCGTTGCTTACTTTTTGGCACATCGGTTGAACACTGAAGAAATATAATCCGGTTTGAGTTGTGCGCGGCAATCTAACTAGCCAGCTAGCGACTACTTCTGTGAAGAGTGGCTGGGACAGAATGGAGCTGATAACAATCCTCGAAAAAACTGTATCTCCAGGTAATTATACGACACCTTTTACTTGACTTTGGCATCATCTACATGTGGGGTGTGGGTGTGAGGCGTTAGTAACTTGTCATAATTGTGGTTAATTTTGTTCACGTACAAAAAGTTGTAATTCAAAAAGAGGGAGGGGAATGTCTCGTTAGCAAGGCGGCTAACATTCAGGCCTGTTCATTTAGCGGATGCGGCATCGGGGTGTGCATGCTAGCTGGAGAAACACGTTTGTTGGCGAACTTGTTGTCCGTGGATGGATCACGTCCATGTGAACTAATAAGTAATGGCATTATTATCACCATTAAGGCAATGGACACAATTTTCACTTACGATAAAGTGGCATCAAATAAAGAATGTTTGCCGGCTGTGCTGTTTGTGGTTTGATGGCACTGGTTAGCTAGGTATGCTCGACCAAGCTGGCTTTGAAGGCTAACGCCGCTAGCCAGGATGGCTAGGCAGCTAGGATAACTTGATGTTACTTCGCCACTCGTTAGCTTGCTGACAAGCATGAACTTAAGGCGGTGGGAACATTTTGAATAGGCCACCATACTGGGAGCAGACATTGGTCTATTATTTGGGCACGTACATTATATCATTTGATAATTCTTATCTGGAGTTTTAACCGATTTAATGCCATATCGAGCTGCCCATTAACCTCCAGACTTTTGAGTCGTTGAGTTCAGTCTAGCTCTCTTAGCCGGCTAATTCTCACATTGCTTGTCGGGCATTAAGGTATAGCATCATCAAGAGCGCTAACTCCTAGCTGACTAGCTATCTATTACGCAAAGTTAGCGTGGTTGCGCGCTTCTTGGTTATTGGTAGTGGTAAGAAAAGTTAAGAACCTTGTCTTCATATTTAACTTTAGAATATAACTCGCACATGTTTCTTATTAACTATGGGAGAGTGGATTGTAACGTTAGCTGGCTGAATCGATAAAGCTAATTTTCACTAAAGCAAATTTGTACTTGGTACAGGTAAACGCAAGCGACCTCGAGCTAGCGTGTAACGTTAGCCAGCATGGAATTCCATAGCAGCAATGTCGTGTAGCCATGCATTCAGCTAGAATACGTTACTAGCTAATATGTGATGATTGCTTGCGGGCGCTTTTAGAGGGTAACGTTAACATGTTCACTCAAATATTTCGCAGATCGGAATGAACTGGAAGCGGCACAGAAGTTTCTGGAGCAGGCGGCAATTGAAAATCTGGTAAGTGAGAAGCTATTTTTTTTCCATTCAGCCTTATCTGTGATGTTTATTCGGCTGACTGGTCACATCTATCGAACTCTGGCGCCAGAAAAGCATTGGTGGGACCGGTCGGAAGCAGCCGGCGTCTGTGTCACGGCCCTTTCTGCTGCCCCCACTACATTCTGGCAGCGTCACACCGCGGCTGCCTGGAATGAATGAAGAGCTTGCGTTAGCGGCCCACGATAGCCAGCTACACCCATATTGCTGTCTCCCACCGTGATCTTGCTAGACGTCATCCCGATATGAGCTTACAGAAACGTGCATAACCAGGATCGACATATACGTGCATGACCAGTCAGGCGCAGGCAGTATATCGCAGAGGATTTCTTGGAGGAATTTGTGAGAATACGTCGATTTTTTGTATGCAGCGGACTGTCAGTGGAATGGAGGATCTTCTTCAGAAATCCCACACAGACAGGTTCAGACGTTAACGTATACAGTCAAGTTTTCGTTGTCTGCATACCATGTGGGTGTTAACATCATTGGTGGTCAAAATCTTCTTCGTAGACCAAGTTAACCATAAACGATAAAGTGGTGGTTTGTTTGCAAAAAATGCTGTCTATAGACAAACGAGCTGCTGTGGTGTCGTCATAGTTGCCCACACCTTAGTTAATTTAACCCCATTGGTGATGGTGAACATAATCGATCATATTGTGTGCTTGAGTTGTGACTACCAACATTAACCGGTGCTGTTTCCTGGGAAGATTGGAGTCACTTCAAAAGGGCACACCCCAGAAACCCCATTGACCCTGGCTGAACCCTCCATAGTCCTCAACTCGTGCTCTGTAATCAGTTAGACCACTTCAATCAAGTGAAGTATGCCTTGTCTATATTAGTAACCTCAAATTTAGCTGATTTTTCTGGATGCTATGGGCCAGCGTTGTCTGCTGTTGACAGTGAAGTGAATTACAGGTCACTGACCATCATCAACTATAATCGTCACATGTTTTGATGACAGTGTTTGGTTAATTTTTTTCCGGAGGGGCGGAGCAATATGAGGTTATGGGTACACACACACACACACATTGGTTTCACATTTACTCAAACAGGACATTGTCACAGCCACTGGCACAGGAAGTGCACAGCCAAGAGGGGCAGACAATTAGATGCCTCCTACCTTTTAGCTCGGGGACATTGGGGTAATGATAGACCTGCTCTCTTGTGTGGAAGTTCGAGAATGATCTAAACACCTAACAATTGCATTGGCCACTAGCATGGTCTAAAAGGTGCAAAGAAGGATCTGAATATGGTAACCACTTGCTAGTGGCATGAAATGGCCAATGTACTGCATGCATGTTTAAGATGACCATCCCCACATGTATGCATACTGTTTGACAACTTTGTAAATATTAAAATGAAGCCTAAATGTATGAATGCCTGTACCGGGCAGGGAGTGTCGCTATTGCTCAAGCTGGCATTGCTGGGTCAGAGTAATGTCCATTACCTGGTCACTGAGTTATCATAATGTAGAGAGTGATTTTGCGTTATCAACCAAAACTCAAAATCCTGTAAATTCCCTGTGTGGCGATTAGATCAATATCTCGTCTGATGTTTGATCTTGACCCAACTGGAGTGGCCAATGGCTGTAAGACTGCAGAACCGTGAATCAGCATCAGCAGGGAAAGAGACATTATGTAGTTGCTGTGTCTCCATCTACCTGATGTAGTATCTCACGCTGGTCTGTGCCATCTATTTAGTAGTGAGGACATTGTGTAGTTGCTGTGTCTCCATCTACCTGATGTAGTATCTTGCGCTGGTCTGGGCCATCTATGTAGTAGTGAGGTGTGTTGAGGCTAGTGATGAATTAATAACAATAATATATATTTTTTAAATCCTCCCTAGGAGGACTTGTTAGAAAAGCCGGTATATACAGTCCTCTATTATGCATTTGTGTACATCATTAGGGCTGAATGATTTGGGCAAAACGTCTACTTGTGATTTTCCTGATCAATGTTAGATTTTCATTGTAATTTTTTGAAAGTACGGTTGAAACTTCAGTTCAGTATTTATTGCCCTGTCTATAACACTTTTAAAGCATCTTATGAAGTGTTGCCTATTAAGAGAACATTGAAGCAACTGCTCTGTCCTCTAATCCAATGCATAGTTAACCACTGGGTCTGACTCACAAGCTTCATGATTAAATGCAGCCTTTGCCAATTGCATTCGTTAAAATTGTAGTTTCATGTAAAAAAATAGATTAATCTTTTAGCCCTAGTGTTTATTGAATAAAAATGCCCTCACTGGCTTGCCTAAGCCGTATGAGGTCATCTCCCGCAGCATCTCAGCATCCTGACTCCTTGGAAAGGATGGAAACTGAAATATTATCGGATCAAGAAGGACGAATTGTTCCACCTAAGGATATTGATTTTAAAAAATAAAAATAAAAAAAAGGCCTATAATGGAAGCTGATGGCTGCAATGTACCCTAAAATAAGCTGTATGAACAATGATAGGCTTTTGCATTTGCAATCTGCTTCAGCAGAGGGATACTGCAGCTGTCTTTGGTGTGCTGTGGTCACCGGTCTCATAAGTCTCTCCCTTCCTCTCTTTAGCCCACGTTCCTGGTGGAGCTGTCCAAGGTCTTGGCCAACCCTGGAAACACACAGGTAGCTCGGGTCGCCTCCGGGCTGCAGGTGAAGAACTCCCTGACCTCAAAGGACCCAGATGTGAAGACGCGCTATCAGCAGAGATGGCTGGCCATCGATGCCAACGCCCGCCGGGAGATCAAGAACTACGTAGGCGTCTCCTTTCATCCCCCTGCAAACCTCCCCCAAGCCCCCTATTGCTGTCTGCTTTTTTTATACATACATGTGTTGGTGTTCTCTCTCTCTTTCTCTTTCTCTTTGCCTCATCATTTCTTTCTGTATATGTCTCTTCTCTCATCCTGTCTGTCCTTTTCTCTCTCTCTCTCTCTCTCTCTCTCTCTCTCTCTCTCCCTCCTCTCTCTCTCTCTCCCTCCTCTCTCTCTCTCTCTCTCTCTCTCTCTCTCTCTCTCTCTCTCTGCATTGTTGTATTTCATTCCCTAGTGTTTGAAAGGATAATACTGGGCTGAAGAGAGGCAGGCTTAATAAGCTTTAGCACAGGCTGCTCCCACATTATCAGCCCCCCGTGAGCTGAACTACACTGATATGTGTGTAACCTCTGGCCCCAGCCATGTTTTAGTTCAGTTTGCTCCCCTCTCACTTTCACTTTTTACTTCATGTGGGATACAACCTGTGGAAGTTGTTAGGCATTCCTCTCTTTCCCACTTTTATCCTGTATGTTTACTTTAGCCTCTGCGTCCTTCTCTCTCCCTCTCTCTCTCTCTCTCTCTCTCTCTCTCTCTCTCTCTCCCCCCTCCCTCTAAGCTAAGTTGATCCTGTCCACGGCAGCCTCTGTGAGATCCCACCACTTGTTCCTAAATAGTGCAGAGCCGGCATCCATCCCACTCATATTTGTGTGTCTGGTCTGGAGCCTTTGTGGGTGATGAACGTGTGTGTGTGTGTGTGTGTATGACTGGAATGCTGAAGCAGCAGCCCTCTGAAGGCTGTGGTTCCAGACGTCTGGTGCAAAGATCTAATTCTTCCTCTTTTTTTTTTCTTTTTTATTATTATTTTTTTCATCCCCTCTCCCTCATCCTCTCTGTTTCTCTCCTTATTTCTATCTCCCTCACCCATGGATTACTCACTTCCTCTTGACATCTCTCCTGTTCCTTTTCTTTCTGCTGTTGTCCTCCCTCCTCAATCACTTAATTGGCCCTCTCTCCATCCCTTCCCATCTTTCCCCCTCTCTGCCATCTTTCTCCCTCTACACCCCTCCATCTTTCTCCCTCTCCACCCCTCCACCTTTCTCTCTCCATACTGCCATCTTTCTCCCTCTCCACCCCTCCACCTTTCTCCCTCTCCACCCCTCCAACTTTCTCCCTCCACCCCTCCATCTTTCTCCCTCTCCATCCATCCCTCTCTCCCATCCCCCCTCTGCAGGTGCTGCAGACCCTGGGGACGGAGACGTACCGGCCCAGCTCGGCGTCCCAGTGCGTGGCGGGTATCGCGTGCGCCGAGATCCCCGTGAACCAGTGGCCCGAGCTCATCCCCCAGCTGGTGGCCAACGTGACGGACCCCAGCAGCACGGAGCACATGAAGGAGTCCACCCTGGAGGCCATCGGATACATCTGCCAGGACATTGTAGGCAACGCCAGCGCCATTCAACTTCACTTGAAAGAAATGCGTTACTCACATACTCACATTGAGGTCAGGGATATTTGGCTTTGGCTCGGGGGGAAATTTCAGGATGAACCTAAAATCCACTATAACCTTTACAGGTGAACTTAATTTGTCCTTCTCTAATTTTTTTGAATGGGAATGTCGAACAATTTAGTGATTCAGGACTTTGTGTACTGAAACATTACATTTCACATACAAGCCAAATATCCCTAACCTTTTGTGAGTAGTGTACATCTTTTTTTTTTTTTTTTTTTTTTAATCCAAATGAACTTTCTCAAGCTAAACAGTTGACCTAAATTTGTTGAGAGGCAGTCTAATTGCATCAAGAATCTCACTTTTGCTGACTATCTTAGGAATAGCTAGTACAGCTGTAGAACAGCTCTATAGAACATGGCTAGAACACAGCTACAGAACATTGTTTGCGCTCGTTTGTGCTGATGCTCTCGCATTCCTAACGGCTGCAAGTATATTAAGTGCTGGCTGTTATGATGGTGGTGCTAAGGGCCCAGGCCAGGGAGATGTCCTTAGAGAATGACTCATCCAATCATGCGTTTCATGCAAATCGTTTTGACACTCGTACACATACACACACACACTCTGAAACCGCTTTATTTCTTTAGATAAATCCACTGTAGACACTTCACTGCAGTTACCTGAAATTATATTGAATACTGTTAAAGCTATATCTTATTTTAATTGTTCTGTATGCATATGTTTAGTGAAGTGAAATGTTAGGTTTTAAAAAAAGAAAAAGGTCAATAACGACAAGTGTTGTCTTAAGTCTCCAAATAGGAAGTCAAATAAGCCAAATCAGACACCTTATTCATGTAAGTCTTCTCTGCTCTTCCTGATTGTGTCTTTTCTGCCTTGTGATTGGTCGGCTCCTGCAGGACCCAGAGCAACTCCAGGAGAGCGCCAATCAGATCCTGACGGCCATCATCCAGGGCATGCGCAAAGAGGAGCCCAGCAACAACGTCAAGCTGGCCGCCACTAACGCCCTGCTCAACTCGCTCGAGTTCACCAAAGCCAACTTCGATAAAGAGGTAGGCCCTCCCTAGCTTAATTGAATGTATCTACGCTTAACTTGCTAGAGTTCACCAAAGCCAACTTCGGTAAAGAGGTAGGCCCTCCCTAGCTTAATAATCAAATATATCTATGCTTAACTTGCTAGAGTTCACCAAAGCAAGGCATGGACTCCCTAATTCCACTATGCAGTCAACATTCCTCCACCATCCACATTTTTAGCGACCTATTTGTTAGCCTGCTGTAGTTCTGCCCCAGCAACGGTGTAGAAACGCACTCCCATCTTGCCCCAAAGGAGATGGTAAAAAGCTCGCCCACTCTCCCCACTCTGGCCTGACTGAATGGTGTAAGTGACCCATTCTGATGAGGGATGCCCCCCCCCCCTCCACACACACACACACACACACACACACACACACACACACACAGAGCATTTAAAAACCTTTTATTCCCGAGCCCGTCGGTGCAGAGTTACTTCCTCAGAATATCCCATGACCTTCACAATGTGCCCAGTGCGCTGCTTGTTGCAGTGGGGGGAATATTCCGGGCCTCTTGTCTCGGGCGGGTGGGCAGGCGGGCACATTGCGGGGGCCATTCCTCAGGCCTGTTCCTGACCGCTCTGCATGGGGGGGGGGGGGCAGCCAGCAGTAATCTGTGAACGCTGCTGCTAGTAGCCATTGTGAAAGCATAGCCTGGCTAACGCCTACCACTTCTCAAATGAGACGTGGTCTGGCAACCAGACGTTAATTTTCTCGTATTTGAAAAAAATGCCCAGATCCGTTCATTGGGCACCACAGATGTCTTTCAAATGCGTCTGTGCATAGCTCATCATGGTCTTGCTTTCTCCCCTGTTCTGTGATTGGTTGCCAACATCAGGCGAAAATTTGGGTGCTAGTTTCCAGACTGCCTTAGCAGCGTGAATGAAATCACCGCGCGAGGCAGGATGGGAACACCCAGGCTACTTTTCATGAGCAACAGCAGGGGAAAAAAAGACTGTCAATTAGCAACATGTAGAAGTGCTTGTTTTCTTTTTTGTTTGTTTGTTTTTTTTTCCTGTCAATGGGATGCTCAAGGAGCTTTCTCTTTATGTAGATTGCCCTTTTAGCAGTTCTATTTTGATTTAGTCATTCATTCAGGAAGAGCTTTCTTTCCCCTCTGTGGAGTTGTTTTCACATGAAGCTTTTATTTTCCTTCTCTTTCAGACGGAGAGACATTTTATAATGCAGGTCGTCTGTGAAGCAACACAGTGCCCTGACACCAGAGTAAGTACTCGAGACGCTCCCATTTCAGCTGTCTCAATGCCTGCCGATAGCAAGTGCTGCTCCTCTGAAGCCAAGCAAGGAATCCTCAAAACTCAACAGACCTTAATGTATTAAAGAGATTTCTTTTTTCTCTTACCAACAATGCTTTGAAACCAAAATAAATTTGATGAGGTGTGAAATAGTCCATTTTGCTGCCTTTGCAGTCTGATGCCCACAGTCCAAACAAACAGGACCCTTTGTGATGAAATGTGTGTGAAATATTAATCGGCGCTGTGGAAATGTGATCCTTGTGTAGGTACGGGTGGCTGCCTTACAGAACCTGGTGAAAATCATGTCGCTGTACTACCAGTACATGGAGACGTACATGGGGCCTGCTCTGTTCGCGGTGAGTGTGTGTGTGTGTGTGTGTGTTCTCAGTCCTCTTGTAATTGTCTAAAAAAACGTCTTTTAGAGATGAGTCTACAGTGTATATGTAGATAACATGCATGGATTTTACTGACTGAATTGAACTGAATCAATAACAATTTATTTTTTTTGTCGTCACATTTGTATAATATGTGTTTCCATCTGCCAAGACTAATTGAGTGTGTAATGCAAGTTCGGAACTGGAGTAGTCAACTGTGTCCACTGTCTGTATTCATCTCCACACAGATCACAATAGAAGCCATGAAAAGTGACATTGACGAAGTTGCCTTACAAGGAATCGAGTTCTGGTCCAACGTGTGTGACGAGGAGATGGACTTGGCCATTGAAGCCACGGAGGTGAGTTGGGTAGGAACACTAAGCTCTGGCTTTTCTTATTCTCATGCAAGTCAACATGTCTGAAATGGATGAGTGCTTGTTTTTATTCAGCTGATATCTAGAGTCTAGTGAATAAATAATTACTGGACAGTAATGCCCTGTGTATTTGCTGCGTTGTGTATCAGCCACAGGACAGTGATTTATGCAAGTTTAAAAAAAAAAAAAAATATGAATACCATAACTAAATTAACTGCCCCATGTACATGTATTAACCTCATAGCTGAAGAAATTTTGCAAAATCAATTTATAAGCCATGTGTAATAGTGGGGAAATTATGGTACACTTTGCTTCTGAACTGAGGTGTTGCTTAATTACAACTGCAACACTAAATGTTTAGCGCTTTATCTAGATATAGCACTGCACAGCAGTAAATATGCAGCTCTGTTCCGCTGTGGTGTGCTTAATTTAGAGTTCTTGTTAGCTGCTTAATCTAACCATAACGTTGACTGAAAGTTGTTCTCGCTGTGGTTGCTACAGACAGCAGCCACTTACACAATTGATGAATGTGTTTTTTTAAACATGTGTATGTGTGTGTCGTTTCTGTTGCTTAATTTGTGTGTTTCTTCTCTGTTTTTAAACATGTGTCTATGGGTGCCGTTTCTGTTGCTTAATGTGTGTATTCCTTCTTCTCTGTGAACTGTACCCCACCCGCCGGTTGCCAGGCGTCAGAGCAGGGTCGTCCTCCGGAGCACACAAGCAAGTTCTACGCCAAAGGGGCCTTGCAGTACCTGGTGCCCATCCTCACGCAGACACTCACCAAGCAGGTAAGCCAACCCAGCAACGCCAGGCACATTAGCTCTCTTACAGTCATACACACACTGTAGCTGCTACAACCCAGTAACGCCACGCACACTAGCTCTCTTACAGTCATACACACACTGTAGCTGCTATAACCCAGCAACCCCCCAGGCACATTAGCCCTCTTACAGTCATACACATACTGTAGCTGCTACAACCCAGCAACACCACGCACACTAGCTCTCTTACAGTCATACACATACTATAGCTGCTACAACCCAGCAACACCAGGCACATTAGCTTTTAGTCATTCACATACTATAGCTGCTACAACCCAGCAACACCAGGCACATTAGCCCTCTTACTGTGCATTCAGACCGAAACCATCAAAAGCGTCAAAGTCGCTGGTGAAGCTCATAGCTCGACGCTCAACCCAGTTCGGTGCCAAAAGCCATGACGTGAAACATTCAAACAAACCACAAGCAGCAATCCTGCGAGTTTGACATTCTGATTAGTTGACGCTGAAGCGTGTCATAGCTCATTACCATAAAGTTAACTGAGGCTCAACTTTTTTTTGACGCCCGTGAAGCTCATGAAGCCACGCTCACACCCACAATGCTTTTGACGCCGGTAACGCCGACTCTCCATAGAAAATGAATGATTTCCGGCGCTCTTGACTCTTGACGGTCTTGGTCTGAATGCACAGTTAGTCAAACACTTACTGTAGCTGCTACAACCCAGCAACCCCAGACACATTAGCCCTCTTAAAGTCATACACATACAGGCCTGATAGAGTTCAGGCATGATGCCTGAATTCAGGCTCGAGCTCGGCCATGTGCAAAGTCAAGAAAGGCTGTTTTCTGACTGTATTGTTTTTTAATGTATTGGATAATTTCAGGCACAAATAATTTCCTGTCTTGTCAGCATGCAGCTGGTATTCTAAATGGTACCTGCTCAGATCAACTCTACTTGCTTTTGGCACATTGTTACTCCTTTTCTGCTGCAGAAATGTATTTGTAACCTGCATTCAAACACACCAGTAAGCCCCATTGAACACAAGTCATCCAAGTGTCATCATTTAGTGTGCGTGTATTTGAGGGATGCAGAATGCTATCTGATTTTACCTGATATGCGTTTTAAGCGGGCATTGCAATTCAATGTTGAATTCACAATGTGCGTATTCATGTTGATGCGGTGTCCTCACTCCTCAGATGCTAGGCCTTGTTATGTAATGACCAGGGAGGGACTCCTGTCTGTTTGCTGTAGGAGGAAGGGTGATTCTCACTGTGTGTAAACTGGAGAGATCGAAATCTCCATCTCAACCAACACACACTCATGCTACTCATTGGCTTTGTGGTATTAGCTCTCTCTGAGTTAATCCAAATCCTTCTCACCAATGCAGAGTATTTGAAAAATGCATCCTCTTTTTATTTCCGTAAATAAGCAGCAACTGCATCGGGTTAGGGGCTGTCGCTCAGTATTGGGGTTGGAATTAGCAGAATGTTAATTCCGCGGGGGGGGGGGGTGCATACTGTACAGCTGTTTGCACGTGCATCGGAAGCTTGCGGGTGGGGGGGGGTCACTTGTGCCTTTGCGTTTGTCATATGAGCGTGGCCTGCAGCCCCTGTTTAACCCTTAAGGAAGTTCTGTTCAAGAAGCTCTGCTGAATGTACAGCTGGTATACAGGAAAACAGAAATCATTCCCAGAATCAGAATCCGCTTGGATTTGGCCAGGTTTGCGTAAACAAACAAGGAATTTGACTCCGGTTAACTTTGCTCTCAAAGTACAACACTCAAACAAATAGCAGGAACAACAGTAAGACGGCTTGAATTCTTAGCTTGAGCTTGAGTTCCTAGCCTGACTGTACTTGTGGCCTTAATGATGTCATTGTGCCATGTGTTGAGTGGAATGTCCATCTCTGTAGCACATTTTGAAAATAGATGCTAACACGCAGCCTTGTTGCTCTGCGTGGGTGAAAGGTCGCAGGCCTTGTTGCTCTGCGTGGGTGAAAGGTCGCAGGCCTTGTTGCTCTGCGTGGGTGAAAGGTCACAGGCCTTGCTTCTCTGTGGCCTTGTCTCTCTCCCGCTCCTGTAGTGAAGCTATCTAATTAGCGTCTGTGCTAATTGCTCTTCAATTAGCACACTGACACCGCAGCTGCTGATGCTTAGTTATGTCACAGTGGGGCGTGCTCTTGAGGAAGGCTTTCAGTGCTGGGCTGGGTTTTTTTTGAGGGGTGTTCTTTTGTACTGGGTTCTTTCTTGGTGGCTTTCTTTAAAAAGAAAAGCAAGTAGTGACGTGAATGTTATATAATCTGCTCCATGCAATTTATTTATTTGCAAAATAGATCTGCCCCCCTCTGTCAGGAGTGGTGATAATGACTGAAACTATGGGAGCCTGTGTGCATGAATGAGTCATTACAATGACTGAGACTATGGGAACCTGTGTAAATGAACGAGTGATTACAATGACTGAGACTATGGGAACCTGTGTAAATGAATGAGTGATGACAATGACTGGGGGAACCCGTGTAAATGTAAAGCGGAACTTAATTCCTAAAACCTTGTCCGTTCCTCCATGTGATGGCTAACCGGTCTCTCCCCCTCCCTCCCTCCCTCCCTCCCCCTGCGTCAGGACGAGAATGACGACGACGACGACTGGAACCCGTGCAAGGCGGCGGGCGTGTGCCTGATGCTGCTGGCCACCTGCTGCGAGGACGACGTGGTGCCGCACGTGCTGCCCTTCATCAAGGAGCACATCAAGCACCCCGACTGGCGCTACCGCGACGCCTCCGTCATGGCCTTCGGCTCCATCCTCGAGGGCCCCGAACTCAACCAGCTCAAGCCCCTCGTCATCCAGGTCTGCCATTCTGTCTTTTATTGTCATTCATTCATTCATTCATCTAATCATTCATTCATTCATTCAGTCATTCATCTAATCATCTAATCATCTAATCATTCATTCATTCATTCATCTAATCATTCATTCATTCATTCATTCATCTAATCATTCATTCATTCACTCATCTAATCATTCATTCATTCATTCATTCATTCATTCATTTATTGCACCTATGGACAGGTGGGGATTCTGGGGCAGGACTGGAGCTTTTCTGCTATGCTAGAGCTTGCTGTAGGGGGATAATTCAGGGTAGGGGATGGAGCATGTCTGGTCTGTGATGAGAAACCATGCACCACTCTGAAGCACTGATGCATAACCTACACACGGTATCTGAGACCTACTATGACATGAACGCAGATGCAGACACAAGAGTTGGGGAATAAAGTCCTGTCTTTTATTTATTTATTTATTATTTTATTTATTTAGTTTAAATTGAGATTATGTATAGAGGTGGCACTAACTCCAGCTCCTTGTCATTTGAGCAACTGCATACTAACCCACCAGTATGCTCATAAGTAGGGTTTTGTTAAGAATGTATTGCAGCTAAAAGCTATTTGACGAAGTAAGTTTAATACAAATAAGGAAGGAATTGGTGTGACTGCTCATTAAATGAGCAGCATCGGCTTCTATATGGAGAAGCAGTTTGAAGGTCACACTATGAAGTCTGGTCAGAGGCCAGTACGTGCAACCAGTTCAAACGCGGTCGTCCAGGAAGCTGTAGGAGAGGAGGCATTGTGCAGATATAGAAACCGAAACTGCTTTAAAACCACAGAAACCTGCCAATCCACTGCTATCAGCCAGTACATACGGTTAGTAGCACACTGTTAGTGCAGATAGCACATAGTTAGTGCCACATGGTTGCTAGCATCCTGGAGGGACATGCTTGCTGTAGCGTCTTGTGCGGCATTCACACCAAGATCGATAATGATAAACAAATATCGTTCTCGTTCATATGAATGACTACGTTCACACGTAAACTATAACAATAGTGGCATGAAAACAATATTGTTGGGCATCACTTTCAGACCGATTTTGAGAACGATATACAGCTAACATCTAATCAGAACCCATCACATTTTAGCCATCAGATTCATTTACAAAAGGAGAGACTTCTTGTTTGTCAGTGTGGACACTTATCGTTATGGCTACCGTTATCGTTCTTACTGTGAATTCTGCTTTACTCTGTTACTTATTTTAAATAATTAATTGTTTTCCTTGTTCCACTGCTATCAGCCGTTCCACACTGTTAGCGGCACACTTTTAATGCAGATGGCACGTGCTGTAGTTATAGTGGCACATGGTTAGGAGCTTTCGGGAGGGACGTCCTTGCTGTAGCGTCTTACACTCTGTTCTGTTACCTATTTTAAATCGTGTGTGTGTGTGTGTGTCCCTTCCTGTGCTCAGGCCATGCCCACGCTGATCGAGCTGATGAAGGACCCCAGTGTGGTGGTGAGGGACACGACGGCCTGGACGGTGGGGCGCATCTGCGAGCTGCTCCCCGAGGCGGCCATCAACGAGGTGTACCTGGCGCCGCTGCTGCAGTGCCTGATCGAGGGCCTGGGGGCCGAGCCCCGCGTCGCATCCAACGTCTGCTGGGTACGGACACACACACCTACACAGGCACACACACACACACACCTACAGACACGCACCCACCTACACAGGCACAAATACGGACACACACCAACACCCCACCATTTTTTGCATGTAGACCTAGATTTTTTTTTTTTTTTTTACTAAACGTCTCCAGTAGGGGGCGGTGTGATTACTTTCTCTCCTGATGTAGTTGTTCCTTTTACAAAACAGACAAAACACACCCACACATAGACACACATCCCCACACATCCCCACACATACACAGTAAAAGTGATCACACACATGCATGCACACTCTCACTCACATACAGGGTGAGCTGCATGTTTGATGGGGTGGTGGTAGCGTAGTGGTTAAGGAGCTGGACTTGCATGCTATAGATCTCTAAAGTTGTGGGTTCGAGTCCCGGCGGGAACTGATGTCTGGTCTATGAGGAGAAATCATGCACCACGCTGATGCTGTGATGTATAAACCTAAACATAATCTGAGACCTACAAGGCACACAGTTTATAAAATTATTGCTATTTGTTATTTGAGTAATTCAACTTTTTCTGCTATATGTAATTTTATCATTAGATTATTAGGGGTATAACAAAACACCTGAGAGATATACTGGAGAATCACATTCTACTTGTGGACATTCATTTATTGGTGTTGATTTGACATTAAACATTAATTAATGAATTAATTTGAATTAATTAATGTGAATTAATTACTTATTTGTATATAAATAGTTTGCATGTAAGCACTTTATTTTACTTTAAAAACACTTTAAAATTAGACTTAACTTCAGTACATACTTTGAACACATTCTATGTTGAAAGAAGCATTCCACACCTATATCCAAGGTCTTCAGGTAGTCGTCAGGTTTTTGTCTGACGTCATGCTTTCCCATGATGCCTTGCAGGCGTTCTCCAGCCTGGCGGAGGCGGCATACGAGGCCACGGACGCGGCCGAGGAACAGGAAGAGCCCGCTACCTACTGCCTGTCCTCCTCCTTCGAGCTCATCGTGCAGAAGCTTCTGGAAACCACAGACAGGTGAGGCTGTGTGTGTGTGTGTGGGGAGTGCTTTTCTGTTATGCTGGAGCTTGCTGTGGGGGGATTCAGGGTAGGGGGCGGGGCATGTCTGGTCTGTGATGAGAAATCATGCACCACTCTGAAACACTGATGCATAACCTTACAGTTTCTGAGACCTACTATGACATGAGTACTATGAAAACTTAAACCTGCCTCAGCTGCTGTGACATTTGGATTTCGGCAGCTCAGGCTGGAAACATGCACATCTATCTTCCCTGCTTCCTGTCCACAACCTTTGGGTCCAGTCACAAACTAGCTTGTCCAAAAGACGCATCCGAATCGTTGGTCTGATTGGTTGAAGAACTATCCAAGCGTACAGAGTAATTTGAACTATACCCATTGATCACGCCTCTTGTGCAGTAGAAATAAAGCACAGACTCCCCAGACTAATGTTCAGTCTTAGAAGATTGAGCTTAGTATGGCGCTAGCCAGACTAATGAACACTACCTACTGTGGCCGTCTGTAAGCTAGTGGAGGAAGAGCCGTCTGTAAGCTAGTGCAGGGAGAGCCGTCCTGCGCTGGCCGTCTGTAAGCTAGTGCAGGGAGAGCCGTCCTGCGCTGGCAGAGCCGCGCCCTCTGCACCGATTGGAGATGCACACAGATGCTCATCGACCAGCCAGTTGCTATCGGACATCTGAGCCTCTGCTTGGTCTGCAGGCCCCATAAGGGACTCCAGTAACGGAGAGCTGATATGCTGTTCGGCCGTATATAAGGGACTCCAGTAACGGAGAGCTGATATGCTGTTCGGCCGTATATAAGGGACTCCAGTAACGGAGAGCTGATATGCTGTTCGGCCGTATATAAGGGACTCCAGTAACGGAGAGCTGATATGCTGTTCGGCCGTATATAAGGGACTCCAGTAACGGAGAACTGATATGCTGTTCGGCCGTATATAAGGGACTTCAATAACGGAGAACTGATATGCTGTTCGGCCCTTATAAAAGGAACTTCAATAACAGAGAACTGATATGCTGTTCGGCCTTCCTGTCAGGACTCCTATTTCCTTACTTCCCAAATTCTTAATACTTTCTGAAGTGAACTACCAAGACTATGGTTATGAAATGACGGTTCACCCCTGTGTGTCTTCCCAATGTCTTAACACTTAATACTTTCTGAAGCGATTTACCCCAGAAACATGTGCTAAAATGGTGGCTCATCCCCCCCGTCCTCTTCCTCTTCCTCTTCCTCTGCAGACCGGACGGGCACCAGAATAACCTGCGCAGTGCTGCGTACGAGGCCCTGATGGAGATCGTGAAGAACAGTGCTAAGGACTGCTACCCCGCCGTGCAGAAGACCACGCTCGTCATCATGGAGAGGCTGCAGCAGGTCCTGCAGATGGAGGTGAGACACACACACACACACACACACACACACACACACACACACACACACACACTCTCTCTCTCTCACACTCATACACATGCTGGTCATCATGGAGAGGCTGCAGCAGGTCCTCTATTGGATGGTGATCGCAGTAATTACTGACTTGAGCTTAGCTTATAACACAGTGTAAGATGTACACTACTCACAAAGTTAGGGATATCTGGCCTTCGGGTGAAATGGAATGTTCAGTACAGAAACTACACATTCAAAGGTTTGGAGGTGGTCACATTACATTCACCTGTAAAAGTTATAGTGGATTTTACGTTCATCCTGAAATTTCACCCAAAAGCCAAAATCCCTGACTTTTTGTGAGTAGTGTATATTGACCCTTGTGTCGACACGCACACTCACACACTCTTGGATGGTGATAACCCCAATTACTGGGATAATCAAAGTCCCAGCAAGGGTATTGGTGTCTGATGTCTGGTCTATGATGAGAAACCATGCACCACGCTGATGCAATGATGCATAAACCTTAACGCAATCTGAGACCTTACAAGGCACACCGTCTGAGAGTTCTGCCCAACAGGGACCAGAGTGATATTTGGTCAAAACACTCTGGTTACCCAGCCTGGGGTTCGTGTTCTTTTAATAAGCCGTAATCAGCAGTAATCAGCACCGTGACTTCCTGTGTATTGGCCGCATTGTGTATAAGCCACAGGGCAGAGTTCTGTGCGAGTTAAAGGAAGCAAAACCATATTTATACCATATAAATCGCCTCTGTGTATTAACCTCATAGCCAGAGAAGTTTTGCAAAATCAACGTATAAGATGCAGCTCATAGTTGGGAAATTACGGTAGTCGTTGATGCAGTACTACTTGTATAGGTACTAATTGTATTAAAAGATATAAGTTAAAGCCTACGCTGCCATACAGTGCAGTCCATGTTGCATCATTCTTAAAGGAATAGTTCGGAATTTTGGACATAGGACCTCATTTCCAACTTTACCGAGGTGATATAGGTCGGTGGAGACCGTTTTTATCGCGTTTAGCCCCTTCCTTCAGTTGCAGCGTCCCCCTTTGCTAACGCTGGTTTTGAGCTAACACATTTCTACGGTAACATCAGTCTGACATCAACAACAGTCTTACTCACTCCACCGCACACCCGAGACAAGTCAATTAAATCGTCGGACTATCGATATACATGTCCGTGTTGATAGAATAATTTTAGAAGTAATACTAACCTTGCAACTCAATGATTTATTACATTTTGAGGGACTAGTTTCTCAATATCAATCCGCCACTGCCATACAGGGAACAAAGTAGGCTATTGCAATGCGATGCAAAGTTCGTTTTATTTCTAACATGGATCTATCAACACTAGGCATGTGCATCGATAGTCTGACGTTAAAATGTATTTGTTTCGGGTGTTCTGTGGAGTGTTTTCAGTGGCAGGCTGGATGTTACCGTTGACTTGCGTTATCTTGGCACCAGATTAGCACGAGATAACGCTGCAACTCATAGGAAGGGCAGAAATTCACTGAAAATGGTCTTCACCGACCTATATCACCCAGACTGAGTTGGAAATGAGGTCCTATGTCCAAAATTCCGAACTATTGCTTTAAGCCAAAGTGATGTGTCGTCTATGACCAGGTGACCGTGGCGCGTGTGTGTATACGGGTTATGGTAGAACATGATCTTTTCATGTTCTAATGTGTGTGTTATCGTAGAACATGGTCTTTTAATGTTCTAATGTGTGTGTGTGTGTGGTGTTCTCTTGCAGTCTCACATCCAAAGCACATCCGACAGAATCCAGTTCAATGACCTTCAGTCGCTGCTCTGCGCTACTCTACAGGTGTGTGTCTCTCTCTGTCTGTCTGTCTGTGTGTATCCAGCTTCCCATTGCTTCTCAATTCCCCAGCCAAGTTATTCCGGTCTATGAGGAGAAATCATGCACCACGCTGATTCAGTGATGTATAAACCATAACGTAATCTGAGACCTGCAAGACACACGGTTATACATTTTTATAAAGGTTTTAGCAACCTTATATGATGATGTTTTAACAGCCTTATCTCCTATAATGCAGATTTATTTACCTGCTGTTTGTCTCTGCCATTCCTACTTGTCTTTCTCTTTATTTCTCTTTCTCTCTCTTGCACTCACTCTCTCTCTCATTATCTATCTATCTTATCTATCTATCTATCTATCTATCTATCTATCTATCTCTCACTCTTGCTTTCTCCCCCCTCTCCCTCTCCCTCCCCCCCTCTCCCTCTCCTTCTCTCCCTCTCTGTGTATCTCTATCTCTCTCTCTCCCTCTCTCTCTCCCTCTCTCTGTATCTCTCTCCCTCTCTCTGTATCTCTCTCCCTCTCTCTCTCTCCCTCTCTGTGTATCTCTCTCTCTCTCTCCCTCTATCTCTCCCTCTCTCTCTCTCTCTCTCTCTCTCTCTGTCTCTGTCTCCCCCTCCGCTCCTGCAGAACGTGTTGAGGAAGGTGCAGCACCAGGATGCGCTCCAGATCTCGGACGTGGTGATGGCGTCTCTGCTGCGCATGTTCCAGAGCACCGCTGGCTCGGGAGGCGTCCAGGAGGACGCTCTGATGGCCGTTAGCACGCTGGTGGAAGGTAACACACACACACACACACACACACACACACACTCACACACACGCGCACACAGAGTCTGTCTGTCTGGTCTATGAGGAGAAACCATGCACCACGCTGATGTGATGATGCATAAACCTTCACATAATCTGAGACCTTTGAAAGCTTCTCAGAAAGCTTGGACGATTTACTAATCACACCATCAATACCACACACACACACACTCTCTTTAGCTGGGAATGAACTTATTTGCTGTGCATACTTTTTTTGGACTTCAGGACAATGAGCCCGTGGTTGTCTCATATATGCCACACTAGCATTGTAGAGACACACACACACACACACACACACACACACACACACACACACACACACCATGAGTGTGCGTTGCCACAACAATGCAATCAACTTCACACGTTACCCTTAGACATGCCGTGGCTTATTGTAGAGAGGCACATAAAGGGGTTTCCTTGCCAAAGCCCACTGGTATGAGAATGGTGACACACGCCAGCAGGCATACTCCACATAGCCTCTTTATTAACACGGCATGCCAGCTTTGAAATGTGATCTTAGTTATGAACCTCCATAAACATACCGCTGGGGTGATATGTCTCACTATGCCTTAGTGTAGATCTGTGTCGATGTGTAGCATGCATGCGCGCACACGCACACACACACACACACACACACACACACACACACACACACAATGGACAGTCTTGGACTGCATCTTCTTTTTCAATTAATTGAATTTCGTCATCTTATGCCTTGTCTGTCTGTGTGTGTTTGTCTCCGTTCACTTGTAGTTCTGGGCAGTGACTTTTTAAAATACATGGATGCCTTCAAGCCTTTCCTGGGTATCGGACTCAAGAACTATCAAGAGTACCAGGTAGGTTATCCTCCCTCTCTCTCTCACACACACACACACACACACACACACACACCTCTCCCTCCCTTTTGTATTTCACTGGGGAATGGACTGGAGCATGTCTGGTCTGTGATGAGAAACCATGCACCACTCTGAAGCACTGATGCATAACCTACACACGGTTTCTGAGACCCACTATGACATGAGCGCAGAATCAGGCGCATTATCAGCCAGGCCAAGTCATGAAGGAGTCCCCAACTGAGAACTAAGCTGAGGTTGTGAGTCACGAGAAATGGGGGGGGGGCAAACCCCAGATAAGCTAAAAAATATTCGATGGATGCTCTGGGGCCTCCTTTATAAACGATGCGTACGCACAAAAGAATGCGTACGCCTCATTCTACGCAAGCTTTGGTATTTATAAAAAGTGAACTTGACGGGAAAATGTGCGCACCTCCACGCAAGCTCTGACCCATGCGTACGCACAAAAAAGGGAAAAGCAGAAACTGCGACCTCAGGAGGAAACAGGTACAGCGACCCGAAATTGGTTCAATAATTGAAGTTTAACACAAGCATAACATCGCGCAATGACGCGCATCAATGACATAACTGCCTTAACCTAATCCTGTTTAAAATCTAAAACGTGGTTGATTGTTGTTTCGTGCGCCCGTCAAAAATTCCATCTTATTTGATGCGAGAAAGACATGCTGATAGGCTATGCCTATGTATGTTTAGTTAATTATCCACTTATGGCTTTCATGCATGTTTTGTTCTTTGTCAATAATACATCAAGGCTCAAACATGTTGCTTGTTAGCTTGCAAATGGTAGGCTATAGTAAGTGCTGACTTGCATCGGCTTTCTTGCCACTGGCTGAATCGAGAACTGGCTGACCGGACTGGAATAGCCAACCTTCAGCCGAATTTTGCCAGACGTGTTAGGAGGTGTTACTGCTTCATCACCAAACTACATGAACTTTCCTTACACGGTGAAGAGGCAAATAAAAACGCAGCAAAGTCTAATTTCCCAAATGTGATCCGTGCTATTGACTGCAATCATATTGCTATAAGAGCACCGAGTGAAAATAAATGTGCCTTTGTTAACAGGAAGCATATTTTCATTCCCTCAATGTCCAAGTTATATAATGTGACACGGACATGTTGCTCACAAATGTTGGCCTGATTCATATTGAGACATAGGCTACTGTAGCAGCGTTGGGCGCAGACTGAATGCTGGAGCTGTGCGCGATGGTGGCTTGTACTGTAGGTGCGGGCGAATCGTGTTTAAATCCTGTGTGTAAATCCTAAAAGAATTTGTAACAATTTTCGACCATTTCTAAACATTCACCCTTTACTCATTCAAGTTATGTTGTAGGTGACAGTGGATATCCGCTGAAACGGTGGCTGCTCACGCCATTTATGAACCCACAAACAGTCAATGAAGTTGCGTTTTTTGTCTTTCCCGCTGTTTTTGGCATGTTGTCCACAGACATCAATATTCATTAAGGGCGTTTCCCTGAATATTTATAAGCAATTATGGGTGTGTCTTGAGGTACGCACAGGTGCCGCAAATGTAGAGTAGAGCTTGATTTATGAAGGGAAATTGGCGTGGAACGTGCGTGCGCACGGTTTTATAAATCAGAATATTTCTGTGCGCACGCACTTTCTGAGTTTTGAGCGCACGCCATCTTCTGGCGTACATCCTGCGCAAAGTTTTATAAATGAGGCCCCTGGTCTTAGTTAAGTTAGATAACTCGTGCAGGAACCTAGTGCTCTGATTTAGCGGTCTTGCCATCACCACCACTATAACCAGGCTCTCTTCTGTTGTGACTGTTGGGATTGATTGAGCATATGCGGTTTAATGGCTTGGTAAACCGTTTACTGTTGATGGTGTGCTGTATTTGCATTTCTTGATGGATTGCTTATACAGTAGTTGATATTAGCCTTTGAATCTTATCAGTCTTGATCTGAGCGATCTAATGGTTTATTTGTTTGAGCCGTATTAATAGATAAAGATAAAGTTAATTTAAAGATTATTAGCTTTAAGATATGGTTCAAACTGCAGCAAGATAGGATTCAAACTGCAGTACCTCTACTGCCTCTTACATGTGACCCTTTGTATGGATGCTAAGTGTGCAGAAATAGTTCCTAATAGCTGCTCCAAGCACTCAGAAACTGTCCTATTAGCATAACATTCGGCCAGGTGCAAGGCGCGGTCCTCCTGATTAACGATCCTCCAAGAAGCCAGCCCTTGTGGCCACCTCCTTACAACTCTGAGTCTGAATGATTAGGTGTTGCTTTGAGCATCTATGGTCTTTCCTGAGTTGACCATGTGAATGGTCGTTTTTCTGACGTAGAAGGGTCCCGAGTTTGGTTAACAGTTCATTGGAGACTTAGTTCCATTTAACCCAGTATGCTTTGCTGTGTAAGTAAGAAGTCTAGTGGTGGTGGTGTTAATCTATACACCTCTATCTAGTCATACACTATATTGGCAAAAGTATTTGCTCACCTGTTTTGACTCACATATGAACTGCAGTCACATCCCATTCTTAATCCATAGGGTTTAATATGATGTCGGTTCACCCTCTGCACCTATAACAGCTTCAACTCTTCTGGGAAGGCTTTCCACGAGGTTTTGGAGTGTGTTTATGGGAATTTTTAAACATTCTCTCTGAAGTGCATTTGTGAGATCACACACTGATGTTGGACGAGGAGGCTGGCTGTCAGCAAATACGTATGGCAATATAGAATTCAACATAGTTTGAATCGTTAACATTTTCAAGCACGCTTTCTTGCCCATTTCTCAATATTCATATTTGATACTATGATGCAAACATGTATTCAGAGTAGCCTTCGCCCTCAAACCAGACCCACCTTGTACTGAGGCGACCTCTGACCCCACACACAGCTGCTCCAGCCTGGGCGCAGCAGGGGGGACAGGGTGCTGTGGACACACACACACACACACACACACACACACACACACACACACACACAGCTAGAATACTATGGAGGCCTTTCTCATGGCGTCTCACACACAGCTAGGATGCTATGGAGTCCTTAGCATCGGAGAAACACACACAGGCCGAGAGCAAGAGCGCAATGATGCTATGGGGGCCTTAGCATCAGACACAGAGAGAAAGAGAGCAGGCTAGGATGCTATGGGGGCCTTAGCATCAGACACAGAGAGAAAGAGAGAGCAGGCTAGGATGCTATGGGGGCCTTAGCATCAGACAGAGAGAAAGAGAGAGCAGGCTAGGATGCTGTGGGGACCTTAGCATCAGACAGAGAGAAAGAGAGAGCAGGCTAGGATGCTGTGGGGACCTTAGCATCAGACACAGAGAGAAAGAGAGAGCAGGCTAGGATGCTATGGGGGCCTTAGCATCAGACACAGAGAGAAAGAGAGAGCAGGCTAGGATGCTATGGGGACCTTAGCATCAGACACACACACACTCTGCTTTAGGTTGTGAACTGTGAATGTTTGGGAGGACTAGTGAAATATAGTTGTGATGTTCGCTAGTGTTTTTTTTATTTCTTGTTTTATACATTCTCTAGATCTAGCTTTAGGATTGAATGGAAGACTTTCTGTGCCTCTCAAGTGTGACGGTGTGTGTATAGATACGAGGTGTGAAGGAACGTTTAGGGTTTTCACGCCTTCCCATCATTGCTGATAGCTGCTCCAAGCACTCAGAAACTATCCTATTAGCATAACATTTGTTCAGGTGCAACGTGCGGTCCTCCTGATTAACAACCCCTCCAGAAGGACCAGCCCCCCGTGCCCCCCCCCTGCCCCCCCTCTACATCTATTGCATATTCATACTGTGGTGAAACTAGAGGTCACACCCCCCCCTTTTGTTTGGAACATACTTAAGCTCAGGTCATTTCTCAGTTGAGTTAGAGACATGGTTGAATCCTTTTGGTGAAGCTGGTCACTGAAAGAATAAAGCCTATTTCCTGGTTGACCATCATCCTGATCGTCTCTGATCATCTATCTGCTGGGAAAATGGGCACCTGTAGGCTGAGGTCTCACGCTTACCTTCCTCCTGTCCTGTCCCACTTGTGCTCAGGTATGTCTGGCTGCCGTGGGGCTGGTCTGCGACCTGTGCCGAGCCCTGATGACCAACATTCTGCCTTACTGTGACGAGATGATGCAACTGCTGCTGGAGAACCTGGGGGTGAGTCGCTGTGCACTTGGATATATTACATTACCATTCATTCATTACATTTCATTACATTAGGCTGATGGTTTTGAGCCAACGCGACTTGCAACATGGGAAACATTTCAAGCTTTGTAAAGCAATTCTCACAACAATTCCAGCAATAATTAATACATTTAAAAAGAGATAGAAGTTAGAATAAGTGCATCAATGAGTACAACTGCCTGTAGGGTTTATATTGCTGGGAATGTCCTTTCATCCTTGACTTCCTTCCTCGATCGCTCCTGTTTGCTATTACGGTCTCTTTTCAGTTATCTTTTTTCAGTGTAAAAAAAAAAAGTTTGACAACAGAATTGTGGTTAAAAAGGACAAAATGCTTAGCTTCAAAGTAGAATACTGTGAGACCAGTTGAACTGCAACTATGATGAAATTAAGGAGTGTTTTTTATTGATGAAATTGTGCAGTGTTTTTGTTTGGCTTGGTGTCTGGTCTATGATGAGAAATCATGCACCACGCTGATGTGATGATGCATAAACCTAAATGCAATCTGAGACCTACAAGGCACGCAGTTTGAATGCATTTTTGGGCTTCAGGAGAATCCATATCATGGTTGCTTGGTTCTGGTGAAGTGACCAAATAATCAATTTCACATCAAATTGTGTGTCCTTGGACTGGTGTTTGACTGCTGTGTCCTCCTCTCCAGAATGAGAATGTGCACAGGTCGGTGAAGCCCCAGATCCTGTCTGCGTTCGGCGACATCGCGTTGGCCATCGGGGGAGAGTTCAAGAAGTACCTGGACATCGTGCTGGACACCCTCCAGCAGGCCTCTCAGGCCCAAGTGGACAAGGTACCGAATCGCTCTTCTCACAGCAACACCCTCCGTCCAGTCTGTCCCATCCCTGCCTTCCTTGGTACCGTCCCCTTCACACTGGGTGCCTCTCAACATCCCTCCCAGATGCTCGGCTCTTTAGGCTCGTTCCCACTGATCTATACAGAAAACTGGATGGACTACCCCATTGTTGCCGCCCCATCATTCTTTATCTAGATCAGTGGGAACGAGGACCAAGGAAGGAAGGGAGGACGGATAAAAAGACGAACGAGAGGCACCCACTGTCCCTGTCCACCATGCTTGTTCTCGCATGTTCCTGCTTGTGTCTGTCTGTGCTGGTCTTCCAGCAGTTCCACATAAAGTAGTTTCAGTTCCTTTTAAAGTAGTTCCAGCTAGAGTAATTCCGGTTAATGTAGTTGGTTGAAGTAGTTCCAATTGCACCTATATTCTTCCGGTCTGGCATCTGCCCCTAACTCAGACACCTTTTCAAGTAATTCTATTTTTAATTGGCCAGATCCGGTGTGTGTGTGTGTGTGTGTGTGCTTCAAAATAAAAGTCTCAGCAGTGCAGAGTAGCGGTGCTCAGGAGGTACTGATAAGACTTTTATTTTGAACAGTGTACTGGTACTCGGGAAGTACTACTTGTTGACTCTCTTGTCCACTTCCTCCTTTGTGCTTCCGTACCTCTGCTGTGGGCCCTTGCCTCTGACCGTGTCTGTGCCCTATCTGTGTACAATACTCCTGAAATGTCCGTCTCCTCTTTCCTCCTGACGACCGTTCCTCCTGCTGCTCTAAGCTTTGGCATGTCAGGATTTTAGGTCGTCACAGATCAAACAGGGCCTATTTCACCCAGTGTGCAGCAGGCAGCGGGGCTGCCTTTTTTGCACTCCTGGTTTTGCGGGACCCAACACATGCGCAAAGTGTATCAAAATCTTGTTTTAGCCACGTGTCAAAGCGACAAAACTACAAACCCTTTCGTAAAGTTATCAGCTGACTTAAATCAAACCTCTTTATACTTTGAACCTCTTGCTATAATTCTTTCATTTCAGTCAGTTTCTCCCTGACCCACACTGTTTAGCATTCCTAGGAAGCTAATCGATAAAAACGTGTGTGTGTGTGTGTTTGCTCCAGACGGACTATGACATGGTGGACTACCTGAACGAGTTAAGGGAAGGCTGTCTGGAGGCCTACACGGGCATCATCCAGGGCCTGAAGGGAGACCAGGAGAATGTGCACCGTAAGTACACCACACGTCACAGGCTCATCGCTCCCACAGCCAGGCTAAAGTCCTGGCGCCCCTCTACTGGGTTATCTTCCTTGAATGAATGACATTTCTTGTCAGGTGTTTGTATGTGAATGTTGTCAAGTAGCTTTGTATGTGAATGTTGTCAAGTAGCTTTGTTATTGCGCTAAGTATCTTCTTTTGAATGGTTCTATACGAGAAGCTGTATGCTATATGCCAAGCCTCAGTTTGGAGCCCTATTGCAATGATCATGCACCGTCTCGGGCATGATAAGAATGTATTACACCAACGTGCACATTCTGCGCTTTACTGACGATTATTCCTCCTGCTGCTCTAAGCTCTGGCATGTCAGGATTTTAGGTCGTCACAGATCAAACAGGGCCTATTTCACCCAGTGTGCAGCAGGCAGCGGGGCTGCCTTTTTTGCACTCCTGGTTTTGCGGGACCCAACACTCACAAAGTGTGAAGCGTTTTTTTGTGACAAAACGACAACCACAAACAAATGCTATATAAAAGAACTCCATTCTGATGACGCATAGTGGTCTATGGTTTATTTTTCGATGAGTTAAGTTTGGGACCAAAATGACATCAATCGGTGCATTTTAGTAGGACAGGCGCGCCTTCCTGTGTTGTTGTTGTCGTTATTGTTGTTGTTGATGTTGATGTTGTTCCCTGAGCGTGGCGGGTGGAAGTGACGCTCTCCCGTGTTGTTGTTGGGTTTCAGCGGACGTGATGCTGGTCCAGCCCAGGGTGGAGTTCATCCTCTCCTTCATCCACCATATCGCAGAGGACGAGGACCACTCCGATGGGGTGGTAGCCAATGCTGCCGGACTCATAGGGTAAGGTTGTGTGTGGTGTCTGTGTGGTGTCTGTGTGTGTTGTGTTTGTGTCTCTCTTTGTTTTTGGGCTGTGTGTTAGTGGGAAAGGGAGATGGGTTCTCTCTAGATCAGGAAATGTGACGTGTATGTGTGTGTGCCTAAGTTTGTGTTTTAGTCTGTTTGTTTATGTGTAAGGGTAAGTGAGCATGACTTTAAGAGTAGGTAACGAGAACTATAGACCAGGAAGTTGTTGTGTGTATGACCTGCCTCTCTGCAACAGGAAGTGAAGGAAGGAGTGTGTGTTACAGGGAGTGTGTTTATATAAGCAAGTGTGTACTAACTAACCCTATGTGTGTGTTGTGTTTTGGCGTAGCTGAGTGTGTGTGGAGGATATATGAACGTGTCTGCGTGTGTACGAACTAACTGTGTGTTGTCTTCTGACGTAGCTGAGTGTGTGTGTGTGGGATGTACTAACTAACCAACCCTGTGTGTGTTGTGCTCTACAGAGACCTGTGCACGGCCTTCGGCAAGGACGTGATGAAGCTGGTTGAGCTGCGGCCCCAGATCAACGACCTGCTGACCGAAGGACGCCGCTCCAAGACCAGCAAGACCAAGACCCTCGCCACCTGGGCCACCAAGGAGCTACGCAAGCTCAAGAGCCAGGCCTGGTACGTCTCAAACACACACACACACACACACACACACACACACACACACACACACAAGCTACATGACCTAGGCTACCAAAGGCTTGTTGTGTCCATGACAACACACCGTAATGGCATGCAAACACTAGTTCTCTACCTGTGCACCAACCACTGGGAAACAATGTGTTAAAATTTGCTAAACATTTGTTGATAGGTGGTATATCATATTGTGTCCGAGGTGGTAAATTATGTTGTGTTAAGTGTGGTCATGTTTAGCATGGCCTCCTGACGATTATTCCTCCTGCTGCTCTAAGCTCTGGCATGTCAGGATTTTAGGTCGTCACAGATCAAACAGGGCCTATTTCACCCAGTGTGCAGCAGGCAGCAGGGCTGCCTTTTTTGCACTCCTGGTTTTGCGGGACCCAACAAAGGAAATGGAATGAATAATAAATCACTTACTAAAATTATCCACAAAGTAAACCTTTCGAAACTCTTGTGGGGAGGTACTGTGAGTTACTTTCATCGTATGTTTTAGGAATGTGTGCGAGATTATTTGGGTCACTGAAATTCCCCCTTTTCTGATTTCTCCCCCTCCCTTCCTTTTCAGATTAGATGCTGGTTGGGGAAGTTGAAGAAAAATTCCAAAATGATAAATGAAAAAAACACCCCACTGGAATTTCTTCTGTCTTTTGCCCCCCGCTGGGGCAAATGCAGGAATGAAGTGTGTGCCGAGATGAGAGTGAGAGTGTGAACGAGTGCGAGAGAGAGAGAGAGAGAGAGAGCGCGAGAGAGAGAGAGTAAGCGTGAGCGAGCGAAAGAGAGCGAGCGAGCGTGAGGATCGACATCACACCACCTTCTGAGTACAATTCCAGCAGTCGCCGGCGGAACCGTGGAGCCCCCCCTCCCACCTCTACCCAACGCCCTGAAAATTACCCCCACCCGCCCCTGGCCTCCTCTTCTGCGACCTGTGGACTTAAACTTTGACCTGACGACATGGACTCCAAACCGGAATGCTGTAGCTGGCTAGTTCTCTAGAACTCTATTCAAATGATTATTAGTCCCAACAACAGGATTACCCGAGTAGGAAAAAAAACAAACAGAAAAAAAAACTAACAAACTGCCAAAATGTGGTTTCTTTTGCAAAAAAAAACAACAACCAGAAGGACGTGACTTATTTTCTGCTCTTTGAGAGCTCTGAGGACTACCATATCTGTTCTGCATTATTTTTTTTAATTTTGTTTTTTATTTTCCCCCCGCACATTTTTGTTTTCCCTTATTCTTACCAAGCACTATCCTCGGATGCAGACTTTGAACAGGAATGGTCCAATAATTCTGACACTTATCAGAGCGTATCTATATCGGGACTTAACCATTAGGCAAAATGCAATCGTTCGGCACCAGGAAGGATGCAAGGCCCAGGCTCACTGCTGGATACGAAGGCGGCTGACGGCACGATCGAGCCGTTGATTGTGATCGAGTGTGTATCTTGTATGAGTGACGAGGGAGGGATTTGCTGTCTCTTTCCCCTCCCGTTTCTTCAACTTAAAATGAATAATATTAATAATTAAATAATAATAAAAACAATAGCTTGACACAAATTTCAGTGAGTTGCATTTCCGAAGCCGATATTTTGGGAGTTTTGCTTATTGAGAAGTTCGTAGGAAAAATATCGGCAGCACTTGATTGAATTGGCGGAAGGGTTCTCTACTTTTTTGTTTTTCCTGCGAGCAGATCACCAACCGATGTACCGACTCTTCTTTTTTTTTCTTGTCTATGCTCTTATTTTTATTTTTTTGTTCTTTTCATTCTTTTAAAAAGGCATTGAAGTTGTTGTCTTCAGTATGGGCTTCTAGGTATACAACCCTTTCTTGCCGGTCCCCACCAATAGACGACCGAGAGATGCAAGACATTGTGTGCTGTGAAGGGGCTGAGGCGGACCAGCTCCTGATACTCCAGCACCGTGTTGGGAACACATGGGGATCACTAGCGGTGTGTGTGTGTGAAAAATGATAAAGCACTAGCTTCATCCTGCTACACTTAGTCTCCTCGGCTTTTAACGCAGGAGAGGGAATGAGTTGGGATTTTCTTTTTTAAAAAAAGAGTGCCAAAATCCATGTCAAGATGACGAGGGCAGAAAGAGGGGAGCCTTTCTGGACGGTTGCATTTAGTAGTAAATAAAGCAACAGAAAAAGAATACTGTCGCCTTGAGGATTGCAGAGAAACCCTACAATTGACCCATAATGTGGGACTAGTCGATTGGGCTCGATGTGCTCTTCCCCTTAATTTTTCTTTCTTTTTTTTCTCCCCCTTTCAGTTTCCCTGATGTTGAATTCTTGCTGCACTTAGCTACTTAGCTGGGGAAGGGTCATTCGCCAAGCTTGTCTAAAAATAAAACTACGAGAACCGGAGACGTTTGTATAAGGTTATATTTTTCCATTGCTATGAAAAAGAAAAAAAAGAAAAACAATAAAATAATATCAAACATTCCCCCTAGCATTTGTGGTAATTGGTTTTTATTTTCTTGCTTTTTTTTTGTCTTGAATGGTTGCTAGCCAAGGCAGACCAGAGAAATGGACTCTGTTTCCGTGGAAACGACCCCCCACCCCACCCCACCCCCCCAAATACCCATTATGACATCAGAGTGTATAGGGGAGTGCATTGTTCCCTTATTCTGCACTCTGAAGCCCCAGCACTATCTTAACATGACATCGTCTTCACTCCAGACTTTTACAAATTACTCCTCCATGTTTGGCAATGTCGAGCTGGACGCCAGCATATGCTGTATCAATATCAACACATCTTGTGATGAATCCTCAGCTGTCTGTCGCTCCAGAAGAACAGTTGTACTGTGTACCTGTGCGAACACAACATAAAGTGCTTGTCTTAATATGCCCCCGCACATGAAAAGACTGTGGAGTACACAAGCATATAGTTCTTTGAAGGCCCAACAGAGGTTTCCTTTCTGTTCTTTGTTGAGATGGGCTGGTGTTGATCTGTCCACTATGGCTTGAAGAACGATCATGTTCTGTTCTTTTTGTGGTTTGAAATAAATAGAGCTTGAAATACTTGCAGGGAGCATACTTGCATGAGTGTCAGTGCTGTGTTTTTGAACCTATTTGTCCACTGTTGATGGTCCAACACTTGAACTTTTACAATTGTATTGTTAGCGGTATCCATACAATGCTAATACATTCTAACTGAAATGCAAAATGTCAAGTTGGACAACTACAGTTATTCTCCGTTTTCTTTTAAAGGGGTGGGGGGGGGGGGGGTAAAGCGGAAACAATTTAAGATTACCTGTTTATAGGGCTAAATTACAACACAACACAAGTGGAATGTTCGAACCTGCGGTCGGATGAACGCTTGAGTTATGCAAGCAGAGGCAAAAGCCTGCTAGTTCTGTTCACAGGTGAATCTCAAAATAAGTGAGTATTGTGGGAAAAACTTTTAATTGCCATGTCTAGACTGAGATTTTTTTTTTTTCTTTTACTTAATTAGCTGATCAGAGCTCTTCAAAGGTTGACATTTCATTCTGAATTCTTTCTCACATTGAGATACTATAATGTTTGATTTCCTTGAGCTGTAAGCTGTAGTCATTAAGATGTGAAAGCAAAAAAATCTTGAAATAGCCCCTGCTTATTGAATCTAGAATAAATTAAAGTTAACTTTCTGTAAACCTTTCCACTATGCTCTCTGTTATGAGATGCACCTGTGCAGTTCAAAGAACAACTGACCCTGTTGGCACAAAAAGCATACCAGTTTAAAAGAATGGGTATATGGGCGTGTTCACCTGTCAAATCTCAACACATTTTGTCTCTAGGCCCAACATGCCACACTTTTCACTTCGTTGTCCTCACCTCCCCTGCCGCTGTGTTCTGTCAACGTTGCTTCCTGTTCCTGACATTTTGCATTGGTGAGCTGAGGTTCAGCTTATAGGCCTGTGTTGATATGATCTAGTATGCATTCTCCGAGGTGTAGGTTGATGAGCGATGACCATGCAGTTTAGGAATGGTTAAATGTAGTATATAAAGATGTGTTCTCAAAAAGAACCTTAAATGGTTCTTTTTTTTAAAGATATTTTTTTGGGCTTTTATGCCTTTAATTGGACAGGACAGTGTAGGGTGACAGGAAACGAGTAGGAGAGAGAGTAGGGTGGGATCCGGAAAGGACCACGGGGCGGGAATCGAACCCGGGTCGCCGGCATGCGATGCAGGTGCCCCAGCCAGTCGCGCCACGACTGGGGCCACTTAAATGGTTCTTGGTATTTAGATGATTGAGGGCAGAGCTCTCCTCAGACCTGCCACTCCTTACCTTAGGCTACCTCGGATCTCCTTGCAACACCACCTGCTGTACATGTTGGTCAGGTTGGGTGAACCATGCCTGACCTGCTGGCGAATTTGGATTTCGCCTGGCAGAACAGGCTGGAAACCTGCACATCTATCTCCCCTGCTCCCTGTCTCCAACCTTTGGGTCCAATCACAAACTAGCTTATCCAAAAGATGTCATTTGAATTATGCCCATTGATCACGCCTCTTGTGCAGTAGAAATAAAGCGCAGACTCCCCAGACTAATGTTCAACCTTAAAAGATCGAGCAGTATGGTGGTAGCCAGACTACATGTTGATTTCATCTACCTCTCCAATCTATGTAGGTAAATAGTTCTACACTTGTTCTCAAAGGTGCAGTTGGCTACGTCCCATGAACTAGATAGAGTAGCGAGACTGAACAGTTTGCCCAAATCACCATGGACCTTGGATTAGAATTGTCGCAACCTTTTTGGCGCACAAAAGACATGGGAACCAGTTTAGTTAAGAATTTGATGACTGTTGTTGCAATATAGGTCTAGCAAATGTGATGTATGTTGGTGCTGAGTATAACACAGCCATCATTTCATTGACCCCCTGACCCTTAACGTCATTATCACAACTAATCCACACAACAGCAAGAATCTTTTTTTTTTTTTCACAATGTACAAATCACTTTCATTTTCAAGTCCTCCATTACACAAAGTGGCCATATTGCTTTAATGAGTGATTTACTTAATGATGGAAAACTTAAGTTCTTTGTTTTGGATCTTTTTTTTGTGCAAGATTTCATGATCATGCATGCAGTGTTGAGCACCACACAAAGTGGCCTAGAATTTCTGAGTTATCCAGATCACCTCGTCTAGGGATGGGAGACACAGACTTAAAACTAGATCACGATATGTCTGGATATTTTTGGCAACAACAGTATAAATGATGATATGGAAATGGAACTGTTCAGTTTTCTCAGCCACGAGTCAAGTCAGTCTTGAGAGTCGTACAAACATAATCCTGACCATCATCAGCAAGGATCTCTTCCTCGTCTTCAGTTTGAATCATCTTTGCTCTCGTTCTACATGTGAGCTGTCCATCTTGCAGCAGCACATAGACTATAAACATGTCATCACCTAATATCACGATACTGTATCACTAATTCTGGTAATGGGGTGGAATTATTCCCGTGTATTGATAATAAGGCCCATTTCTAGTTGAAACCTAGGCAACGCTTATGTCCAGAGGACAACTTCAGCGAAAGCTGCCTTCTGCTGTGATGGCTGACTCACCAGAGGACTACCAAAACAGTATACCAATAAGGCAAAACAGACCGAAGGTTCCCAAGAGGTTGTCGGTAGGCTGACCAACATGTAAGCAATTTTGAATGTCAGTCATTATCATCTCTGGCTAATCTAGACAAGAATCAGTGTTACTCTAATAAACAAGTGAGATTTTTGGGATTATTGTAATAGATTGTGTCTGTGCATACTGATGTAGTGATCAGAGCAAAATTTGGAACGTTGGGAACTGTGTGTGTGTGTCTGCCCAAGGCCAGCAAATATGAGGGGCCCCCTGGAGACCACTTCTGCTCGCTACTGCCACCCGGTGGACACATCCTATACACCTACAGTCTTCACAGTATTTCTCCATGAATCATAAAACAGTGCTGGCTGCATACTGAAATGTGTACTGTTTGTGTCCTTTAGATTAGTGAAGACAGAACTAACCTTACATGAGGGAATGATATGTGTGTTAACACCATTCATTTATACGTATAAAGAATTTACCAAGTTACTTGGTCTAAAACTCCAAAAGACTTTACAATTAGAGCTGAGTATTGTTAAAATTGTATCGATTTGGATTCCATTTCTGCTTATCGATTCTGGATCCTATCTATTCCTCATCTCAATTCCAAAAAGAAAATATTTTGATAAAAATATGGATTTGATCTTTATTCATTATTCCAGTCTTTGTAAGCCTTAACTGAACATTTAAAAAGTTAATATAGGCCAATTAAAAGTATTGATCCAGTATGCACCTTAAGCAGATCATTTAAACAACTGCTAGGCCTTGTTGATGAGTCAGTCTCAAAATAGGGGATCATAGATCAGTCAGTCAGTTGAGTCTCCAAAATGTGAACAACTTTTTTTATTTTTATTTTTCTTTGTTCTATCAATGAGCTTTTATTTTTAGGAATTGTAAAACCAAACTCAACATTTTATTGATTCCTGAGCGCTATAACCAGTCCCGGTTCTTCTTTCTTCTTGATTCTAAATATTTCGGTTATCAACCCTAGATCATTAGATCATACCATAAGGCCATGGCAAATTTATAACAGATTAGCGCCTATATCTTTAATAATAATAATAATAATAATAATAGTAATAATAATAATAATAATAATAATAATAATAAGTAGTGTCAATATTGTAGGCTAGCCTAGGCTACTTTTAAAATGTGACATTATCATCACTTATTTTGTATTATGCTGTATGTGTAACAATTTGCCATCTGTCACAGGGCTGGTCTACTGTAGCCGACGTCAGGGTAGAAGCCTTTTTGGGGTAACCTTGGTATGTCAGGCTATCAGGGTACGCTCACCTGAAGCCGTTACACCCATAACCTACGTTGACATCTGAACGTTCCCAAATTTTAGCATATAAAATACTGTAGCTGTGTTGACATCTCCATCTTGAAGCGGCATTGCTTTGTCCAACAGCGAGAGAGGGAGGGCGAGAGAATTTGCGGAAGTGAAACGACCGAGCGGGTGGGGTTTGTAGGTTTCTGTGGGAAGTAGAATAGAGCGAAGGGCTCTAGGGCTTATTCTTCGGCAGGAAGCGTCTATAGCTCGGGCCTCCTTTATTATTAGAAGAAGCAGATTATTGATGTCGCCGTTGCGCAGCCTCGCCGTGGGTCTCAGGCTCCGGCTACATCCATGGTGTCTTTGAAGAGGGAATCGGCGTCAGCAGTACTGACGGAGGCTTTTGAATAGGCTATCTAGATGTGCATTCAGACATGCTGATCGGAATTTCCTGAGGAGGATCAAGCAACGTCAAAACGGACAGTGTGGATGGATGCGGAGAGATGTGTTCGCTGTCAGTAGGATTTATATTCATTTACGTTATGTAAGAGTCTAAGCGCGCAACGCAGCTGTACAATACCCGAACTGAGGAGTAATAATGAATAACGCGCAAGATATGTCTCCCGATTTTGTGTTGATGCGCTTGGTTTCTGCAGCGGAATATGACCGTGTAGACGAGGAGAATTTGTTGACGGGCAGCGGAGTGGTTTCCGGATTCGGGAAAGCAGCTTTGGGTCATCATGGCAACAACATCACCAGTGGGTTCGAGTTGGACCCCACTAACCCCTCCGCAGGCCCGGTGTGCCAGACCAATCCCTCCCCGCACTGTAGTTCTCAACCGGAGAGCGGGACAGCAGCGCTTGACAGCGGCATAATGCTGACTCGACCCTCGCTGTCTGATACTCCACCGCCGCCCGACTTTGCCGTGGCCCAGCGCTTCGAATTCCCACACACGGGGGGCCGAGGCTCGCGGGCACAGCTCATGGTTTTTCAAAACCTCCTAACGACCGGGGAAGGACTCGAGCAGTCCGGTTATCAAACGGGCGAGAACGACACGTTAGACGGCGGCGGCACAGGTGTGTCAAACGGCGGCGTCGATGACAATTCCAACTACAGCATAAGCGCACACCAGCGAATACCCTCACAAAGACTCCAGTGGCACCCGGTAATGCAACTCACCAAGGTAGCGGTGGAGGGCAGCGACTTCTCCGTTGGGAGAGGAGGTCTCTGCCACAGGCACCATTTAGTCACTGACACCATGGACTGGCCTCCTTTACTAGACAAGTCCCTACAGTTTGGCCTGCTGGACCCGCGTAAGGCTGGTAGTGACCACCACAGGGAGGACCCAGTGCTGAGCCTGGCCAGACGTCTGGGGGAACTGGGCCAGGCGTCGGAGAAGCTGCTGAAGGATGGCGAGCCGCTGCGCTGCTCCTGCCAGAGCGTGCTGGCGTCGGCCACAGCGGGCATGGGGCCCGGGGAGGACCCGAGTGAGACCAGCGATGCGCTGCTGGTGCTGGAGGGCCTTGGCTCGTCGGAGGTGGGCGAGCTGGCCATGGGCGGGTGCCCGTGCCCGGGGCGGGACGGCTTCAAAGGAGAACCGGGGGCCGAGTCGGGGGAACCGGACACGGGCCAGGACGGGGCGACCACGCCGATGACCATGACGACCATGACGGTCGCCGCGGCGACGGCCACCTTCTCCAGCAGCTCTCTGAGCGGGCTCATGCAGCAGGTGCAGCGGCTGGCGGCGGCAGGGGCAGCGCTGGGCGCAGATGCCTACCGTGACCCGCAGACGTGCCGCCCGTCCCTCCCAGACGGCCTCTGCCCCTCGGGCACGCTGGCGCCGGACGCCTCCGGCTCCTCCTCCTCCTCGGGCACTCTCCCCGAAGCACCGGCCTCCACGACCACCCAGGCGCCCGAGCACCCCCAGCCCTCGGACGCCACCTCGCCACCCACGCCCACCGCCGTCGCACACACCCCGCTGAGCCGCCCCCCCACGCCCAAGCGCATCGGCTCCCCCATGGCGGTGGCGGCCGCCCTGGGCAGTGCCACCCTTGGCGTTGGCGGCGGAGGTGCCAGCGAGAGCCAGAAGAGCAGGGGCAAGTCGAGGAAGGGCTCGCTGAAGATCCGCCTCAGCAAGCTGTTCCGCACGCGCAGCAGTGGCACAGGAGTGGGCGGCGCGGGCGCGGGCGCCAGCGGGGGGAGTGGCGGTCCCAGCCCTCTGCTGGACAAGCGTCCCTCGCTGGCCTCGTCCACCTCGTCGGGCGGCAGCCTGATGGACGTGTGGAGCTCCTCCAGCGCTGAACCTGACGCTGGCAGCAGGTATGACGAAGACCATGATGATGATGATGATGGTTGTGATGGTTGTGGCACAGCTGGCACAGAAGTGCCCGGCCCGCTTCTTTGATCACCGCTGCCCTGCTTTCCCAAAAAAGCCTGGCCACCGTGGTGTTGTTTGTGTTCCTGTTTGTAGGTCTCGATAAAAAAAGATAAAAAGTTAAATGTCCTGTGATCACTACCAAGTCAGAGGACTATGGTCACAACTGCCAACTTATCAAATTAAGAAGTAAAAGTGTATTTTCTCTCCACACCCTAAAGGCTAACACAGGCCATGGAGCATGTTTATGATAAAGTCAGAGATACTTAAGTTGCCCAGGCTTTAGGTCACGTGCGGAGCCGGTGCCAGGAGTATGGTGACATGTCTTGTCTTAAAGCATCGCCATGGAAACACATGCTGCTTTTTGACATGCGTATTTAATGAGCAAGAAGTTGTATCACCATCATCAAATGCATCATGATGGCTTAGTAGTGATGTGCAGAGCAGATAGGCATACCTGCTGTTTGCATTAGACATCCAGGATACGGTATTAGACATCCAGGATACGGCATTGACTATGTGGTTCAGTGGATGGGCCTAAATATCCCACAACACTGTACCAAAAGCTTTTACAGCAAGACCTCTCCAAGTATATCACCAGAGAACACCGGTTAATACGCCTGCAAGCTTTTACGAGGGCCATCTGGGTTGTTGGTGATGCTTGCTACTGTAGGTGTCTGCATGCCTTTAAGATGGCCAGCTAGTTATGTGTAGACCAAGGCTCTGTTTCAAACCACGTACTTGCACACTTTAAATACTTAGTTTAAGTGTATAGTGCAGATGTTGGGACAAAACTAACCATCAAAGAAGTGGGCACAACGCAAGCAAGCAAGCGCTCAGTGTTTCCAGTGGCAGTGCACTGACGGAAGTATGTGGTTTGAGGCACGGGCCGACACACAACCCGACACACAACCTGACGCACCGCCCGACACACCGCCCAACACTCCTTTTTGCTGCTTTGAAAATGAGGGAGACCAAAGCCAGCACGCAGGGCATGTTTTGGGAGAGCTGGATATGTGGTGTGTGTGTGTGTGTGTGTGTGTTTTCTATGGGCCATAGAATGCTAAGCCACCATGCCATTAGTGGTTCCCTCTTTCAGACATGAGGGATATTACATATCTCTGTGTCCAAGGTATTTTGTGTGTGTGTGTGTGTGTGTGTGTGTGTGTGTGTGTGTATATATGAGGTTTGTGATGAGGTATTTCATCTAAATATAGATGGAATTAGACAATCGAAACTTTTAGCATCTTTATCAAAAGGCTTTGAACAATCACAGTATTCATTCATTTAGTATTTACATAAGTATCCTTAAATAACACACACACACACACACACACACACACACACACACACACACATAATCATGTGTCTGGTGGTTGAGTGAGTTCAAATGCTAAGTCTAGTGTAAAGAGAAACAGAGTGCTCAGTGCGGTGGCTGTGTGTGTGTGCTACTGTATATCTTATCTTAGTCTATGGCGAGAAGATGGACTGGTTCCATATCACTCTGCCCCTTGGACATTTCTAGAACGTTGCTACTGTTTTGTGTCTGTGTTTTTCAGTAATTTGTTTTTAAACCCAAATCAATAAGACACTGTACACCAAGAGTTAATGGCTGTGTTAAAACGGTGGTCTTGTGATACCTCCACACGTAGGCCACAGGCTCTGGCTCTGCCCGCACACAGAGCAGAACACAGTGTTTGGCTACAGTATGTGTCCAGGCCTGGAGCAGGAGGTTTTTAAAGAAGGTCATAAACGCCACACCCCAGACTGCTCCTCTAGCTCCAGGAAATGAGTTCTGGTTTAGTCACCCTTCAGCTGGATCCCACCATATGGACCAAGCCACTCTTACTGTGTAATCCTGGGCTACCAGTTTGTAATATACTTTTTCTCTCTTTCTTTCTCGTTTCTCCCTCTCATCTGCTCTCTCTCTCTCTCTGTTCCTCCTTCTCTCACACTGTCTGTTCCCTCTCTCCTCCTCTATCTCTCTCTTTCTCTCTTTCTTTCTCTCTTATCCCTCTCATCTGCTCTCTCTCTCTCGCTGTTCCTCCTTCTCTCACACTGTCTGTTCCCTCTCTCCTCCTCTATCTCGATCTCTCTCTCTCTCTTTCTCTCTCTCTCTTATTCCCGCGCTCTCTCCTTCATTAGGCCCCAGCTGTCGAGGCCCCAAAGTGCCTTCTCTCCTGTGCCCTTCACTCCTGCCTTCACTGGTAAGTGTGTGTATGTGTGTGTGTGTGTGTGTGTGTGTGCATGTGTGTTTAGTCACTGTAATTAGCAGCACTTGGTCAATCATTCAACGTTTCCATACACAGACTATGTGTGTAGGAGGTGTCATCTGAGAAGTTTTTTTTGTGGTGTATCTCTTCATTGCCATATGTTAACACTGGTGCTTTGGATGTTAATGCTTGAGTTAGATGTGTATGTGTGTTAGTGAGAGTGTGTGTGCATGCATGCATGGTTGTGTGTGTGTGTGTGTGTGTGTGTGCGCCTCTGTGTCTGTGCATGTGCATTTGTGTGTGTGTGTGTGTGTGTGTATGGGTGTGTAAAGCTAATTTGTGTTGGGATGTTATTATGTAACTATAATAGCCTATATCTGTCTCCTTCCCACTTCCCCACCAGTGAATAATGAAGTCTTTTATCAATCTCTGCAAATAAGACTGCCACTCGTTCTTGCCTTTTGCCTGTGTCTCTTTCTTCCTTTCTTTCTTTCTTCCTTCCTCTATCTGTCTGTGTGTTCTCTCACTTCCTTCTCATGCCCGTCTTCTTGTCCCGGTTCTTCCTGGTTCTTCCCTCCTACCTGCCGGCAGGTGAGACAGTGTCCCTGGTAGATGTGGACATCTCTCGTAGAGGAGGGAACACTCTGCACCCCCCCACCCCCCCGCCTCCTCCCCGACGAAGCCTCAGCCTGCTGGGTACTCTTCCTCTTCCTCTTCCTCACTCACTCACTCACTCTCTCACTCTTCTCCTTTGCACTCCTTTACTCGTCCTCTCTCCTGTCTGGCTCTGCACTCGCTCCTCCTCACGGTCAGGCTCTGGTTCCTCCCTTCAAAACTACACACTGATTTGTTATTCCATTCACTTCAATGCAGCTTCAAATTCTGTTTGGTCAGTCTCAGGCACGGCCGGTTCTGAAAAGTTAGAAGGCGTGTTCTGTTCACAAGGTTAGCACCAGCCGGACGGACCTGGATCTGTTTTAAACTAATTTCGTTGTTGGCCCAACATGCTACAGTTTTGTCATCTGCAGGCGTTGTAGCGTCAAATAGGATGACACGACTGACACATCATATCAGGACTAGATTTTCAATAGGGGGTTCACAAAGCCGTTAACCACAATTTAGAGCAGTCTGTTTGTCATGGGTTAATCACACGCATTCTTGTGGTCATCAAAGCAACTATAAGCAGCACATTTTCCACTTCTGATGCTTTTATTAGTAACCAACTGCACAAGTTGGTATGATAAGATCATAAGAAGCTTTTACTGTCAACTGTGCTGCTGCTGGTGTTGCTGTGCCTATTTGATAGGTATTTAGCTACTTTAAAACCTAAATTCCTTCCTGCTTTAAAAGAGCTTCAGCGTGAACTTCCATGAACCATAATAGGTTCTGTCCCAATCCTCGGTGCATTTTGCAATAACATGTGAGTGAGACTGCTGTGGACTGCCCTTATGGTGCAATGGCATGGGAAGGGCCGCTCTTTCACAACTCCCAGCGGCTCTAACCAGAAAAAACAACGAGACGGACAAATAAAGAAAAACAATAAGGACCTGGCTCTCTCTCTCTCGGTTCTCAACCCTGTTGAACCATTCTGTTTGTCTGAGGCTCAAAGCGAAAGCTCTAGCCAGAAGAATGGAAGTGAACTTGGGCCCGGTGCCGTGCCGTGACTCAGCCGGAGGTGCTGTGGTCAGGTCAGGTCTTTGTGTGGTCTGACTCGACTCTGAGGAGCATTGTGTAGGTGGCAGGCAGGCCGTGTGTGTGCGGACTCCTCGCGTCAGAGACGGAAGCCATGAGATGGAGGACGATAAGCAGGTCCGCTCTCAGTTCTCGTCTCAAACTTTGGCCCTGATGCGCTTTTTCCCCTCCATGCTGTCACCTGCAGCACAGCTTCTGTTTTTAGCTCATGGTGTGTCATGTTTGACCACATGATAAGGGCAGCCCCACTTCTCTAGTTGGTGCTGCTTTGTGCGTCCTGCACACATATAACTCAGCACTATAAGCAGACTACGTATTTTAGCATGTTTGAAATGGTAAAAAAGATGCACTTGTGATAGTATTTTTTATTTAAGTTGAACATTGTTTTACAGATTGTGTCTTGAAACCATGGACCACTTTTGCAGTATGCTAGAATGTGCCCTTAATTTAGAAGCACTCTGTTAAATTCCACTTGCTCTGTGTGTGTGTGTGTGTGTGTGTGTGTGTGTGTGTGTGTGTGTGTGTGGTGGCCAGACCAGTAATTAAGGCTGAATCCATGCCCAAGTCCACTTAATACCCCTTAAACCCCCCATCCCGTTCGGGCTCCTCCGTCTCGGTGTCAGCCAGCCTGCTCTGAGGCCGTCTAAAATGGCGCTTGTGGGGAGCAGGAAGTGGCGCTAGTGTGGGGGCACTCGCTGAGCTCTGCTCCAGAAGCCTAAACGCATATGCTAGTGTGTTGAACCCTCAAGGTGGAGGGGGTTTGTAATGGTAAGGCGGTGTGTGTTGTGTGTGTGTGTGTGTGGAGGGCGGGCGGTTATCTTGGCATCAAGGTTCTACCATCCAGAATATACAGTCGGTACTATGCCACCACATCCAGAGTCAAGTGATTACGTCTGACATCCAGGATCCAAGAACTATGTCTCTCCATCTAGGATCTGATGAATGAAATAGATGTGCATATCTATAAAAACAGATACTCATACTTCAGCAGGTATTCTCATCCTTTTGTCTCCAGAATGCCGCTTAGGTGGCTCTTATTCTTTTGTCTGTTTTGTAATGCTGCTGCTGTTGTTGTTGTTGTTGTTGTTTGTCTGTCTGGGGTTTCTCCAGACGACTTCGGCGGGCCGCAGCCTGGGGTGTCCCTGGACAACGTGGTGGGGGCGTCCATGCAGTCGCTGCCCCTGAGAGCCCCACCCCCTTCCCACGCCATCATCCAGCACAGCCTCAGCCTCAACGGTAGGAGCACAGCACAGCACAGCACAGCACAGCACAGCACACAGCACAGCACACCTCACACATACAGCACAGCACAGCACAGCCTCAGCCTCAACAGTAGGAGCACAGCACAGCACAGCACACAGCACAGCACAGCACAGCACACAGCACACAGCACAGCACAGCCTCAGCCTCAACGGTAGGAGCACAGCACAGCACAGCACAGCACAGCACACAGCACAGCACAGCACAGCACACAGCACACAGCACAGCACAGCCTCAGCCTCAACGGTAGGAGCACAGCACAGCACAGCACAGCACAGCACAGCACAGCACAGCACAGCACAGCACAGCACACAGCACAGCACAGCACAGCACACCTCACACATACAGCACAGCACAGCACAGCACAGCACAGCACAGCACAGCCTCAGCCTCAACAGTAGGAGCACGGCACAGCACAGACATACAGCACAGCACAGCATAGCAAAGCACAGCACAGCACAGCACAGCACAGATATACAGCACAACACAGAACAGCACAGACATACAGCACAGCACAACACAGAACAGCACAGATATACAGCACAGCACAGCACAGCACAGCATAGCAAAGCACAGCACAGATATACAGCACAACACAGAACAGCACTGTACAGTACTGCACTGGAGCATTTCATTGATGGCAACAAAGAAGCTCCTTTCTTGAAGACCTAATTTGAGCCAGTTGATAACTGTACCTGTAAATCCAACCAGTGTTCTAATCTGTGTAGTAATACATGTAGCAATAGTTGATTATTTATATGATTAAAGACTATTTTTTCAATAATTTTGCCAATGAAAGGTACATTTGCCACTAAGGTGAAAAACAGTTTTGAAGAAATTGGAGAGTTTCGTAGTGTATCAAGCTGAACTCTGGCACAAATTAAGTTTCCCTCCCTTTTCTAGCTGGACGTTCTGGATGTTGAGTTAGTGATTGAGAAGATATGTTGAGTGTTATTTTGTCAAATATCTCATCGCATATATACAGTATATACTTCTATATTACGTATATTCTTCAGAGAATGTACGTAAGCAACTGATGATGAAAATATATTTTTGGACTGAACTTTAAAGGGATCTGGATGAAAGTCTCCTCTGGAATGAGTGAATAAATAAATGGCAAGCACTGGCAGATGGCTGACTGACGGAGTGGCTGACTGACAGACAGAGAGGCAGACGGACTGGGGGCCACAGGGAGGATGTGAGAATAGCTGTTCTAGAAAGTTACTTCTGTCTGAACTTGAGAAAAGAGGAAATGGACCTCACCTTCCCCCGCTCTGTTCACGTAGACAGTAGTTCTTAGTAATTAGTGATAAGAAAGTGACAACCGGTTGGGCGACATCTCATTCTGAAGTGTTTAAACCATGGCAGTGTTGTGTTTTGATAGGGTAGATGACTGAGCTTTGTTTCGATAATGACTAGCTTTTGTTTTGAAAACATGCTGTCTCTTTCCTGATGTTTGTTGTGAAGTAGAAACTGTGAATTTATGCGATGATTAGATCAGGAATATTATGGCATTTGAAGTAACATTCGTCTCCATCGTGTCGGTGTAAAAACTTGCAGTCGCTCTCTGAGAGTCCTGTATAGGCGCCGTGGTCTCGCAGCGTAATATTCCTCGGCGTTGAGTCCGTGCAGCTCTCGCCTATAAATAGAGCGCTGGTGTGTTTGCGGAGCTGGAGGCCATTGTGAGGGTGGCCACGTGAAGCCGGCTTTAACTAATTACACCATCCATCGGCTTGAGTTTGTTTGGATGGCGTGGTGCAAAAATAGCCCTGCAGTGACACCAGTCTCCAATTAACACCAACACACACACACACACACACACACATACATACATACATACAGTTAGACACACAGACAAACACACACACACAGATGGACAGACAGACACGCAGGCATGGAGACACACAAACACACCCACAAGACCTCCCCCCAACAAACACACACACAAACACACACACACACACACACACACACACACACACACACACACACACTGAGACAAATTTACTTGGCAACTCCTTTTTTCCAGGAGTTCATTAAAGTTTACATGAAACCCAGAGGCAGCTGAAGGCCTATTGTTTAATTGGATATCTCAGCGTCTCCATTAGAAGCACACATTGCACCCCCCCACTGAACACACACACACACACACACACACACACACTGCACCCCCCCACTGAACACACACACACACACACACACTGCACCCCCCCACTGACCCACTCTATTGTGCCAGCGTGGTCATCAGGGAGAGACCCTGAGGTGCACTCAAATTTGGCAAACAGTGGTCAACGATTGTGGTGAACGTGTTTTCTTTGAGCAGTTCAATTTGAACGATTTGGTGCTAACTTTCCATTCTAATGATAATTGCATTGTTGCCTTCGTCAAACTCGTGGCCAGTATTCTGCAGCTCAGGCTGGAAACCTGCACATCTATCTCCCCTGCCTCCTGTCCACAACCTTTGGGTCCAATAACAAACTAGCTCATCCAAAAGACGCACCCGGATCGTTGGTCTGATTGGTTGAAGGACTGTGCAAGTGTACGGAGTCATTTGAACTGTGTCCGTTGATCATGCCTCTTGTGCAGTAGAAATAAAGCACAGACTCCCCAGACTAATGTTCAGTCTTAGAAGATTGAGCTTAGTATGGTGATAGCCAGACTAGGCACAGCCAGCAACACAAAATAAACCTCACCAGGGGTGCCATGATTAGTGTGTGCAGAGACACGGCCCATTGATCCAACAGTGGTTAGACCGCTGGGTTGCCAGGTTCTCCCTCCGTCTGTTTGCAGAAGCTTCCATTTGGTCCAGAGGTTGTGAAGAACTAGGCTGTGTGTCAGCGTATTGTTCTGTAGGAGCACAAAGGCCACTGTTGTCTTCTCCATGTTCCCAGACCAGACCAATGACTAAGAAATGAAGCCCAGTGTTCACACAGTCCCCTGTGAAGCCACCAGGAATGGCAGATTTAGCCAAATATGGTCAATGCTGGATGGACCTGCCCACTGTTTACTATGCATGCATGTTATGGCTCCAATACGCTGTTATTACACAGACTTTAGCTCCACTTTGCCGATATCGCTGACCAATTTTGGCTTCATTTTCATTTTCAGAATGGAAGAGTAATTACATCAGGTTGTCCACTGTTTTTTTTTTCTATCACCATCATTAACCCAGGCGCTGTCTTGAACAGAGTAATTCACGGTACAGTCAGCGGTCATAGCCAGTTTCCAGTCCATACATTTCCACATGTACAGTCACATTCAGCAAACATCTGCCCATCCCAGGGGTGCTGCCCAGCCCGTGAGAACTCTGTACAAAACTGCTCTCTGTAGGCACCCTAGACTCTGAAAATTGGAAACAGACAGTTGGGGAGGCAGCCTGTCCGCCATTCAAAAACGTAGTTTCTCTGGGAATACTGACGAAAGGCACGGCTACCCCTCTGCTGTGTTTTGTTTATAATGTATATAATGTAAGTACGTTGTTTGGAACAAAAGCATCTTCTAACTAATAAATGTAAAGAGGCACTATGCATGTTTGGCGATTTGCTGTTTTCACATTTTACGCTTGCAGGTTTCTCTGCAGAGCTTCCCCTACAGCTTTAGCGTGTATATTTTACACTACTCAATTGGTCAGTCTGACTTTTCAATCGAGTATGATTGTGAGAATGCGAAACTTTACTCAGTGCCTCTTTAGTTTGTCAGTGCCACCGACCTGGTGACACAAACGTGCAAGTGTGGCCTCACAGGTGCTAAAGGGAAGCGAGAAAGCCATCATTCAACCCGGAATAAGTCAAATAACCATTGCCATGACTCCGAAGCTGATCAGTTAAGGCAAATTAAGCTTAAAAAAACTTGCATAGTACACCTTTAAATATGAACAGGAACATAAACAAATGCAATATCATGTGCAATTGCTAACTACACCTTTAATGGAATAAATAGTAAATAACTTGGATCTCAGTGTCTTTGCCAGAGGTTCTTTTTCATGGCGTTGGTGTTCACTTTCCCTGGGTCCCAGAGGTTGTGAAGGGCCATCTTGTCAGTGTCAGGCGATAGAACTTATTCATTTCACTGCATTCTTTACTTCAGTAATGATATGCATGTGACAAATACCACTCCTTGTATCCTTGTATCCTTGTCATATGTCTATTTGTAGACAATTTGTAGAGCATTTGTGTGTGTGTTGCTGTGTTGGCAGACACGTTCCTCAGAGGACTGCCGCGCCCCATCCCCTTGGTGCCGGACGGTCCCAACGCGGCCCGCCATGACCAGCGGCCCTCTCTGTTCCCGCTGAGCCGACCCGACGCCAGCAGCTTCGCCACCAGCCTCAGGGAGCTGGAGAAGGTGAGATACACACACACACACACACACACACATACATACATACACACACACACACACACGCACGCGCACACTACAATGCGGTCGTGTACAGTCCCTTCTAAACGAAGCATCCATTTGGTATTTGCTCTACCATCTCCCTCACACACACACACACACACACACACACACACACACACACACACACACACACAAACAAACATCCTGTCACCCATATATCATGCATATGCAGCGGTAGCCAGTGGATCAAGTGCATTGTGATGAGTAAGCCTCTCACTCCCTACACCATGTCTAAGGTTGCAGCGAGCAGGAAATCCCCCCTGTAGCCTAACACATAGCCTGACCTATCGCGAGGTGACGCAACTCCGCGCAAGGCTCTAGGTTAATTATAACTTAGTCAGAATTCTGCCTGGTAGCTTTCTTCGACCTGATCCACCCAAACCCACGATATCTTCTGGTAAGCCCGAAGCCAAGCCCGACCTGCCTGTGAGCTGGCACACACACACACACACACACACACCACCACCATCACCATCACCGCGGTGTGATGGTGTCAGTCAGAGTCACAGACTGGTGTTTCTACGCCATGATGCTGATGCTGAATTGTGGGCTGGGAGCTTGCCTGTGGTGCGCGGCTGTGTGCTGCCACACAATCCAGGTTGCACACTGTACTGTATGTATGCCACAAGAGAATGTGCAGCCTTTAAACTCTCACCCACACACACACACACACACACACAGATGTGCAGACATGCCAGAGCTCACCCACACACACACACAGTACACACAGAGAAGACATGCAACATGGAAAAAAGCACAGGCATCATGCAAAAACTCCACCCACTTGCAAACGCCCAACATAACAAAGCAAGCACAAAGCAACAACAGGGCTGTAGACCTCTTTCAGCCACGGTATCAGCACACATATTCAAATATACATTCTTAGATAAACATTTAAGTTTGAATTGAGGGAAATTGGATGCGTGATGCAGTTGACACATGAATTCAACCCTGTGCAAGAACCCGATTTGATCTCTCTGTCAGTGTTGACTTCCTTCTCACTTCCTGATCTCATGGCCCTCTGCACAGCCATCTGTCTTTGGCACACTCAGCAAGTGTGGTTGCAGTGCCTGTTTCAAAAGGCTTCTCCATAGTCTGCCGCCATTTCTCATCGTTCGTTTGCGTTGTGTGTCTGTATTAGCTTAGGTCAGGTGTAATTGTCTTGTTCGTGTTCTAGTATGTGTAGTGTGTGTACAGAGATCTGTGGTGTAGGATCTACACCTTTGTCCTGTCTTGTATGGATATTTTCAAACTTTTTGCCGCCAGTCTTAGCCAGGACTACCTGGGGGAAGAGTTGTTGTAACTCAATGGGACTTCTCCTAGTTAAATAAAGGTTAAATAAATACAATTAAATAAAAAAAATGGGTTATAATCTACTGCGTTAGGGCAATGGTTCTAGGCACAAGCTGAGGGAAGGGGACTCAAGATTTCGACTTGTTTTCGTGTTTGGATCATGTGATGATGGAGGACTGGGCGTTTGTGCACAGTTCTGGGAAAACTGAGAGACCACTGCACATTTTTCTGATGTCATCCTGGTTGTTGAGTGACATTGGAATGAGTTGACGTCACATTCAAATTTGCACTGGTCTCTTAATTTTGAATATGACCGTCAACTCATTTGAATGGCACTCAGAAACTGTAGCATGACCTCAGAAAAATGTGCAGAGGTCTCTCAATCCACTCCATGGCCGTAGTTAAGAATGACTAACACGGTTATCTAGTGCTCCCTGCTGAGACCCTTACAGTTACTCTTACAGTACACTTACACCGGACAGAGGCACACACCCTGGCTTTTTTATTCTGTATCGCCATGGAACATCGTTTGGTTTTACACAGGGCACAGATGTGTGGTAGGATCAGAAAAGTGGGCAGTGGTGTCTTTTACCAGAGCTGTATATGCTAAATGTAAGGATATCTGGCTTTCAGGTGACATTTATGGGAAATGTAAAACGTGCAAGTTACAGTGGTGTTATATCATTAAAGCAGGACATTTAAGTAGAAGCATGCAGTGGTGATTTCCTCATTTCAAACAAGTTATTGAAACCAATGCCAACAAATGTCACCCGAAATGTATCTATATATGAAGCCTGAAGTATGTGTGTTGCCTGTATATTAACGTGTGCATGTGTGTTGCCTGTATATTAACGTGTGTGTGTGTGTGTGTGTGTGTGTGTGTGTGTGTGTGTGTGTGTGTGTGTGTGTGTGTGTGTGTGTGTGTGTGTGTGTGTGTGTGTGTTGCCTGTATATTGCCTATATATTAACGTTTATGTGTGTGTGTGTGTGTGTGTGTGTGTGTGAGTGTATGTGTGTGTGTTGCCTGTATATTAACATGTGTGTGTGTTGTGCAGTGTGGCTGGTACTGGGGCCCTATGAACTGGGAGGACGCGGAGCTGAAGCTGAAGGGAAAGCCGGACGGCTCGTTCCTGGTGCGGGACAGCTCTGACCCACGCTACATCCTCAGCCTCAGCTTCAGATCACAGGGGGTCACACACCACACACGCATGGAGCACTACAGAGGTGAGCACCACACACACACACACACACACACACACACACAGCTCTGACCCACGCTACATCCTCAGCCTCAGCTTCAGATCACAAGGAGTCACACACCACACACGCATGGAGCACTACAGAGGTGAGCACCACACACACACACACACACACACACACACACACACACACACACACACACACACACTATACACAGCTCTGACCCACGCTACATCCTCAGCCTCAGCTTCAGATCACAGGGGGTCACACACCACACACGCATGGAGCACTACAGAGGTGAGCACCACACACACACACACACACACACACACACACAGCTCTGACCCACGCTACATCCTCAGCCTCAGCTTCAGATCACAAGGAGTCACACACCACACACGCATGGAGCACTACAGAGGTGAGCACCACACACACACACACACACACACACACACACACACACACACACACACACACACACAGCTCTGACCCACGCTACATCCTCAGCCTCAGCTTCAGATCACAGGGGGTCACACACCACACACGCATGGAGCACTACAGAGGTGAGCACCACACACACACACACACACACACACACACACAGCTCTGACCCACGCTACATCCTCAGCCTCAGCTTCAGATCACAAGGAGTCACACACCACACACGCATGGAGCACTACAGAGGTGAGCACCACACACACACACACACACACACACACACACACACACACACACAGCTCTGACCCACGCTACATCCTCAGCCTCAGCTTCAGATCACAGGGGGTCACACACCACACACGCATGGAGCACTGCAGAGGTGAGCACCACACACACACACACACACACACACACACACACACACACACAGCTCTGACCCACGCTACATCCTCAGCCTCAGCTTCAGATCACAAGGAGTCACACACCACACACGCATGGAGCACTACAGAGGTGAGCACCACACACACACACACACACACACACACACACACACACACACACACACACCATACACAGCTCTGACCCACGCTACATCCTCAGCCTCAGCTTCAGATCACAAGGAGTCACACACCACACACGCATGGAGCACTACAGAGGTGAGCACCACACACACACACACCATACACAGCTCTGACCCACGCTACATCCTCAGCCTCAGCTTCAGATCGCAAGGAGTCACACACCACACACGCATGGAGCACTACAGATCTGAGCACCACACACACACACACACACACACACACACACACACACACACACACACACACACACACACACACACACACACACACACACACACACACACACACACACACACACACACACACACACACACACACACACAGCTCTGACCCCCGCTACATCCTCAGCCTCAGCTTCAGATCGCAGGGGGTCACACACCACACACGCATGGAGCGCTACAGAGGTGAGCACCACACACACACACACACACACACACACACACACACACACACACACACACACACACACCATACACAGCTCTGACCCACGCTACATCCTCAGCCTCAGCTTCAGATCACAGGGAGTCACACACCACACACGCATGGAGCACTACAGAGGTGAGCACCACACACACACACACACACACACACACACACACACACACACTATACACAGCTCTGACCCACGCTACATCCTCAGCCTCAGCTTCAGATCACAGGGAGTCACACACCACACACGCATGGAGCACTACAGAGGTGAGCACCACACACACACACACACACACACACACACACACACACACACACACACACACACACACACACACACACACACACACACACACACACACACACACACACACACTATACACAGCTCTGACCCACGCTACATCCTCAGCCTCAGCTTCAGATCACAGGGGGTCACACACCACACACGCATGGAGCACTACAGAGGTGAGCACCACACACACACACACACACACACACACACACACACACACACACACTATACACAGCTCTGACCCACGCTACATCCTCAGCCTCAGCTTCAGATCACAGGGGGTCACACACCACACACGCATGGAGCACTACAGAGGTGAGCACCACACACACACACACACACACACACACACACACACACACACACACACACACACACACACACACACACACACACCATACACAGCTCTGACCCACGCTACATCCTCAGCCTCAGCTTCAGAACGCAAGGAGTCACACACCACATACGCATGGAGCACTACAGAGGTGAGCACCACACACACACACACACACACACACACACACACACACACACACAGCTCTGACCCACGCTACATCCTCAGCCTCAGCTTCAGATCGCAAGGAGTCACACACCACACACGCATGGAGCACTACAGAGGTGAGCACCACACACACACACACACACACACACACACACCATACACAGCTCTGACCCACGCTACATCCTCAGCCTCAGCTTCAGATCGCAAGGAGTCACACACCACACACGCATGGAGCACTACAGAGGTGAGCACCACACACACACACACACACACACACACACACACACACACACACAGCTCTGACCCACGCTACATCCTCAGCCTCAGCTTCAGATCGCAAGGAGTCACGCACCACACATGCATGGAGCACTACAGAGGCACACACGCACCACAGGAATACACTCCACAGTCCACACCACACCATACAGATCATACATATACACACACACACACACACACACACACACACACACACACACACACACACACACACACACACACACACACACACACACACACACACACACACACACACACACACACACACAGAGTCTTTCAAAAGCATGTCTAGAGGAACAATGTGCACAGCAGCCTTCTGTAGCTTTGCTATGCAGACGTCATCTCTCATCTGCAGTTGCTACAGCGACACAAACAGGAAGTGGTGTGAGGCCAGTGTGTGGTTTAAGCACAGGACTCCACAGGCTGTTGTGCATAGTAGTAACTTTATGTGTCCTTGATTTAAAACAAAATATTCAATATAGGGTCATTTCGTGTCAAATCACCCAGTGCCGGAAAGTGACCCTCTCCGAAAAAATCTGAAATAAATCACAGGTGTTTGTAGACTAGACCTATGCACAAATCTGAAATAGTATACCTGGATCACTAATGGTTTAAAATCTACAGCCCTTTGAAGCTTCAAGTCATTTTAAGCATTGTGGTGAACAGTCCTTTTTGGTCAACTTGCAACGTTATTGGTTCTTTTGGTATTTCACACACATCAGTGAAACTATGTGAATGGAAGCACATTTTCCTGTTGAATTAAGAAATCTAATCAGATGAGACGTGTCTTGTGTAATTTCCCCTCTGCAAAGCTCTGAAAATGGCTATAAATTCATTATGTGAAAAGACATCATCACTTTTGAAGGCTTCTCATTCGAAAGGTATGTGCCACAAATTTCATCAGGTTTTTTTCCCACTCATATATGGACTATAAGCTCATGTCCATGCATCAACTTTGGTTGTAATCGTTGTCATATTGTCAGAGCATTTTGTTTTAATTGGGCTTGATTTTCAAAAAGCCCATTTTCGTCCTATCATTTCACCATGTGGACAGTTAACAGGATTTTTTTTAATTTTACCATATCACATTCTGTATGTGAGGATCATCTGTCCAAAATTTGGGCTTGTTGCTGAGTTTCTTTATTGGAGATATGATTTTTGGAAAATATTCTCTATAAATCCACTGAACTTGCATTGGATCTGCAGTACTACTTTGCACCACATGGGATGCTCTTTTAATACAATGGAAGTCAATGGAAGAGTAAGAGATTCACTTGTTTGCTGCACATATCCAATCTAAACACACATTTTATGGTTCATAGTTGAATTGCTCCAAGTAATGATTGCAACATGAACAACATACTACTCATAAATAAATCTTATTTAGCTAAATAAACTGATCAAGCTAAATATACACACATAAGACTGACTGATCATACATGCAGCAAGAAGATTTAGCTTGCCATCTTTGTAACAGTTTTCTACACCACCATAGAAGTTGGAAAATGAAAGTCATGAACATATTCAAGAAAAAAGGGGTTTCAAGAATTCAGTGCATTATCAGATGCAGAAAAAGCATCAGATGCAGTTTAGAGCAGATATTTCACTTGATGAAGATGACCATGCATGTTTCCATCACATAAAAGTTTTAATCAAAAGGTATGAGGGCTCAAAACGCTATTGCCTGGATCCAAGACGCATTCATGAAAAGGAGATAACTCATCAAGTATCTTGTATGTATGATGACCAGTCAGTCTTATGTGTGTATAATTTGCTTGATCCGCTTATTTTCTCTAAATAAGATTTATTTATGAGTAGTATGTTGTTCATGTTGCAATAATTACTTGGAGAAATTCAACTATGAACCATAAAATGTGTGTTTAGATTGGATATGTGCAGCAAACAAGTGAATCTCTTACTCTTCCATTGACTTCCATTGTATTAAAAGAGCACCCCATGTGGTGCAAAGTGGTACTGCAGATCCAATGCAAGTTCAGTGGATTTATAGAGAATATTTTCCAAAAATCATATCTCCAATAAAGAAACTCAGCAACAAGCCCACATTTTGGACAGATGATCCTCACATACAGAATGTGATATGGTAAAATTAAAAAAAATCCTGTTAACTGTCCACATGGTGAAATGATAGGACGAAAATGGGCTTTTTGAAAATCAAGCCCAATTAAAACAAAATGCTCTGACAATATGACAACGATTACAACCAAAGTTGATGCATGGACATGACCTTATAGTCCATATATGAGTGGGAAAAAAACCTGATGAAATTTGTGGCACATACCTTTCGAATGAGAAGCCTTCAAAAGTGATGATGTCTTTTCACATAATGAATTTATAGCCATTTTCAGAGCTTTGCAGAGGGGAAATTACACAAGACACGTCTCATCTGATTAGATTTCTTAATTCAACAGGAAAATGTGCTTCCATTCACATAGTTTCACTGATGTGTGTGAAATACCAAAAGAACCAATAACGTTGCAAGTTGACCAAAAAGGATTGTTCACCACAATGCTTAAAATGACTTGAAGCTTCAAAGGGCTGCAGTTTTTAAACCATTAGTGATCCAGACATACTATTTAAGATTTGTGCATAGGTCTAGGCTACAAACACCTGTGATTTATTTCAGATTTTTTTGGAGAGGGTCACTTTCCAAATTGGCTGAAATTGGGTGATTTGACACGGAATGACCCTATATTTCAAACCTCCATCTAACACGTGCGTGCGTGCGTGCGTGCGTGCGTGCATGCGTGCGTGCGTGTCAGATAGGCAGCGTGGACATGTGTAACATCAGTGTGTGTTTGCTGTAGACGCCTCAGTAGACACAGGTGTTTGAGATGAGTGTGTGTGTGTGTGTGTGTGTGTGTGTTTGACGTGCAGGACATAGTTGATACGGTTGTGGAAGAAAACTGAATGATTTAAGCATCAGGCTCAAGAAACACAGCTGAATGAGTCTGAATGCTTGACCATCTGTCTATTGTGCTTCAGCCATATCATTATGTTATCATACAGTACTATAGTCGGACTTAGCCTGATTACCATCGACTTTCAAAGGCTCTGCGAGACTTTAGTCTGACCAACAGCCTGTGCTAACACGGTTTCTTGCCAGCGCTGGTTGACCCGCCTCCTTTAAGTGCCTCGATTTGCTACTGGTAGATGTCAGAAAGCGGATTGCCGAGTTTAAACCAATAACAACACTCTTTCCTCTGCCTTGAACACGCCTCTACCCAGAGCCGTTGGAGCTGCTCAAAGTTGATTGGTTCTCGACCAAAGGGGGCAGTTCCGCAGATTTCGGGAACTCAGAAATCCTTCTCAATGAGCAGTTGACCAGACCAGCAGCAAAAGCCTGAAGGCGTTGCGTCACTGGGAGGGCGTGCCAGGCTAAGTCGGACTAGTCCTGGCATTATATTATCATACAGTACTATAGTCGGACTAGCCATATCATTATATTATCATACAGTACTATAGTCGGACTAGCCATATCATTATGTTATCATACAGTACTATAGTCGGAGTAGCCATATCATTATGTTATCATACAGTTCTATAGTCGGAGTAGCCATATCATTATATTATCATACAGTAGCCTACTATAGTCGGAGTAGCCATATCATATGTTATCATACAGTACTATAGTCGGACTAGCCATATCATTATGTTATCATACAGTACTATAGTCGGAGTAGCCATATCATATGTTATCATACAGTACTGTAGTCGGACTAGCCATATCATTATGTTATCATACAGTACTATAGTCGGACTAGCCATATCATTATGTTATCATACAGTACTAAGTCGGACTAGCCATATCATTATGTTATCATGCAGCACTATAGTCGGACTAGCCATATCATTATATTATCATACAGTACTATAGTCGGGCTAGCCATATCATTATATTATTATACAGTACTAAGTCGGACTAGCCATATCATTATGTTATCATGCAGCACTATAGTCAGACTAGCCCTGGCACTCATGGTGTGCAGGTAGGGGCTGTACACACTATGGGCTTTTAACACATCTGCATTGGGAACACAGTTGTGTTGATCTGGTCAATGGGTTTGAGGTGAAAATTAGTGTGTGACTGTGTGGTTAAAGAAAACATTCAGATTTGATTTCAAAGCTTTTACGTCAGGACTGTATGAGAAGCAGAAGGCCAATTTGAGTCAGTGCGTCAGTGTTCAAAGCAATCATCTGATTTCTGCTCCTGGAGTTATTGGTCATCGCTTAGGAACTCATGACTATGGGAACCTGAGGGAGTTGTAGACGCTTTTGTTTTGATTCCCTGATGCTCTTAGCCAATCACTGTGTTCATGTCGCTGCAGGGACCTTCAGTCTGTGGTGCCACCCGAAGTTCGAGGACCGCTGCCACTCCGTGGTGGAGTTTATCGAGCGTGCAATCATGCACTCCAAAAACGGAAAATTTCTCTACTTCCTACGATCTCGAGTGCCAGGTGAGTCACACACACACGCACACGCACATACACACGCACAGGCTCTGTTGTGTGCAACTCCCCTCTGTGGTTGGCTATTTGTGTGTTACACCCGAACCCTCTCTGTGGTTGGCCGTTTGTGTGTAAACTCCCCTCTGTGGTTGGCTGTTTGTGTGTGACCCCACCTCTCTCTCTGTGGTTGGCTGTTTGTGTGTGACCCCACCTCTCTCTCTCTCTGTGGTTGGCTGTTTGTGTGTGACCCCACCTCTCTCTCTGTGGTTGGCTGTTTGTGTGTGACCCCACCTCTCTCTCTCTCTGTGGTTGGCTGTTTGTGTGTGACCCCACCTCTCTCTCTGTGGTTGGCTGTTTGTGTGTGACCCTGCTTCTCCACTTCTCTGATTTGATATCTGGGTGTAACACTGCATCTTCTTCCTCCTGAGATTTGCTGATTGGGTGTAACTTCACCTTTCTCTCCAACCCTGTGATTGACTGATTGGGTGAACCCTCAGCTCTCCCGCTTTGTGATTGGCTGATTGCGTCTAATCCCACCCCTCCCATCCTGACTTGACTATTTCTGACATTCTGATACGTTTTCAACCATGACGTATGTACAATTCCGGTTTGAAAGACGTATCAGAATGTCAGAAATAGTCCCGTCTGCAGTCGTCTTAAGACGGCTACATGAAGTCGAATGAGGCTATTGACTGATTGAGTTCAACCCCCCCCCCCACACACACACACATTTATAATTGGTTGATTGAGTGTAACCCCACCCCTCCCATCCTTGTCATTGGCTGATTGAGTGTAACCCCACCCCTCCCACTTTGTCATTGGTTGATTGAGTGTAACCCCCACCCTCCCCCCTGTTGTAATTGGCTGTTGTTTGGTTCTACCCCAGGGTTGCCGCCCACGCCGGTGCAGCTGCTGTACCCCGTGTCCCGGTTCAGCTCCGTCAAGTCCCTGCAGCACCTGTGCCGCTTCTGCATCCGCCAGATGGTGCGCATCGACCACATCCAGGAGCTGCCGCTGCCAACGTACGTCTCGCCAAACAACACACACACACACACACACACACACACACACATCCAGGAGCTGCCGCTACCCACGTACGTCTCGCCAACCAACGCCTCACACACATGTACCAACAACACACACACACACACACACACACACACACACACACACACACACATCCAGGAGCTGCCGCTACCCACGTACGTCTCGCCAAGCAACGCCTCAACACGCACACACATGTACTAACAACACACACACTCACACACACACACACACTAAAAACATACACACACGCTAAAAGCACACACACACACACTCACACACATGTACTAACAACACACACACACACACACACACACATCCAGGAGCTGCCGCTACCCACGTACGTCTGGCCAACCAACGCCTCAACACGCACACACATGTACTAACAACACACACACTCACACACACACACACACACACACACACTAAAAACACACACACACACACACACACACACTAAAACGCACACACACGCTAAAAGCACACACACACACACACACACACACACACACACACACATGCATTAAGAGCATACTGTATACAGACACGCACACACACACACATACTGCCTCAGTTGTTTTGGTAATTGACCCTCATACTGATTTGTTTGTTTTTGTATTTGTTTGCATTGTATTTGTGGGTTAAATTGTGTACATTGTACATTACACATAATTTGTAATGAAATGTTTTTCCTTCTTTTGTGATTTTTCATTGTCTTAAAGGGACACTTCACCGATTAGCATTAAGCTTTGAATCTTTAGAAAACCAGTCATGTTTTTGAATGGCCGTGCATTATTCCCTCAATTTGCCTTGAGATGGGAGAAATACGGATTTCAATGAAACCCATGAATAGGACTTCCTGCTTTCAATGATGTAAAATGACGATTTTTACATCATTGAAATCGGGAAGTCCAACATTGAAACCCGTATTTCTCCCATCTCAAGGCAAACTGAGGGAATGATGCACGGCCATTCAAAAACATGACTGGTTTTCTAAAGATACAAAGCTTAATGCTAATCCGTGAAGTGTCCCTTTAAGTGATTTCTAACATGTGGTTCACACACAGCTCTAGGGCTCTCTCCTATCCGCTAGTCCACTAACCCTCTTCTCTTACACGCAGGCCCCTGATTGAGTACCTGAGGAAGATCTACTAACGTTCCTCTCTCACGCAGGCCCCTGATTGAGTACCTGAGGAAGATCTACTAACGTACTTCCCTCTTACGCAGGCCCCTGATCGAGTACCTGAGGAAGTTCTACTAACGCGCTTCTCATGTTCTACTAACGTACTTGTCTCACGCAGGCCCCTGATTGAGTACCTGAGGGAGTTCTACTAACGTGCTTCACTCTTACGCAGACCTCTGATCGAGTACCTGAGGAAGTTCTACTAACGTACTTGTGTCACGCAGGCCCCTGATCGAGTACCTGAGGAAGTTCTGCTAACGTACTTCCCTCTCACGCAGGCCCCTGATCGAGTACCTGAGGAAGTTCTACTACTACGACCCTGAGGAGGAGATGTACATGTCCATCCGGGAGGCGCGGAGGGACCCCGGCACTGCACCGCCCGCCGAGACACAGACGTAGCAGTTCCACCAGATGAAGTGAGTCCACACACACACACATATACAGTGGGTATAGTAAGTATTCACACTCATGCTAAAGTTGACTAAAAAGAGGAATATAAAATCATCTTTTGAGAATTGATTGTAATGCCTTAATTCAAAAAATGAGTAAAAATCAAACCGCTAAGGACACTAATTTTCTTTGTGATTGAAGAATGTATCGTAAATAGATAAATGTTCTTCCTTAAATACAGGTTGCATAAGTATTCAACCCCTATGTTAAATTCCCATAGGAGCAGGAGGAGTTTTTATATGTTTTTATTTTTAAAGGCCAGCTATTTCATGGATCCAGGATAATATGCATCCTGATAAAGTTCCCTTGGCCTTTGGAATTAAAATAGCCCCACATCATCACATACCCTTCACCATAGCTAGAGACTGGCATGGTGCTTTTTCCAGTTAGCCTATTAGCCTGTTTGATTTGCATTGAGCTCAATGAGCATCAAACAGGCTAATTGGCTAACTGTAAAAAGCACCATGCCAATCTCTAGCTATGGTGAAGGGTATGTGATGATGTGGGGCTATTTTAATTCCAAAGGCCAAGGGAACTTTATCAGGATGCATAATATCCTGAATCCATGAAATAGCTGGCCTTTAAAAATAAAAACATATAAAAAATCCTCCTGCTCCTATGGGAATTTAACATAGGGGTTGAATACTTATGCAACCTGTATTTAAGGAAGAACATTTATCTATTTACGATACATTCTTCAATCACAAAGAAAAGTAGTGTCCTTAGCGGTTTGATTTTTACTCATTTTTTGAATTAAGGCATTACAATCAATTCTCAAAAGATGATTTTATATTCCTCTTTTTAGTCAACTTTAGCATGGGTGTGAATACTTACTATACCCACTGTACACACACACAGACACCATATTGGCCAGGTTTGCGTAGAGAGAGAGAGAGAGCGAGAGAGGGAGAGAAAACAGAGAGAGAGATTCACTCTATCTGTGAGGTTGTGGCCAGGGATATAGGCAGTAGTTCTGATAAATTAATTTAAAAACGGGGATTAGAAACAGTTCAAAGAATAAAAACGAAAACTGGAAACAAACTCAATTTTTGGATGACGTAACTGAAAACGGGAACAAAACCAATTTCACTTTGTGTCACTGTCACCAACGTCATTAACTGTTCTTCTATAAGGTTCTAAACTATTACAATTTAGAGAATAGACCTCGGAACACTGGAGAGGGATGGAAAATGAGTGTTTTTGTTCAGATGAACCGAAATGTGAATCATTCTGTTTTCAGTTCCTGATTTGAAATAAGTATTTCAAATACAAAATAGTATTTTGTCATTTGTTTTTCATTTCGTTGAAGACAGTGGCTTTGTGTTTTGTATCAAAATACTTTAAAGGTGCATTTTTGTAGTTTAAAAATACTGGTTAAACCAATTAGCCTTCTTTTGATGATGACGATAATTATTATAAAAGTGCAAACCAATGAATGTACAGTAGCCTCTGACTGGCACTGCCTCAGTCATTTGCCCACAATGCCCAGACTTGTCATCATGATATTGAGATTCAGGAAGATGATCCAGTGCAAGATGAGTAACACACACACACACACACACACACACACACACACACACACACACACACACACACACACACACACACACACACACACACACACACACACACACACACACACCAGTGATGCGCGGGCTGATCCAAATCGAGCGGGCGACCGCGGTCACCCGCGGTCACCCGCGGTTATGGGTCAAGAAAAAATATTTTTAATGATATGCGGGTCATGTTTGGTCGGGTCGGTAAAACAAATAAATTGTCATTTATATCGTACATAATTGTCTTTAGAAGAAAAAGACATAAGTTGCAGCATTCCCACTGAAACGCGATTCTATCCCCCACATTTTGTCACGAACATGTAGAAATGCACTTGTTGTTTCTGCGTAGACAGACCCTCGGCTACACTTGACATGCAGTTGTGTTCTGTTCTCAGAGCATATGCTTTCTCTGTCTATGATCTGCAGCTTTTATCTCGAACTGCTGGCCTCTACAGAAAGTGGCAGAATCGTCTACTGAGCAGCGAAGTTGCCGATGCAATGCGTGTTTCTCAAGTCTGATAATTTCCAGCAAGATCGAATGGTATTATGGAAAGAAAAATAAACTAAAAGTTTCCCAAATCAGGAAATATTTCTTAATTTAATGTCATCAAGGCATATAGCCTACAATTGGTATGAGCATGCAATATGTGCGTCCTTGCGCAACTTATAGGCCTAGTGGCTCGTTGGAAAGCCCCACGTCTGCTCTTCCCCACGTCGTGCAATAAAGGTTTCATCTCGCTGCAATTTATAATCGCGGAGCAATGGACTTTTGGTCCATTGATGAAGACGTTAATAAAGAGTTTCTTAATAATATTCTATGCCTGCATTTCATGCTTGGGAGAGCTTCAAGGCATTCATGTGAGGAACGGCTGAAACAGAATTTGTATAGGAAAATCCTAGGCTAATTATGTTCAATGTTGAGTCAAACAGCCACATTTTTGGATGAATGCTGACACGGAACAAAAAAAAGGTAGACTAAATGCATGTTTCCCAAATTCTGAGCAATTATAGGCTATATATAATTAGGCAATATAGGCTATATTATTGTTTTACATGCATATGAGATACCAATTTTGCATAGCTCAATGACGCTACGACTAAGTTAGACTAGGCTACTTTTTACAATAAGCGGGTCGGGAAGCGGGTCGGGTCCTGTATTTCAATATTTTTTTTTTGCGGTCCGAGTTGCGGTCGGGTTAGTTGTAAACGGCGGGGCGGGGCGGGGCGTTCAGACACGTACCCGCGCATCACTGACACACACACACACACACAATACACACTCTCTCTCATACCAACCTCCAGTTACTGTAGAACTTTGATGATGATTTTCCTGAGGACTGTAATCATCCAATGGAAGCGGTTCTGTGGTTGCCCTGCAGCATTGCTCAGTCTGGGCATGCATTGATGATGTCAGAGACTTGTCAGACCGACAGTACTCAGTGACTTTGAGAAACAGAGATTTTCTTTACTGTAAAGGGGAACTTGGAAACTATTTAAACTTAAAATAATCGTTTGAGAAATCATTTGGATGATTAAATGATCTGTTCTGGTGAAAATGGTGACTTGCCCCGCTCCCCCTAGCATCCCCAGGCCGAGACCACCCTTGAAAATAGATAATCGATAATCATACATAGGAGCTTCAAATAGTCTGATAACTTCAGACACAGACATCTTTACACCTGTGTGAACTGAAATGTTTGCTTCTTTTTATATATAAGTGAAGTGCTTTTGGGGTCATAATTTGTAGTCTATCCATAAAATAACTTAAGGGACTAGAGTCTGGTCTGTTTCAGATAGCAGCCTATATTGTGCTGTGGTTTTGTAGCTCTCTGATGTGTGCGTACCACCTGTAGACTGCAGTGTTTGGTGACTGATGCTGCTGCAGCACGTTTTCCATACAATAGTGACCTCTAGTGGCAGGAGAGCTAAACTCACTGGGTGATACTCAGATACATGTTTACTATAGTTCACAATATAGGGCATAAATGATGGGTGAAAGTGGCATAATAGTAGATTGTATTATATATTTACACTACTACCATTAATGACTGACCTTGATTATTCTCTCTGAGACCTGACACTGTCTTGCCATCCTTCTGCTAAGAGATTTTGTTAACAAAGTGTACTTGGCCATGGTAGTTTTCCCTTGTGTTGCCTCCAGAAAGATCATTTCGGTCATTGATGAAAAAGAAAGGCAAGCTAAAATATTATTTCATTGTATGATGTTATGATTGACATTACACAATTAGCCTACTCTTTGATTTTTTTCTTTCCTTGAAAATGTTCTGAAATCTTGAGAACTTGAGAAACTTTGAAAAAGCAGGGAATGGCATTTGAATGTTGTTGTTTTTGTTGTTGTTTTTGTTTTAAGTATCCCTGATGAACGATATTGTCTTGGCTCTGTCTCCCCAGGCATTCCCTTTATTTTTGTAGAAGTGAACAGCTGCCCATGAAGACTGCAAACTGGACTGGTGACGGCGCCCGTCCCATGCTGGAGTGGATCAGACTGCTGGTGTTCCTGCGTGACGGGGACAGGCCGTGGGTGGGGTGGTTGTGGGGGGGTCGGGGGTCGGGGGTGGGGTTACGTTGTGTGGGGGTGGGGGCACGTTGTGTGGGGGTGGGGGCTCTGCGTCTCTGTGTCCACAATCAGCTGGCCGTCGCTGGGTTTCAGGTGATCCGCCTTCTCCTCTCTGCGCCAGAGCTGTGGGAGAGATGAGGGGGTCTGGGGAGATGGAAGCCCCCGCAAGGCCTGTGATTAGAGCCCACCACCACATCAGATCAACCCCCCCCACCCCCCCCCCTCGAATAGGAGGAACAGGGTTGAGTAAAGGGAGTTGACCCTTGACCTTCCCATAACGCCATCCTCACCCCTCTTCCCACCCGACGCTATTCTCTGACCGATGTGGACTGATCAAGAGACGAGGCTCTTGCTACAGCTGTTGGAAATGATTGTTTGTTATGTGAGAACACTGACTGAACTTTGAACAAAAGAGAAGAAGAAGAAAAAAAAAAAAGCTCTTAAAAGCTAAACTTGAACCTGGGGAGCAAACCTGAGTCCACGTGGATTCAGCTGGATGGTCTTTTCTTTCGCTCTCCCTCTTTCTTTCTTCCCCTCCCTCCCTCTCTCTCTCTCTCTCTCTCTCTCTCTCTATGCCTTTTGTTGTCTTTCTTTTTGGACTTCCATTCGCCTGCTAGTCTGACTGGGAACCTGCTGATGCTTTGAACAAAATGCGAAACAAAAGAGGAAATCATGATGACGATGATGATTATGATGATGATGATGAAGAGTATGAGCGCTCTTAAGAAACAGGAGCGCCCTGGCGCCGGTGTTAGTGGCGGGCTGGACAGGGCTGGACAGGGCTGGACAGGGCTGGCACGTTTGTACAGACAGCTCTCTCTTCTACTCCTGTGCAGAATGGACCTTTTTCTCTCTCTTTCACTCAACCTGGCAAGAAAATGTGACTCTCTTTTTTGGACTCCTTCATTTGAAGTACAGCTCAAAAGAAAACAACCATTTCTGTTTGTCTCTTTTGACCATGTTAGTTGCAGTCTCCTCAGAGAATACATGATTGTGTGTGTATGTATGCGTGTGAGCACTTGTGTGTATGTATGTATGTATGTATGTATGTATGTATGGTTGTGTGTGTGTGTATGTATGTGTGTGTGTAAATATTATATGTCTGGCGTAGTTACTGGTGGCTTGTCAGAGTTGCTAGAAGCATCGCTAGGTATGATTTATAGTTATTTTCTCTCCGAAATAGTTGACCTCGTCTGCGTTTTGAAACTGGATCTTTCCTGCTGGAAGTGCTAGAACAACTTTTTGAGACTGTTATAGGACAATGCATTACAAAAACACAATGTAACAGTACAATAAAAGGTTGATGGCATAAATCATGAATTGAAAAGTGCACTGTGTGAAACTGTTATTAAAGATTTTCCATTAATTGAAAGGATAAGCGATATAATACTGAAAAAAGTAAGGTTAGTTCACCCTTTGCACGAGATGTTGCATGTCTTACAAGCATTGTTTGCCCTGGATGGTCTTGATGGAGAGCAGTAAGGAACCGGTAATGTGTTGGGCAGTTCTCACCACCCTCTTGGTGTTGAGGGTTGGGGGGGGGGGGGGGGGGTGAAACTGAAAGTGCAAGAGTGAGGATATCACTGCGCCACACAATATAGTTATCCCTCTTACCTGCTGAGAAAAGCACCACGTTTTATTTTGTCTCACCATAGGCCTACTAGGTCGTGTGACTACTCGTGTAACTGTATTTTAAGGGAAAACATGGAGGTGTTTGGTCGCTTCTTCTAACTTCATCTCTGTTTGGATCCTAATGAATGCATTGGGCTAGTTAAGTGCTATCAAAGTTGCGCCGCGCGCCAGAGCCAGTGAGTGCACGCATTAAAACGTGAGAGGTATCAACTCGTCTTAATTAGGGGCTAAACGTTTTTAAACGTAGTTTAATATGAAAAAAGACGGTGAAGTGTTCCTTTAAGTTTCACGTCGTTTCCACCTTAATACGTCTTACAATAAATAAATCACACCATTTCTGCTATAGCCTAAGTGGAATCGGCCGTTATGCAGGAACATTGCCTAGTAGGCCTAGTGCCTAGTCCGTCTTATTTAAAGGGAAGTGAAAGCAGAGACGGTTAATTATCACCATTTATTATCGCGCCATTTCATTCCATTGAAAACGCCCTTTATGATTCATCTTAGTAGCCTACTTGGGTGCGTTTCCTCCCTAGTCCCTATTTAAGCCCAAGCGGCACGATGCAAAAATCCTTTTCGGCTGAAAGGAGGACAGCAAACTAGCACAAACCGAAGCTGAAATATTTTGGCCAATCACCTAGGCCTACATTTCAATGGGGAAAGGTAAGCTCATTTCATTGTTTTATTTCTCATTAGGTTAGTGCTTAATTGATTGTTTTATTGATAATATTGCTATTCTCCCTTTTTGTAATTGTTCACTGTTATTTAATTTATTGTTATTTATTTGTATGTCGCTTTGGACAAAGGCGTCTGCTAAATAACCATAACCATAACCATAACCATAACCATAGGCTAAGTAGTAGGCTAATGTAAGTAGAAATGTAACTAGATGTACCTCAAAGCGGTAGGCTACAAGTCAAGTCAAGTCAAGTAAAGTTTATTTATATAGCGCATTTCAATGTGCTTTACATAAACACAAACCAAACAGTAGCCTAATAGCAGATAAAAGCATAGATGAGCAAAGAATAAGAGCAAGAGCCCTGTTAATGTGCATATTTCTAATTAGATGGTTTCCCATCAACAGTTGTAGCGAATAGAACACTTCTAGCGAATTTATCAAAGGTAGCAAATCATAGATATATAATTAAGCATTATCGCACGAGTGGGAGTGGTGTTGTTGGCCAATATCGCCACGGCTGTGATTCGCCGCAGGCACGAAGCCGAAGGCAAATGTAGCAAATGGTACACCATTGTGAGGTCAACGTCTTTGTATGCGCGAGATAGAATCCAGATTTTAGCGCAGACTTTGTGAACATTCTGAGCAGGCGTCACAGTAACTTATATCGCAACAAACCTTTTAAAGTTAATTCGCTTAAAAAACGATGCGCATCAAAAGTTAGTGCAACACGTGCGATGGAAAATGACTTCTATCGCTCTAACGTCGGTTTTGTCGTGATAAATTAATTCGCTCACCAGAGGTGGATTAAGGAGAGTTAAATCGATAAATGTGATGGAAAAGGTTTGTAGCCTACTGTGACGCCTGCTCAGAACCTGGCTATCATTTAACTCTCCTTAATCGTAATTTTCACAATGCTTACATTTTCTTAACAGACAAACTATAGGCTACCTCCCAACAAAATAATGGATCGTTTTTGTATTATTTTCGAATGTTAACACACAACATCCCACAATAGTTAAAACAATATTCCAAACCTTAGATACAGTATAAAAATCTCTGCTTCTGCTATGTTATCAATTCAAAAGCAATATCTCAATCGAATCGACAATCGAATAATTGACACACAGATTATTTATGTTGGGTAAATTGGGCCAACCACAGCTGATTCCAGTCTATCTTAGACTCAGTGGCAGGGGTTATATCTCTCTATTACATTGACACTTACACAGTAAAAAGAGGAGGTGATGTTTTTGGAAACAGAAACAAAAGACAAATACTGTAATGTCTGGACGAGGAAGAGTAAGAGTAAGGGGCCCAGGGAGAAGAGCAGGCCCAGTGAGAGATGCGTGCAGGAGCACTGAGAGGAGCAGGTGCAGAGATTAGACACAGTAATATTGTCAAGTCAAGTCAAGTCACATTTATTTATAAAGCGCATTTTTGTATACACAAAGTGCACACCCAAAGCGCTGCAGACAAACAAAAACAAAATGCTGGACGGAGTGGCGTATTCGCCAGCGTACCCGTACACAAACATTTGACATACAGATGAACAAACGAAACATAGACAACAAAACACTCAATACGTCCAAAAGGCAATGTTAGCGCTTTGCCTAACATGAACGCAACATTTAGTCCGTCCGTAGTAGGCCGCGAGCTAGATAGGCCTACCGTGCACCCCCCCCACCTCCCAACAAAACCATACTTTTTTGAAAGGTCTGGGTGTGTAGAATATGAATCTGAATGTTAACATTGAAAATTTTGGGATGCACTACCTGTTTTAGCCCTGAGAATAGGGAAACCCTAAAAACCGATTATAAGCGATTCTAACACATCAGATGGTCCTAGTCAATCAGAACAGCTTTTAAGTGACCTATTACACACTCAAACTTCACATATGAAGACTTAGGTCAAATGTCTACCATGCTGCTTATTGGTAGGTGTCTTAAATTAACATAGGTAAAGCCTTTTATTGATATAATGAGCCCATTTCATGTATAGGCCACAAAGTAGATATGACTACCATACACCCCCTACCCCCTTTTCTAACAAAGTCATGCTTTTGTGAAAGGTTTGGATGTGTAAAATATGAATATGAATGTTAACATTGAACATTTTGGGTTGCACTACCTGTTTTAGCCCTATGAATAGGGAAACTCTAAAAACCGATTATAAGCGATTCTAACACATCAAGATGGTCCTAGTCAATCAGAACAGCTTTTAAGTGACCTATTACACACTCAAAGTTCACATATGAAGACTTAGGTCAAATATCTACCATGATGATTATTGGTAGGTGTCTTAAATTAACATAGGAAAAGCCTTATATTGATATAATGAGCCCATTTCATGTATAGGCCACAAAGTAGATACACCTACCATACACCCCCCAAACCCCCTTTCTAACAAAACCATGTTTTTTTTAAAGGTTTGGATGTGTGAAATATGAAACTGAATGTTAACATTGAACATTTTGGGTTGTATTACCTGTTTTAGCCCTGTGAATAGGGAAACCCTAAAAAACGATTTCAAGCGATTTTAACACAGAGACTATCCAAGTCAATCAGAACAGCTTTTAGATGACCTATTACACACTCAAACTTCACATAATGAGGACTTAAGTCAAATATCTACCAAGCTGCATATTGGTAGGTGTCTAAAATGAACATAGCTAAGGCCTTATATTGATATAGGGAGCTAATTGTATAGGCCACAACCTAGATACGCCTAACATACACCCCCAACCACCTCTCCTAATAAAATTCTGCTTTTTAGAAAAGTTTCAGTCTGTAGAAGATGAATCTGAATGTTAACATTGAACATTTTGGGTTGCACTATTTGTTTTCACCCTCTGAATAGGGGGGAAAAAACTATTTTAAGCGATTTTAACAGAGGTTGTCCTAGTCAACCAGAACAGCTTTTAGATGATCCATTACACACTCAAATTTCACATATGATGACTTAGGTGAAAGAACACCCTATACTGCTTCTTGGTAAGTGACTACATTTAATATAGTTAAGGCCTTGGGCCCTATTTTCATGATGCAAAACCTGGCAGAAAGCGTGTAATAATAACAACGCAAAGCTTATTCCTATCGTAGAGTTTTTCGCCATGCGCGTCTCTTTTATTGAGCAATGTGCCAAGGGGTGTGGGAATTAATGACTTAAGAACGGGTCTGGCACATTATCTAAGACTCATTATCTTACATTAACTAAAACGCATTGCACTACTGACCAAGGGAAACCTGGTCAGAAATCAGTGGCGAGTGGTTATTATTTTAAGAGTGCATTATCAACAATGATACGGGCGCTGATTGTTAAGTTGCGCTGCTTGCTCTTAAAGGGAATGACCGATGACACTCGCATTAGTTTAAAGGATGTTTTGCCCGAAACACACCCATTACTAATTAAGAAACATAGGAATGCGTTATTGTGCCATTCGTTATCCATTTGATAACGAAAACACTCCCAATGTGGACAGGACAGCCTATTAAATTTAAATAAACTTTAAATAAGTGATCATGAAGTGTCATAATACAGCCCCTTATGTTGATTTCATGAGCCCATTTCCTACCCAGCATGCACATACACACACAATGACTATACAATAACTATGTACAGTACATACAGCATGGAAAAGAACTATACAGCATGCATACAGACACACAATAAACTGAACAAAATGATAAACACACCACTTTCACAACATATCTCTCAAATATTGTTCACAACTCTGTGTTAGTGAGCTTCTTCTTTGCCAATATAATCCATTCACCTCACAGGTGTGGCATATCAAGATGTTGATTAGACAACATGATTATTGCACAGGTGTGCCTAAGCCTGGCTACAATGAAAGGCCACTCTAAAATATGCAGTTTCACTGTATTGTCTTCACATACAGTGATTTTGCCTTTTGACACCGATGTTCTAGGCATGTCAATAATTCCTTCGCATAGAGTTGATCAGGTTGTTGATTGTGGCCTGTGGAATGTTGGTCCACTCCTCTTCAACTCCTCTTGCAAAGTTGCTGGATATTGGCAGGACCTGGAGCATGCTGTTGTATATGCCGACCCAGAGCATCCCAAACATGCTCAATGGGGGTGACATGATTGGTGAGTATGCTGGCCATGCAAGAACTGGGATGTTTTCAGCTTCCAGGAATTGTTTACAGATCCTTGCAACATGGGGCTGTGCATCATCATTCATGCTGCAACATGAGGTGATGGTGGTGGATGAGATGCTATGGATGGATGCCATCAATAAAATGCACCTATATGTTCGTTGTCCATAACACACGTCTGCCCATCCCATAAAGCCATACATGCTGTCTGCCATCAGTCCTGAACAGTGAAAACCGGGATTCATCTGTGAAGAGAACACATCTCCAAAGTGCCAGACGCCTTCGAATGTGAGCATTTGCCCACTCCAGTCAGTTACGATGACAAACTGCAGTCAGGTTGAGACCCCAATAAGGACGACGAGCATGCAGATGAGCTTCCCTGACACGGCTTCTGACACTTTGTGCAGAACCGATTGTTGCAGCAGCTGTTCGGGTGGTGGGTCTCAGATGATCTTGGAGGTGAAGATGCTAGATGTAGAGGTCCTGGGCTGGTGTCGTTACACATGGTCTACTGTTGTTGTGAGGCTGGTTGGATACAGTACTACCAAATTCTCTGAAATGCCTTTGGAGACGGCTTATGGTAGAGAAATGAGCATTCCTGCAGTCAGAGGGAGCAGCCAACTGTATAGGCTCCCTTGAAGGTTGCAACATCTGTGGCATTGTGCTGTGTGATGGAACTACACATTTTAGAGTGGTCTTTTATTGTGAGCCTGCCAACCTAAGGCACACCTGACATCTTAATAGGCCACACCTATGAGGTGGATGGATTATATTGGCAAAGGAGAAGTGCTCACTCGCACAGGTTTATGAACAATATTTGAGTGAAATAGGCCTTTTGTGTATAAAGTCTTAGCTCTTTGAGTTCAGCTCATTATAAATGGGGGCATAAAACAAAAGTGTTACTTTTATAAGTTTGTTCAGTGTTGTTACAGTGTCTGTTTACATGCTGTAGTTCATTTGTGTGTGTGTGTGTGTGTGTGTCAGGGATGGAAATTAGCACCAGCCACCAGCCAAATGCTGGTAAAATGTGAGAGTGGCTGGTAGATTTCAGACACAAAGTCATATTTTAACATTGAGTGGCTGGTTAATTTCACCAGAAATCTGCTATTGGCTGATAGATTGTCACATTTTAAAATTTTAATTTCCACCCCTGGTGTGTGTGTGTGTGTGTGTGTGTGTGTGTGTGTGTGTGTGTGAGAGAGAATGCTTTATAGTTGTCTTGTATTAAGTTATTGTGCATTTGTGACTAACATACACCCCCAATCCCAAAGCAGAGGGATTGGGGGTGTATGGTAGGTGTATCTACAGTAGATTGCGGCCTATACATGAAATTAGCTCCCTATATCAATATAAGGCCTTAGCTATGTTAATTTTAGACACCTACCAATATGCAGCATGGTAGATATTTGACCTAAGTCTTCATATGTGAACTTTGAGTCTGTAACAGGTCATCTAAAAGCTGTTCTGATTGACTAGGACCATCTTGATGTGTTAGAATCGCTTATAATCGTTTTTTTAGGGTTTCCCTTTTCATAGGGCTAAAACAGGTAGTGCAACCCAAAATGTTCAATGTTAACATTCATATTCATATTTTACACATCCAAACCTTTCACAAAAGCATGATTTTGTTAGAAAAGGGGGTAGGGGGTGTATGGTAGTCGTATCTACTTTGTGGCCTATACATGAAATGGGCTCATTATATCAATGTAAGGCTTAGCCTATGTTAATTTAAGACACCTACCAATAATCAGCATGGTAGACATTTGACCTAAGTCTTCATATGTGAAGTTTGAGTGTGTAATAGGTCACTTAAAAGCTGTTCTGATTGACTAGGACCATCTTGATGTGTTAGAATCGCTTATAATCGGTTTTTAGGGTTTCCCTATTCTCAGGGCTAAAACAGGTAGTGCATCCCAAAATTTTCAATGTTAACATTCAGATTCATATTCTACACACCCAGACCTTTCAAAAAAGTATGGTTTTGTTGGGAGGTGGGGGGGGTGCACGGTAGGCCTATCTAGGCCGCGAGCACAGATTTACAGTACATGTGAGACAATTTAAAAATTACATCAAGGGATCATTGAAAACATGTGCACTGTTCAGATTTTGATTTTTTAAGTAATTGTTTAAAATGTCCAAGTGGGATAAAAACAGAAAGCTTCAAACCTTTTTTGAGCTAATTCCAACACCAGGGGGCAGCATAACTAAAAGCAGTCTTTCCAGATTCAGTTCTACGTGGAATATGTAGAGCCAGAGTGTTAACTGAGCGGAGATTGTTTATTTGAGATTCTATTGTACACAGTGACATTACAAGAGAGCGGATAAGGGGCGAGGCCATCAACACGTGTTCCTTCACATTCTGCTGCTATTTCTATCACTTAACACACTGTATCACCTTTAAAGCAGCATATTTGTTTCAATAGATACATTTCATTAACATTAAAATAAGAAAATAGCCAAGACAAATACCTATGAACTGGACAACTACAATGTAAAAAAACTCTCTTCTGTCTGCTTTGCCAATTCATTTTTTCACCAATTTGGAATTTAACCCGGGTCTGGTCTAGCGTGCCTGCATATGTGTATATGTGTATATGTGCGTGTGTGTGTGTGTGTACGTTTACGTGTGTGTGTGTGTGTGTGAATGTGTGTTTTTATGTGTGTGTGCGCATACTTGTGAGTGTATGCAAACCTGTATGTGTGTGTGTGTGTGTGCCTGCCTGCATGTGTGTACATGTATCTTTCATGTACATTTGGGTCACTAAATGTACACATATATTATATAATTTATTGTATAGTTTAGTTTCCCATGAACCAAATTCCATGACAGTTGGCATGCTTTCAGATGGTCGTCATAATGATTATACAGTTCAAATTTTGTGCAGTTTTGAACATGTCAGACAAAAATACCTGCAATTAAAACACTTTATATTTGCTTTTTCATTTTTAACTATGTGGCCCCTGGAGGCCAACATACAAACATAAATTGGTCATCCTAGGCCCTGCGGTTCTCAAAATATTTACAGAAAACTGTGTCCAGCCATCTACAGGCCAATTGGTACAGTCAGTGAATGTACACATAAATTAATTAACTGGGGCTGACTGATCAAAGCGAAAATCAATTGTTCCGTGCTGGACGACAGTAACAGTTGCTCAGTTGCCCCGGGCAACCAAATTATGACAAGTGGCAACCACACTCCTAGTTGCCCCGTACAAACTTGATATTTCATCATTGCTAATTTTTAAAAATGCGTTAGGCGTTTGTTTGTGATCCCGTATTTCAGCATTTCACACTGACGCATGGCAACATAAACTTTTTTTTCTGACCTGGCAAATGAATGCAGCTAGTAGTAAACAATTGAAACGTTTTCAGGTTTTCATAAAGACAACAAACACCAACCATAATCGTTCACAATGAAGATGAAGATACGGACAATTCACTTGTCCTGGGAAATACATCCTGTCGATAAACATTGCCAATCAAAGCAGCAGAAAGCTGCAAATCAATCAAGGTCGGGGCACAATGTGTGGCTTCACCCTCTGATGCATGAATTATGAAAGCCTGTAATGTGTTTTTACTCTGCTTAGGACATGAAAAAAACTCATATAAAAATATGAGTTTTTCAGGAAGTTACAAACATGTCCACTACAGTGGACTACATGCACCTCGGACCTCAAACATAAAAGTGAAAACCTAATGTAAAAATGAAACAAACTGAGTTTTTCTCAAATTAACCTCATTTTATGCTCATCAATCATCAGTACATCAATCCTATTAACTCTTTGCATCCTAAATCTCTGCATCTCATTCATCATCCTCATCGTCCATACCTTTATTGTTCTCTGGCAGCCACTCATCATCATTTTCATCACTATACTGATCATCACTGGAGTCAGAGGGGTCTTACCTATTATTTGCTGCACTTGTGGTCTAAAAATATGATAAAATAATATTTTATAGAAACACAAACTACAACTATTATGCATAAAAATCCACAATTACGCATAAATTATGAATAATATGCATACAATATGCATACAATGTATAAACTAACATAAATATACCCAAAATGCACTGAATTGCAACCAAAATAGTCATTATAAGAGATGAATCAACCACATGACCTGTGTGAAAAATATGGTCAGTAATGCATGATGTCCACTCTATTGGACACATGGTTAATCGCAATTTCCAGGTTATTTGAAATATTTTTTTTCAAAAAATATAGAGTAATATTGTTCCTTAGATATTCCTGCATATCATCATATTTTTTTTACCTCTTGGGTTCTCCTGTAATAGGAGGATTGACAGGATATTCCCGAAGTAGTCAACAGGTGTGGCTGTCTGTCAGCCATCTTTGATTTAGAGGAGGCTCACGTGTAGTTACAACAACTAACCACTGAATACACCTCAATGGTTGGGGGCAGCAGAGAGCACTCTAATGGCTGATATGCAATTCCACCATAGAAACTATTGCATTTAGGAGAAAATGACTTTTAAACAGCTGTCCACTGTAGTGACCGCTATGCGCCAGAGGGTTAAAGCTTAACTGTGCGTTCAGACCAAGACCGTCAAAAGCGTCAAGAGAGCCGGAAATCATTCATTTTCTATGGAGAGTCGGCGTTACCGGCGTCAAAAGCGTTCTGGGCGTGAGCGTGGCTTCATGAGCGTCACGGGCGTCAACAAAAAGTTGAGCCTCAGGGTACGTTCAGACTAACTGTGCGTTCAGACCAAAACCATCAAAAGCGTCAAAGTCGCTGGTGAAGCTCATAGCCCGACGCTCAACCCAGTTCAGCAACGAAAGCATCAAAGCCATGACGTGAAACATTCGGACAAACCACAAGCAGCAATCCTGCGTTTTCTTCTAATTACGGGGTGGACCCAGGCACCTATATGTAGGAACGTGATCGTGATCGCTGCCTGGATGTGCTACCTCCAATCTCTCCCAGCTTCCGGGACGTGTATTAGTTTGGTGTGGATGCCCGCTTGGCTGGTGTAGCCACCATCAGGTGAATGCTCTCTTCAGTAAGAGTGTGGTCTGTTCTGTCGGCGTTGGGGCCGGTGTAGACTGTTGAGCCTGGTGCCTGCCTTAAAGCAGCGTGAGCAGTGTGGTCGGAGCTAGCAGCTCCTCCTCTTCCTCTCCCTCAACTTGATCAAGAGCAAAACCTTTTTCACTTCGATGTACGACGTCAGCTGGCATCTCCCAAGTGTCTCCACACCACAACAAGGCTGCTGTTCTGTCTTACGTTCAGTTCTCCATAATGATTTGATGTGGGTTTATTGTTCGCTCTGCTCATTGTTGGTTCTGTCTGGTCCTGGTATTGTCTGCCTTACCGACTGGGATTAAGTGTGCATACTTCATGTTGTCTTATTAGTGTACTGCATGTCTAAGTCTGCTGGGCCGTGTGGTGCCTATTTTGCATGTTTAATTGCTTGCTTTTCTTTATGTGCATGTGGTTCTTGTGTTTCTTTTTTGGTTGTTGATCCTGTGCTTCCCTCTTTCGATCCTTGTTCAATGCATGAACTGTATGGCTTGTGCTGCATGCGCAATTTATCATCATTGTAACTAGCCTACACTATTGTCCCTTTAGTGTAGTGGTCATATCGCCGGAACGGCTACTGTGCATGTGCATGGGTCTGCTTGCTGGTAGTGTGTGTGCATGCATTGGTGCGCTGGTGTGTGTGTGTGTGGTGTGCAGTGAAGTTACTCTTCCATTGGCGTAACCAGGGTGGTTGCACTGACCCGGCCTGGCCTCTGGGGCCTAGCATCTGTAAGACGGCCATCCCCGCCTGCAGTGTTTGAAAGCTAAGTACAACTACTGTTCTTGCTAAATTATTTGCCATGCTACTATTGTGTTCACCACAGCTCTAACCACAGTGTGTCTCTCTCTCTTTCTCTGTTCCTCCTCTGGACAGGTGCAGTGTGCATTAAGCGAGCGGCAGGCTAACCTCCAGGTGGTGGGGTCCCTTCACGTTTCCTGTCACACATCCCGGGTGTCTGTCTTTACCTCTGGAGTGCAGTGTGCTTGCAGTGTGCTTGCAGTGTGATTCTCACGTGTGGCGTGTGTGTGTGCCCTCTGGACTCCTGTAGTCCTGCCAGTCGTGGTAAGCCCTTGCCCTGTTCCAATTCCCCCTCCCTAAAGAGAGCCCATAGACATTGTGTGCTAGCTGACGTGCAGCCTCGCTGGTCACCGTATGTATTGTGGTGTGTGTATGATATGTGTGTCTTTCATACAGGTATTGTGCAGTGAGATGGCTCTGACCTCTCCATAGTTGTGTTTTTTATGTTATAAATAACAACCTGTCAATAAAAGTATATTTGTGGAATTTATGTCTCTAGCTTCCTACGTGTTGCAAACCTGTGTGCCCTAAGTTGGATGTAAGGGTTAGTATTGGCTTAAATTATGTCCTAGGGGTGACCCTCCCCTAGGTGGCGTAGTCGTCCCTAAATTATACTAAATCTCTTGCCCCTGCTACACATGGTAGACTTAAAACCAGCTACGATGTCACTAAGCGATAATACCTGCTCATATAGATGTCAAAAGTTAATGGGGCATCAACCTTGTTTTAAGAAAAAAAATGTTTTATTCACGATTTAACGAGATAGTACTACACTACCCAACACCCTAACGTGTAAAACTGCTGAAAGCAGAGCCTTTGATTGGTAGAGATCGCCGTTGCCATGGCAATCCCAAACAAACTGTCTCAACTTTCCCCATGCTACGGTGGCCCTGAAGTGCAAAACACAACACAAATAAGACAACACAACACAAAAAGAGAAAACACAACACAAAAAGAGACAACACAACACAAAAAGAGAAAACACGGCCCCGAAGTGCACAACACAACGGCAAATCACACAACACAACACAAAAAGAGACAACACAACACAAAAAGAGACAACACAACGGCAAATCACAGAACACAACACAAAAAGAGAAAACACAACGGCAAATCACACAACACAACACAAAAAGAGACAACACAACACAAATAAGACAACACAACACAATTAGAGAAACCTCGGCCCCGAAGTGCACAACACAACGGCAAATCACACAACACAACACAAAAAGAGACAACACAACACAATTAAGAGACAACACGGAATACCTTCGGGCCACATGAATCGTCGCTGGGACACGTACAGGCCTACAGCCCGCAGAAAATAGCATGCTGGGTCTTCACATGTCCATAAGAACCCACAGTAATGGAATATCCACGTTGTGTTTTATTCATAATATGTTTGGTGTATAATCCAACTCATACAAAAGCAACAAGTTCGAAACAAATCATCAGAAATCAGGAAGTAAAACAGCTTGTAACTCTGTCACCGTTCTAGATACCGTCATATACCATATATGGTATTTTTTGTGAATTCCCCTAGTTACCGTGGTAGCTACCACACATCAGAACGATGGCTTTGCCCCACATGTCTTTCTGCGACGAGATATTCAAAACCGGAGGAGATTGGGCAAGAGAGCTGTCAATCAGGCTCCCCAAAAATCTCCAGAATGTTAGCTTTATTTTGACACCAATATTATGCTTCTACTCAAAGGGGTTCTTGTGTAAGACTTTTATTGTCAGTAGGCTAGCCTATGCACCATTAAATCTTCGAATTATTTCAGCCTGCATGTCTCTTTAAATCTTTTAATGAATGTTACGAGGACTTTACTAGGGTTTATAAAGTAAAGTCGCATATCACTGAAATCGTCTACCCCTTGGCTTCAACATTATCCGGTTTTCAATAACGAGGCATGTGGCTGACTAGTGCTGTCGTCATTCAAAGCTAGGGAGCCTGTTTGACAGCTCTCTTGCCCGATCTCCTCCGGTTTTGAATATCTCGTCGCAGAAAGACATGTGGGGCAAAGCCATCGCTCTGATGTATGGTAGCTACCACGGTAACTAGGGGGATCTCACAAAAATTACCATATGGTAGCCTATATGACGGTATCTAGAACGGTGACAGAGTTACAAGCTGTTTTACTTCCTGATTTCTGATGATTTGTTTCGAACTTGTTGCTTTTGTATGAGTTGGATTATACACCAAACATATTATGAATAAAACACAACGTGGATATTCCATTACTGTGGGTTCTTATGGACATGTGAAGACCCAGCATGCTATTTTCTGCGGGCTGTAGGCCTGTACGTGTCCCAGCGACGATTCATGTGGCCCGAAGGTATTCCGTGTTGTCTCTTAATTGTGTTGTGTTGTCTCTTTTTGTGTTGTGTTGTGTGATTTGCCGTTGTGTTGTGCACTTCGGGGCCGAGGTTTCTCTAATTGTGTTGTGTTGTCTTATTTGTGTTGTGTTGTCTCTTTTTGTGTTGTGTTGTGTGATTTGCCGTTGTGTTTTCTCTTTTTGTGTTGTGTTGTGTGATTTGCCGTTGTGTTTTCTCTTTTTGTGTTGTGTTGTCTCTTTTTGTGTTGTGTTGTGTGATTTGCCGTTGTGTTGTGCACTTCGGGGCCGTGTTTTCTCTTTTTGTGTTGTGTTGTCTCTTTTTGTGTTGTGTTGTGTGATTTGCCGTTGTGTTGTGCACTTCGAGGCCGTTTTTTCTCTTTTTTGTGTTGTGTTGTCTCTTTTTGTGTTGTGTTGTGCACTTTGGGGCCGTGATTTCTCTCTTTGTGTTGTGTTGTCTTATTTGTGTTGTGTTGTCTTATTTGTGTTGTGTTTTGCACTTCAGGGCCACCGTACCATGCCTATCGTCCAGCTATCGTCTCGCAAAACTTAAAATGGCTGCAGGGCTGTCAGAACCGATGTATGGTCTTCCGAAAAAGGCCGGTTTTCTCATCTTGAAGGTTGAATTTACTCAATGGAAACGGTAGGAAGTAATCATCTTCTTTTCTCAGATTAATATGGAACCATGCTAAACTAACGTTAGGCTGCAAATGTTGGAAATGTGTACGTTTGCAAAGCATCACGGGATTTGAGTTCTTTATTTCGGAATTTAAGATATGTACACAGTCTTTTACCTTTCACTTTTCTTAACATTTTCTGCTCATTTTTTCCAATGTATTATATGTTTATGAGTCACATCGTAGCTGGTTAGCCTAAGGCATGGTCTAAAACTCTTTATATCCGGATTTTTCCAGAAGTCAATGGGAGAAATGAATGAGAAATTTACTTCCGGGCAAGCAGCTCTCTTGGAGGAGGGGCGGGACTGTCGAGCTCTATTGCTATTTAGCAGACACTTTTATCCATATCCAAAGCGACATAGGCCTACAAATAAAAACAATACAATAATTAATTTAACAGTGAACATTTTCAAAAAGTTTCAATCAATTGAAATATCAATTCAAGCAGTAACCTACTGTAAGTCTTTTATTTAAATAGCGCAATTTTGTATGCACAGAGCCCAAAGCGCTCCAATTATGTATCCAATCCAATAAGATCCAATAAGCCCTATTCACACGGGATTAGTATTACCTGTGGACCTTTGGTGATTTGTGATAATTGCGGAGAATGCCTGAGATCTTAGTCCCGTGCGAATGTGCCATGTCTGTAATTTGTAAAGTAAAAATTCGCCGCAAATTACCTGTATTTCGCCAAACACAGACGTCCGGTGATAATACTAATCCCGTGCGAATCTGCATCTCAGTGATTGCTATTGCAATTGCATATCTTTTCTACTTTCTGCGTTGTTTTCGGATGTTAGCATACGACATATCCGGGTGTAATGTCAGTGAAAATAGAGTAATTTGCAGACATTGCTTATCCCGTGCGAATGCGCTGCAAGTAATACAGAGGTGGGGCGCTAATTTGAAAATGACCAGAGGTCCACAGGTAATACTAATCCCGTGCGAATAGGGCTTAAGACATTGACGCACAAGATTCCGGACGGAGCGGCGTAGTGGCCAGGGTAGGGTAGGCTACCCACATAGTAGGCCTACAGCCCAAACCGCTCCACACGCAGACATCAAGACATGAAAAGACAAATGAACGAACTGACAGACAGATATTCAAACGCTGGACGGAGGAGCGGCGTGATTCGCCAGCATACACGGCCTACAAAAGATAAAGTCAAGGCTGTCCAATTTATCAAACCATGTTACGTTACAGTCACATGAAACAGTCTAGTTCTGGAACGCATCCTTATTGTGTTCAAATAGTATCAACTTCTTCTAATTGAACCAAGTAAGGTAACATAGGGCAGGGATTCCCAAACAGTGTACGGAGGAGCTTCTCCACTTTCACCATTCAATGTTATTCATGAGCCATGCGGGTTTGGATTTTTCAATTATGGTAGGGGTCGCTTTCAGAAATGTGACTGATTTCAGTAACATTGTGTTTGAAAAGCATTTAGTTCTGTGTTGTTTTAATTAGGGAGTTGATTTAATGTATGTACATTTTGTTATTTCAATTTCAGTGAAAAGTTGGGAGAATGATGAGCCTCCTCTGCTCTCTACACTGCACTAAGACTGCACTTGTCTTGTATGCAAAACCTACTTTGTATAGGCTATTAATAGCACTTTTCTGCTTTTTGCACCTCTGCATTTCGTTGTCTTGTTAGTTGTACTGTCCTTTGAACTATTCACAATGACAATAAAGTATCTAAAATCTAATATGTTATATAAGCTTATCATGTCACAGTCTAAAGTCAATACAGTAAAAGAATTGCCCCACAATAAGGATGTCAGCCTAGTCACATCCTGAATACCACCCCCAATATCCTGGATACCAGCCTTTCCACATCCTGGATGTGCAGCCTAGCCAATGTATGCGTTAGGCTACTAAAATTTGTGTGTGACAAACAGAAAATAACCTACAGAACATGCATCTGCACTCCCTTGTACTTGAACACATAGGCAACGACAAAACAGACAAAAACAGTTTATTTTTTTCTCCAGTAATTTTGTGTCAACGTTTCCCAGGACACTGAAAAACTGGGGTGCACAACATTTGGTGGGCATGTAGCCCCACAAAGATGACATGGAACCATTGACATGGAACCGAAAGGAGAGTAGGGAAAACACAGTTTTCTGTGACTATCTCGAGAACCATAGGGCCTAGGAGGACCACATGTTTTTTGCATGTGTCAACCCATTCCATAACCACTCATTTGATGTGTAGCACCACACCTGGTTAAAACAGAAAAAGCCAAAATGAGATAATCGCAGGCAGGTATCTCTGGCTGACATGGTCAAAACTGCACGAAATTGGAGGTGGAGGTGTTGCCGTTTGCTGTTTAAACTCCAGTTACAAGGTGCTGCTCTGAGCTTTACTGCCAGTAGCCTACTCAGTTTGCCTTGAGATGGGAGAAATACGGATTTCAATGAAACCCATGAATAGGACTTCCTGCTTTCAATGATGTAAAATGATGATTTTTACATCATTGAAAGCAGGAAGTCCAACATAGAAATCCGTATTTCTCCCATCTCAAGGCAAACTGAGGGAATGATGCACGACCAATCAAAAACATGACTGGTTTTCTAAAGATACAATGCTTAATGCTAATCGGTGAAATTTCCCTTTAAAGTGGTGTTATGCATTTGTTTCAACGTGTCCCAGTCCTTTCCAGTGCTCCTTTTGCTTTTCTTTGAAGTGCTCATCTATCTCACTGCATGTAAGGCTTTGCTGATGTCTGTCCAGTGTTTTTCGAACCCACTGTCAAGACCAATTTGGTTCCTACTGATTCACATTGTTCTGCTATTGTGAACGGGATATATGACGCATAACAGTTTATTGTAGACAGAGAGCATTCAATACTTCCTGACAGTTGCTTGCTCGGATCTGTTCTTAGAGTATAGCCTAACCTGCTGAATGTTGAACTCTGAGTAGAGACCAACTCAAAAATAAAGTAATGAGTAACGAGTAACAAGTTACTTTCCAAAATGACTAACAAGTGAAGTAATTTCATTACAAGTAACTTGTAACCAATCACTTTTTTAGAGTAGCGACCCAAACACTGGATTAACCATGTTGTCTATTGTACAGTATGAATTAAATCAAAATATACTGGGGGCAATTTTCTGTTAACCAATGATCCTTTGAACTGACACATCACAAAAAAAAGTGTATGGTATTGTACAGTACATGGGAGATTCGGTCTGCTTTTCTCTTTTCTGCTTTTCTCTTTTCTTTCAAGCACATTGCATCTTTGTTTCAATGTCTTAGCTCTGGGTTTGCTTGAGTTCATCCTTAACTACAGTTGTTAGGGAACTGAAACCGATCTATAATCAGAGATATGAACCTCCAGCTTATGGAGTACAAAGTTCTATTTGTTCAGTGACTCTCTATAGTAACTGTATGTTGTTGACTCTATTGTCTGGATAGCACTATAAGCCCAGGGTATATTATTTGGATATATTTATCATACCTGTGTACATTCTTTTCCCTGGTCTACTCTGACTGGTGGATGATTTGGTGAAGCAGGAAATTTGACTCTGCTTTTGTCAGACATAGTTGATTCTTCTTTCCTGGCTTTATCCTTCTTTTCCCCAGCCTTTCTGATTGGTCGTGATGGATTGCTTTTTATCCCGCTTTTCCTGAGGTAGCTGGTTCTTGTTTTCTCTCTGTCTCCTTTTTTTCCCCAGCCTTTGATTTGGGTTGTGGGACTGTTTGAGGCATGTTGTAATATTTAGATTTCTTCACTTTCACAATGGGTTCTCCTCGTTTCAGCCAGGTCTCTTCAGCTTGTGCCAAATTTTTTGCTGATTTGATTGATTTTGAGAGTATGTTTTCTGGTAAATTGCCTGAGAATATGTTCGATGTATCTCCCTTTTAGGGAGGAGTACATTGTTCGGATGAATTCTGCAGGCCTCGGGGTTTTCGTTTTTGACAGGATGGAGTGTTTGACTAGCCTGATTACCATCGACTTTCAAAGGCTCTGCGAGACTTTAGTCTGACCAACAGCCTGTGCTAACAAGGTTTCTTGCCAGCGCTGGTTGACCCGCCTCCTTTAAGTGCCTCGATTTGCTACTGGTAGATGTCAGAAAGCGGATTGCCGAGTTTAAACCAATAACAACACTCTTTCCGCTGCCTTGAACACGCCTCTACCCAGAGACGTTGGAGCTGCTCAAAGTTGATTGGTTCTCGACCAAAGGGGGCAGTTCCGCAGATTTCGGGAACTCAGAAATCCTTCTCAATGAGCAGTTGACCAGACCAGCAGCAAAAGCCTGAAGGCGTTGCGTCACTGGGAGGGCGTGCCAGGCTAGTGTTTGACAATGCCGAACCAAGTTTCAACGTGGCAGTTGGTGTCCCTGTCTGTACTTCAGATGCATCAGGATCAATGGTCATGTCTCGGGCATACCGTCTCAGGTCGCCAAGCATAACACCGCTCCACAGTGGGAAGATACCCATATAATTGCCCAAAAGCACCTTTAATACTTCAGGACAATGGTAGCGGTTTGGCTCTCCATCCTCATCCTCCTCTGCTTCCCCTACTGCTACCTGTGCTTCCTGAAATGCTTCTTGGAAACACCGGGTATAAGGGGACCTACCCGCAATTGTCTGCGTCCGCTTCTGCTCTTCCTCTTCCCATCCAGTCTGTGACTCGCTATCTATGTCCCCATTTTCAACTGTTGGGCTGTTGCCTTTGGCTATCAATTGTTGCAGAAACTGTAGACTTTGATGAACATTCAGATGTACATGTTCTGCCAGCAAGACAGTACATAGATGTTTAAAGATCTCCTGGCCTGACTGCAGGGACACTGTGTTTTGTATTCGAGCGAACACAAAAGTCACAAATTCCCTGAGACCTGGGTCACCTGGCTGACGGTGTTGCTCAGTGCTTTTATTATGTGTGCTGAGCAGAGGTGGAGGATCGTGACTGCTTTGATTTCATCCCACCTTTTCCGCCTATTAATGATGGAGAATGTTCTGGCCAGATATGCATCCACACTCTCTCTATTGAATGCCAGTAGTGTGGCCTGCATCAGTGCTGTAGGGAATTCTATATTTCTATATAATTACCTATTAATTTAGACTGGCAAACTCAAGAAAACTTAGGAATCAGGTTTTATTCTTACAAGCAGAGAGAGTAGAACATAGCTATAGCCTGACTATAGGCCAGGCCTGGGGATTGACCCCCAGACCTATTGGCCTTACTTCCTCTTCCTTCAAATTATAATCTCTCCTTTTTCTTCTACTTCTAATTCATCACATTTATAAACTTTTGAACAAAGGGGACAGGGCGCCAAAAACAAGGCAAGGTCATTGGTTCACTCAGATGGCTTCAGTCACACCACTCACACCTAGTCACACCTAGCCACACCTTCTCACTCTGATTAGATTTACATGTGGAGGGATATCATCATATGTCACTTACAGAATATTCCAAACATTCTTACACTGGAATCATTACAATCCTTACGCTGAGACTATCATAATGATACCAGACATGAATACATTTACATTTCATGACATATAGATATATTACATCAAGGTAGAATCCTTTGTCTTAGGGCGAGTTGGTTTAAAGTTCCAAAGGAATGTTGGCAATTAGCATTTTCACAGGGGGTCAGTCTCAATTTGGTTGACACGGTGTGTTGTGTATTTGCCCACTGTATGCAGAAATTGAAGAAGCCAATATGACAGAGGTGGAACCGAATGATTATTAGAAAGGAGCTCACAGACAGGGAGAGGGGGAGCATCTCTGCCCGCTCCAGGCAGGGTAAGGGCATAGTAGAAAACCCTTTTGTTGTCACCAGGCATCTTTCTGACAACACCTCCTGTAGCATCGAGGTACAAGGTCACCTTTTTTTCCCTCCTGAGGTGGTTGACCAAAATGCTTACACCAACCTCTGTGGACAAGTGTGCAGCAAATGGGTTTATCTGCAGGACTTGAATGTAGCCTGGCATGTTGACATGACTGCTGTCACATTCTCTGAAAATGTCCTGTGTTAGTGTGAGTTCAAGAACAACACTGTCGTGAAGCTGCTTGCTTTTTTTGAGTTCTGATGCAATGACCTTCAGAATGTTCTTGCTTAAAAGCTATGGGATAAATTGCCAGCAATCAGTTCAGGCAGTGGAGTGGAGCGCAATCAACTGTAATAGACCCTGCTGATGCCTTTTCTCACAGATTTCGCTATGTGGCCCCATTTAATGTTGCTTGCTGGTCTACGCCTGATTTCACTTTTCAGGTGACAAACAAGTCCGGAGCGATGTACTGATATTTTAATGATCTTTTGTTTTATTGACGGTCTTTCAGCCATTTGAATCAAGAAACGGGCCTTGCAAGTTGAAAACTTGCATACTGCACGGACAGACAAGTATGGGGCCTTACGTTTCCTGCTACCAGGTACACATATGTGTTGATATGTGAACTTCAGCACACAACCCGGATGCTGTTTTACGTTCTCATCGTATAGTACATTGGTCCATGGTGTAGCTAATTTTGAGGTTCCCTTTTGTGGTGCTATTAATTGCCACTGATGTTTTGTTAAAGTTATGTTAAATTTGGTTGGCATTGGTGGTATCTTTCTGTAGTGACTTTTCTCCTCCTTTGATCGCTCTGATTCCTCACCATCTGATTGCTCCACCTCCAAATTCTCATTTTCTTCAAACTCCATGCCTCTCTGTTTGATGTTCACGGTTCTCTTCTCCACCTGCTCATCATCTGTATCTCTTTCTTCTGTACCAGTCTGTATGTCTCTGTCATTAACTATCTCAGAATCATCTTCCTCCTCTTCCTCAGAATCTGTGATATCCTTTTTAATCTCCCCCTTCACCACCTCAGGAAACTGAACCTATGCGGCCCCCCAACCAGTTGATGTTGGTTACAGTGGCCCCCAGCTCATTTGAGTTTGAGACCCCTGCATATGGTTTGCCTCTCATTGTTTTCTACCTGCTCAGTGTCTGCTTCGTCATCTGACTCTGAGCTGGTTCCTGTCTCCATGTTCCTATCTTCATCCTTATAAGTCTGTTCATCCACTGAGTCATCTTCTGACTCAAAGCACTCAAAGTCTGTCCTATTGCCTGTTCACTCTGTCTCAGTGATGCCTCCACTCTGGTTTTTATCCCTTTCCGATTCAGTGTCCATGTGGTGTATAGCCACTTACGATTGTTTGTGCTGTCTTTGCCAAAAACCACTGAAGCCAGTTGAGCCCAAACCTCAGAGCTTGATGATATTGGTTTTGGTAAAATCCCAATAGCGATGAAACTCTGTAGAAGCCTGTCTTCTCCTCCAGCAAGAGTCCAGAGGTCTCTTCTGGTACGTCCACACCCCATCCGTAGTTTTGGCATGATTTCTTCGATAACATTTAGCTACGCCTACAGTAATACAGGGAAATACAATGCAATATTGAAGTAATTCAACTTGCTGATGCTACATATGAAATTGTGGCTTGAAGAAAGTTTTAATTGTTGAACATTTTGGAATTAACAATGGAAGTAATTTGTCTATCACACCCTGTCAGTTGTTTCAGTATTGTCAGCTGGAGTAGGCTACTGTTTTGGGAACCTGATATAATTGAAGTGGAGATTTGTTGGTCAGACTGGCGAAAATGTCAAATATATAATCCATTTATTGTTGTTGGCAGCATGTTAGATCGATTCAAAATAATGTGTGTGTGTGTGTGTGTGTGTGTGTGTGTGTGTGTGTGTGTGTGTGTGTGTGTGTGTGTGTGTGTGTGTGTGTGTGTGTGTGTGTGTGTGTGTGTGTGTGTGTGTGTGTGTGTGTGTGTGTGTGTGTGTGTGTGAGAGTGTGAGTGAATGAGTGAGTGAGAGAGACAGTAAAGCAGGTGAATGGGCCCTTGGTGTGACCCACCAGTGCAGTTCCGTCATTTGCCCTTTCTGTGTGTGTGTGTGTGTGTGTGTGTGTGTGTGTGTGTGTGTGTGTGTGTGTGTGTGTGTGTGTGAGTGTGTGAGTGTGTGTGTGTGTGTGTGTGTGTGTGTGTGTGTGTGTGTGTGTGTGTGAGTGAGTGAGTGAGAGAGAGGGGGAGAGAAACAGAGAGAGAGTAAAGCAGGTGAACGGGCCCTTGGTGTGAGCCACCAGTGCAGTTCCCTCATTTGCCCTTTCTGTGTGTGTGTGTGTGTGTGTGTGTCTGTGTGTCTGTGTGTGTCTGTGTGAGAGTGTGTGAGTGAGAGAGAGAGGGGGAGAGAGAGAGAGAGAGAGAGAGAGAGAGAGAGAGAGGAGTGAAGCAGGTGAATGGGCCCTTGGTGTGAGCCAACAGTGCAGTTCCCGCACAAGGTTCCAACAATATCTGCACCCATATTCCCACACATTTCACCCTCTGTCCTGCGGGAATGAGTAGGCTACCACAGAACATGGCAAAGCGATTCTCAGTTCAGACTGCCTTAGAATTGATACTGGAGAAAGTTTGATTTCTAATGGAATTCAAATGAATAATTCACTATAGTTCTGGAAAAAGATCCTTAATTTGTACATTAGTTAATAATTGTCCAGTTATGGCTGTTTTATGATGCATTTCCTTATTTTGTTGCATTTTAATAAACAAAAACGAGTAGCATTTCTATGCATCCATGTGATTTAACAAAGGCGAAGGGAACAAATAACAAATGTTGTTTATATTACTTGCAAATGGGTTGAAGTAAACATTTGCTGAGTATTTTAACAAAAAAAGGTTTCAATATGTTGAATTGAAGACCCCAAATTGCCATGGGTCTACCATACCAAGCAGGACCCCCTGTGTAACCAAAAAACAAAGACTCTATATACAAATGGAATACTGAAAAACCATTAAAACAACATGAACTAGACCTGTGTGATAGCCACTTAGGCCTAACAATAGACTGGGCTAAAGGCCCAGACCTTAAAGAAACCTTTGGGCAACCTATGCGGCCCCCCAACCAGTTGATGTTGGTTACAGTGGCCCCCAGCTCATTTGAGTTTGAGACCCCTGCATATGGTTTGCCTCTCATTGTTTTCTACCTGCTCAGTGTCTGCTTCGTCATCTGACTCTGAGCTGGTTCCTGTCTCCATGTTCCTATCTTCATCCTTATAAGTCTGTTCATCCACTGAGTCATCTTCTGACTCAAAGCACTCAAAGTCTGTCCTAGGCCCAGATGAAGAAAACTGTGAAGTAGGCTGTATAGCCTACTTGTTACCTTGATTTAATTAACAAGAACTGGCCAAGAACAGAGATTCAAGGTCAAAATAAGTCAGAACAAGTGAGCAAGTGTGACTGTAAGTTGTTATTTTGGATCCTGGGATGGCATATCAAGCATCTGCCATGGCTATGACAAACAGGGGTCTGAATGCAACATCTGATATGAAAAAGAAATTATTTTGAAGTGGGGAAATGGGGAGGTATGAAAAAATGCAGAAATTTGATATGATTTCCTAAAAGGATTTCTTGTTATTACCACTAAGTATACAGAGGCATTCCATAAGCCATTGGAATCAATAGATTGTCCTGTTTATTTTGATATGTAGTTTGCCACAGGGCAGTAACGAAATCGTCGGATATTTCACAGAGAAGAATGGGTATGACGCAGAACTGAATGTGACATTCATTTTTGTACGTAACTGTAATTTTCAACGCTAATTATCTCGCGAACCGTTCATCATAGAAACTAGCGGCTAGCGCCATTGTAAAGGTCAGGTTCTGCCTTTTCATATGATATGCCTGTTATTTCTGTGCGATTTTCTCGCGCAGCAATACGACCGAAAAGAATGGGTGCGGCCGCATGGTGCGTCTCTCGAAGAGGGCAGAGAGGGTCAGCCGGCGGCCGATGGTAGGCTAATCCTCTTGCGGCCTGGTAGATTGAGAAACACTGTGATAAAACACTGCAAAACATTTAACAATATAAACAAACAGTCCAAAAGTAATTAACATTAACCAACCTGCATATCTTCGGCTCTTGATGGTGATACTGTTTCAAATGTGTCTGTCAGTAACAAACTTGCCTCTAAATGCCTGAGCTTTACGCTTTGCTATTTCACTTCTGCCCTTCTGTTGCAGCATTTATATTCCTAAATGTATTTCTGAATATAGCATTGCGTTGCAAGCTTTTTGAGCACATTTTCAGATTTGATTATATTGAAATCTTAACATTTTGGAAGGTGATCACATGCAATTTTTTGAATGACTTAAAATTGCTAAATATACATTTTCACATAAAACTACCAAAGGTTAACACAATAGTAATGAAAGTTACTTTTTTATTATTGTGTAAGCATTTTCAAGGATATGCCAACAGAAAGGCATGTACCTCAGAAAGACAATAGCCTAATCTGGATATTGCTACAGAGAAAGGATATTGCTTTGAGAAAAAAATCTCAAGATGTGTTTTAACAGAAACCTATTTTGTCCATAAGTCATTTAATAAATCAATAAATCAGAGAGAGTTCAACTTAATCCTCACCTTCCAGGTTTTATGCAGTCTAGACACAGCACTGTTTGTCAGGCCATACATGACAGCCATGAATGAGCTCATATGTTTTTCACGATAAAGGCTGAAAAGAGGAGAAGCCCAAATATTATTTTTTTAATAATTTAGCCCCAATTTATTATTATTTGTGGGCAGCCGCGGTGTACTGGTTAGCGCATCGGGCTTGTAACCGGAGGGTTGCCGGTTCGATCCCCGACCAGTCCACCATGGCTGAAGTGCCCTTGAGCAAGGCACCTAACCCCTCACTGCTCCCCGAGCGCCGCTGGTTGGGCAGGCAGCTCACTGCTCTGGGTTGTGTGATTCACCTCACTGTGTGTTTACTGTGTGCTGTGTGTTCACTAATTCGGTTAAATTGGGTTAAATGCAGATGTAGCGCCCCCTAGTGTACAGCTGACTACGCCACCCCTTGAGTTATGCTAGTAATGGTAGAGCAAGGGGAACTCTGTCCCAATGAGTGTACAAACACAGGTTCGTTTTTCTTAGAAAAGTATAAAAATACAATCTTTATTAAATAGTTGAAGGCATTGTTTTGGTTGGTCAACACTTAACACAAAAAGGGAAAACAAAAGGGAATTATACAGCCATCAGTATTTAACCTAGTCGAGCTGTGGATAGATAAGCACTGACAGGATACTGGGTCTCACTAACACACGTGAATAATTGCCACACCTTTTGAAGTAATACACACTAAGAGCACACACTGCACTGCACACCTCCTGCTATACTATGAAGCCTACTCAGAGGCTTTAGAGTTCACACGCCACAGCACTGCAAACAGTAAATGGAGTGAACCTGAGGTAACCCACTACCCTATAGCATGCTACACTTCACCCAGGCTGGGCTATCTGAGGCTATATGAGTACAATGAGGGGGGGAAAGGAAAACAATAGGGAAACAAAGAAAAGTGAGCCCCCTCTAACCTGCGGCTCACATGTGCTTCTCACTAACACATAAGCCTAAACCCCTAGCCCACAGGCTAGAAGGGGAAAGCAAATAAACAGACTAAACAAACCTAACAATATGGTGTGCACACGCAGACATCCAATCACACAACAGCAACAGTCATACAAACATACACTGTAGAGAACAGCAGCTTAGCAAGGAAGGTAGCCCTCCGGATCTCTAAAACAACAAACGCATCAAACAAAAGAATACACATTAAATACTGCAATGTCACATTATATCCTTTCTTTGCAGCATGACATCAGAACATGGTACACGTAGTATGATATCACCGTAACTAAATCAAATGCACAAACAACCAAACAACTCACAATGGCCATAGGCCTTCACTCAAATGAATTAAAAGCTATAATGGTACTAGCGTAATACAGCCACATAAGTATACATTTTCCGACCCCTCCTGCATGCAGAGCCGCTATAAACATGAGGCCTACCCCCAAGACTATATCACAGGCACGCCATGGTCCAACCTGAGACATACCTGTTGCGGTACAAGTTTAGCGGCAAGCTGGTGGATGCGTAGGCTTCCCTGCTGATAGCCACATTAGCCAGCGAAGCGCTGGTGAGAAATTACATAACACCATATCAAAATAGGACCCGCAAAACACATTAACACGACTAGTGTGCTGGATAGCGTACCTCATCAAAACGGTAGACCTGTTCACACACGGCTCATCCCCTTCCACGCGCCGGTGGAGATGCTCACAACAGCTTTGCCGGTGCCCGCTCAGCCCCGCACTACCCAAACAAACACTCGCTTAATATGACGGCCACAACTAGTAAAGTGAACAAAGTGAAGAAGTCGTTTTGTGCATACCTTTAGCTTGACGCCGCACCTAGGCCACTGCTACCTCCCTGTCGAGCTTGTGAGGTGCAAATGCTACTGGTGAGGACCCCAGGTGTCTTATACTATGCCCGCTCCCATAAAGTCAGGTGCCTTGTCAGTGCCCATAACGCTAATTAGTGACGTGGCAGGAGTGCAAAACAGCAAAACTAACCAGGCTACAATCACCCCCTCCAAATGAATCGGCGGCCCGACGATGGCAGCTTATGTTTCAACACCATGGCCTTCCACCTCTGGCTGTTCCCCGTCATTTGACCTAATGACAGCTGTTCTTGGGAGCCGGTAGGGGTTCGAATGCTGCCCTGATGTCGATCTAGTTGGACGACGCAAGGGTAGGGGCACCTCCTCAGGCCTGGCATCCGCCTCATTGAGAGTTGGGACTCCGGGTGGTTCAGGTTCCCCATGAGGCTCTTCCTCCTGATACACAAGAACCACATCTCCAACGGCCTCCTCATCAGAGACTGTATGGGCAATGGGCCAATTCACTCTGCTGGCTGAGCGGGTGTCGATCCCCACCTCTGGCTGTAGCCCCTTCGGGATGGCCCTCAATTCAGACCGGTGCACCTGTCGAACAGGTCCTTCACCATCAACCGGGGTCACAGTGTACACCACCCCAGTTCCAGAAGGGCTTCGGAGCACACGAAAGACAGTGGAGTTCCAGTGATCTTGTATCTTGTTCCGCCCATGCACATGGTTCCGCACATATACGAGCTGCCCCTCGTCCAGTCCGGAATCATTAGCATGGGCGTTATTGTTCTGGTTACGCCTGAGTGCCTGCTCCTCTGACCTTTGCCGAACATGCTCCCGAGTCATCCCGACACTCTGCTGATGTTTCCGAACCCATTCCTCCAAGTTGTCCAGGTCCTGCACCGCTTCCTCAGTCCCGAGCAAGAAGTCAACTGGCAATCTTGGATGGTGACCGAACATGAGGTAATATGGAGTATGTCCAGTAGTCTGGTGAGGCGTGGTGTTATAGGCGAAGGTCAACTGGGTCAGGTGGTGGGGCCAGTGTCGCTTTTCGCCTGACGGCAAGGTGCGCAACAGGTCGTGTAGGGTGCGGTTGAATCGTTCGCACTGCCCATTACCCTGAGGGTGGTATGGGGTGGTGCGGCTCTTTTTGATGCCGTAAAGCTGGCACAACTGCTGGATCAGCAGGCTCTCGAAATTACGCCCTTGGTCAGAGTGCAATCGAGCCGGAGGGCCAAACCGGTGGAACCATTGCTGAACCAACACCCGGGCCACTGTAGTCGCCCTCTGGTCCTTGGTGGGGAAAGCTTGCGAATACTTGGTGAAAATATCTGTGAGAATTAACACGTTCTCCCTGCCATCGCTTGCCGGCTCTAAGATGGTGAAGTCGATAGCCAGGATCTCATTTGGTTGTGTGGCCTGTAATGTGCCCCAGTATGTACGAACCTTTGGCTGGACAGCCTTGCCCAACACACATCGCTGACACTGCTGGCACCACTGTTCGGCATCCTTAGTCATGTTTGGCCAGAAACATCGTCCACGAAGTAGGTGAAGGGTTCTCTCCGCTCCCTGATGGCCCTGGTCATCATGGACACTGCGCAAGACTTCCTCCTGCATGCACTGTGGGAGTAACAGCTGGAACGTTTCCGGCCCTCCGCCTGAGGGGTGTACCAAGCGGTACAATACCCCCTCTCGCTCGACCAACCGATCCCATTGACGAAGTAGAGCCCGACTTGCCTGGCACAACGACTCCCTCTCTTCAGCCCTTGGGCGCCGCCCTTCCTGATGGTACTTGCGCACCGGCCCGATGACTGGGTCAGCCTCTTGTAACGTGCGCAGGTCCTGGGTGGTCCGCCCAGGTAACGCCACCATCTCCTCACACCAGCCCTCCACTGAAGACTGTTGGTTGCCACCTGCCAAAGCTCCCAGCAGTGGGACCTCAGTCCCGAAAGCAAAACGGTCCAAATACTGACGGGACAAAGCATCCGCATTTTGATTGCTCTTCCCTGGACGGTACTTTATGGTGAAGTGGAATGATGCCAGTTGGGAGGCCCATCGCTGTTCGACTGCCCCTAGCTTAGCAGTTTTCAGATGACTTAGGGGATTGTTATCAGTAAAAACTGTAAAATGATTTCCCAGCAGATAATCACGGAACTTCTCAGTTACGGCCCACTTAATAGCGAGTAGTTCGAGTTTCATAGAGCTGTAATTCTCCATATTCCTTTCCGTCTGTCTGAGTCCTCTACTGGCGAATGCAACTGGGCGCACCTTTCCATCGTGTTCTTGTGAGAGCACTGCACCTAATCCCCCATGGCTAGCATCTACTTCTAACGTGAAGGGTTTTTTAAAATCAGCATAAGCCAAAACTGGAGCTGAGGTGAGCTTCTGCTTCAGAGACTGAAATGCCTGCTCGCAAGCATCATCCCACGCCGTCGCCAGGGGCACTGGTGGAGTCTTTCCCTTACGCCGCGGCCCACTAATCTTTCCTACGAGGTGGTGCAGAGGAGTTGCCAGCTTGGAGAATCCCTGCACAAACCGTCGATAGTAACTGGCAAAGCCCAGAAAAGATCGCAATTCTGCAAGATGGCTTGGGCGCTTCCACTCCTTTACTGCCTCAATTTTAGTAGGGTCAGTGGACACCCCATTCGCAGAGACAACATGGCCCAAATAGTTTACTTGGTGTTGGAAGAACTGACATTTGGACAACTTGACTTTCAGCCCTTGTTTTTGCAGCCGGGAAAACACCTCCCCTAGACGCTCCAGATGTTGTTCAACAGTGGACGAAAAGACTATTACATCGTCCAGGTACAAAAGGACTGACTGGTAGCGACAGTCACCAAACATTCGCTCCATAAGGCGTTGGAATGTACCGGGAGCGTTACAAAGGCCAAAAGGCATTCGATTGAATTCGAAGAGGCCGAATGGGGTGCAAAAAGCAGTCTTTGGTTTGTCTTTGTCGGCCATGGGAACTTGGTTGTACCCACTTGCTAAATCCAAGGTAGAAAACCATTTAGCTCCTGATAGAGCATCTAAGGACTCCTCTATTCTCGGGAGAGGGAAGGCATCGCGGCGGGTCTTTGCGTTCAACTGGCGATAGTCCACACAAAGACGAAGGCTCCCGTCTTTCTTTGTTACTAAGACAATGGGGGAAGAGTAGGGGCTGCTACTTTCGCTGATAACCTGGCTGTCCAGGAGTTGCTGAATATGGGCTTTTACTGTCTCATACTGGGAGGGGGGAATTCGTCTGTACGGCTGGCGGACTGGGGCATCATCGAGTAATGGAATCTCGTGGGTGATCAGGGAAGTACATCCCAAATCTCCATCACCTTTAGAGAAGATACTATCGTACTGAGCAAAAAGGGCCTTAGCCTGGACAATTTGGTCCTGACTCAGTCCCTTGATGTCAGGGGTGACGGAGTCTGAAAAGCTGGGACATGTGGTCACCTCCTGTGTAGAGACATAGGCTTGGCAATCCTCCCAGGAAGGGTCAACGGAAAGAGATGGTGTTGTTCCTGTTGAAGTTGCCAGCACTGCTTGCACAGTACCAATCGCACGGCGGGGGGGCAGCCATACTTCAGTGCTACTGACATTGACGATGGGGGCATACAAAAGACCCTTTCTAGCCAAGACTAAGGTAGGGGACACAAGAAGGCCTTCCGGTAGCTGTCCATCTTCAAAGTTCAAAGGCTCCAACAAGAACTCTGCTGATGCTAGCTGAGGGCAGGTGACTGGGACCATTGTGAGGGTACCAGCCGCAAGACAAACTGAGGACTTCCCTTGGACTTTGACTTTAAAGGGCTTGGATGCATTGATGACAGCCTTGATCTTCTCACAGTGTCGTAATGCACGCAGAGCTACCGGAGCCGCCGACCGAACTGGAGGGGAGTCAAAGAGCCTGGAACCATGCTGCTCAAAGAGGACTTTATAACACTCCCCAAGTACATTCATGCCTAGTATACCTGGTGTCACCATTTTACGGCTGTGGAGGATGGCGTTTTCTGGATCCCTTACAACTAAAATCCCCCTCCCCGGAATACACTGCCCCAAAACAAAAACATCCAACTCAATGTAGCCAATATAAGGTATGTCTAGCCCATTAGCTGCTTTAAGGCCTAACCACTTACAATCTTTCCTCTGCAGATGCAGGAAATGTTTGCAAAAAAAACTCTCTGTGATGGTTGTGACCATAGACCCTGTATCAACCAAACAAGGAACCGTTATATCCCCCATAGTCACACTCAACATAGGGCAATTGCCCACTAATTGACCATAAGACGAGTCACACAAAGAGCCAGAGACCTCTCTTCCCAGCATGTGGCTCTGCACACTGGGAGTCTCTAGTTTCCCGGCTGGCTGGTAGAGTGGCTAGCAAGGGGCTCAGGCTGGCTAGTAGAGATAGCAGCAGGTGGGTAAGAGGCTTGTCCACGGCTACCTGCCAGAGAGGCAGACTGGCAGTACCTGGCTATGTGTCCAGGCCGATCGCATCGAAGACAAATAGGCTGACCATCAGGTGCACGTTTAAGACGTCCCGCCCGGTATGGCTGAAAAGCGGGTGACTTGTTATCTGGTTGTTCTAAGTGTTTAACTAACCTATCTATTTGGGCTTGCTGTTTTAAGACCATGTCCTTGAGTTCGGCCAATTCAGAGGGTTGAGCGACTGTGGACTCACACTGGGAGGTGTAGTGTGCCTCCGTGCCCCTCCCGGCAGAACGCTGGCCCCGGTCACGACCCGTCTGGCCCTCCTCCACCCACCTAATAGCCTCCCGCCGTACATCCAACACAGATAGACTCCCATCAGCCCGCACCAGTCTCTTGAGTTCCCGTCGTAGCATATGGTCGCGAACATTCTCACAGAATTGGTCTCTTAACACTATGTCAGGGTCAGCAATGCAATCACTCTTTGACTGTTTCACCTTTTCTATGAGCTCCATTAAAGCATGAGAAAACTCAAATAAGGTCTCATTCTCTCTCTGCTTTCGATCAAAGAAACGCTGTTGCCAGAATACATAAGACTTGGAGCACCCGTATACTTCCTTTAAAACATGAATAATTTTTTTTGGATCTTCTCTAATAGCTGCAGGTCTATATTTAATCTCATTACGGGCTTCGCCCTCTAAATGATCATACAAGAACAGTGCTTTTTCAAATTCAGACATATGCCTAGACCTACAACAACTCTGTGCTTCCTCGATCCACTCATTAACAGAAATGGACCCCGATGCTGCAGAGCCAGAGAATTTAGAGCACCGTCGCTCTCTGGGTAAATAGAAGGTCTGCTCCCGCCGTACCGGTTGGGTACCAGTGTCCCCATCAGTGTCCCCTGTACCTCCATTCTGTGCACGCGAAAGTCTCTGATTTTCACGTTGAAGCTGCTCCAATCGTTCCTGCAGCTGCTCCAATTCGTTGCTGGGTCCTTCATCGTTGCGGTCCATCGTGCTGCCAGCCGCTGTTCTCTACACACTCATACAACACACACACACAAGCACACGACCACACACATATACACCTAAATTGACCAACCTAATAATTGCACTTCAAGATAGTAATCCTGCCGACTACGCCAGATTGTAGCGCCCCCTAGTGTACAGCTGACTACGCCACCCCTTGAGTTATGCTAGTAATGGTAGAGCAAGGGGAACTCTGTCCCAATGAGTGTACAAACACAGGTTCCTTTTTCTTAGAAAAGTATAAAAATACAATCTTTATTAAATAGTTGAAGGCATTGTTTTGGTTGGTCAACACTTAACACAAAAAGGGAAAACAAAAGGGAATTATACAGCCATCAGTATTTAACCTAGTCGAGCTGTGGATAGATAAGCACTGACAGGATACTGGGTCTCACTAACACACGTGAATAATTGCCACACCTTTTGAAGTAATACACACTAAGAGCACACACTGCACTGCACACCTCCTGCTATACTATGAAGCCTACTCAGAGGCTTTAGAGTTCACACGCCACAGCACTGCAAACAGTAAATGGAGTGAACCTGAGGTAACCCACTACCCTATAGCATGCTACACTTCACCCAGGCTGGGCTATCTGAGGCTATATGAGTACAATGAGGGGGGGAAAGGAAAACAATAGGGAAACAAAGAAAAGTGAGCCCCCTCTAACCTGCGGCTCACATGTGCTTCTCACTAACACATAAGCCTAAACCCCTAGCCCACAGGCTAGAAGGGGAAAGCAAATAAACAGACTAAACAAACCTAACAATATGGTGTGCACACGCAGACATCCAATCACACAACAGCAACAGTCATACAAACATACACTGTAGAGAACAGCAGCTTAGCAAGGAAGGTAGCCCTCCGGATCTCTAAAACAACAAACGCATCAAACAAAAGAATACACATTAAATACTGCAATGTCACATTATATCCTTTCTTTGCAGCATGACATCAGAACATGGTACACGTAGTATGATATCACCGTAACTAAATCAAATGCACAAACAACCAAACAACTCACAATGGCCATAGGCCTTCACTCAAATGAATTAAAAGCTATAATGGTACTAGCGTAATACAGCCACATAAGTATACATTTTCCGACCCCTCCTGCATGCAGAGCCGCTATAAACATGAGGCCTACCCCCAAGACTATATCACAGGCACGCCATGGTCCAACCTGAGACATACCTGTTGCGGTACAAGTTTAGCGGCAAGCTGGTGGATGCGTAGGCTTCCCTGCTGATAGCCACATTAGCCAGCGAAGCGCTGGTGAGAAATTACATAACACCATATCAAAATAGGACCCGCAAAACACATTAACACGACTAGTGTGCTGGATAGCGTACCTCATCATAGACCCCGAAGCCATTTGTTTTGAGAATAACGGCTGGCTGATGAAGTTATTGGCTGGCTAGCCGGCTCAGCCAAAACCTAAATGGCTGCTGCAGCCGCCAATTTTTTTATGGCTGATAATGGCTTAAGTTGCCTCTTCATGTCTACAGATGTCTATGTTGTACTAGATCTCAATACACAATGTTATTACATAATTTTTAACAAAGCTCTGCACATTTCACTTGACTTCAATGTAGACTGAAGCATGCATTGTGAACTAGCGCAGCAATTTCCACGAGCGTCCAGCTGCTGGACGCCTCTCGCAATTTCTGGAGATGGTGAAATGCTGCAGTCGCAGTAATATCGCGTGCTGTAAATCTGTCCGCTCCAGAATACGTTTCATATCATCAATCTTTGGTTTTGATGTTTGTGCAACCGGGCCCTGAAGATTTTCAAGTCCGAGTATGAACTTCGTAGGAATTAGGAAAGTATATGAAAAGCGAGATCAAAATAAGGCTACCGGTGGCTTTCTTTCCCCCATTTCATCTCAGCGCGAGAAAGCAAAAACATTGCAGAAGTTTTAATTGGCCGTCAACTCACTGAGTCCTGTGTATCGTAGCAACGAGAATCCAGTGGGAAAACCTTGTGTATCATTTATTTTTCGTACCCTCTATGTGATATAATTGTTTTTAGATGCAACAGTCTAAGTCTAAGTTTGGCTCAGCCAAAGTTTATCAGATAGCGGCTCAATTTGGCTTACAAAATTATTGGCTGGCGGCGGCTGAAATTCTAAATGGCGCAAATGGCGGCGCGTGGCGGCGGCTTCGGGGTCTACCTCATCAAAACGGTAGACCTGTTCACACACGGCTCATCCCCTTCCACGCGCCGGTGGAGATGCTCACAACAGCTTTGCCGGTGCCCGCTCAGCCCCGCACTACCCAAACAAACACTCGCTTAATATGACGGCCACAACTAGTAAAGTGAACAAAGTGAAGAAGTCGTTTTGTGCATACCTTTAGCTTGACGCCGCACCTAGGCCACTGCTACCTCCCTGTCGAGCTTGTGAGGTGCAAATGCTACTGGTGAGGACCCCAGGTGTCTTATACTATGCCCGCTCCCATAAAGTCAGGTGCCTTGTCAGTGCCCATAACGCTAATTAGTGACGTGGCAGGAGTGCAAAACAGCAAAACTAACCAGGCTACACAGAGAACTGAATTTCCCTCACGGGATCAAAAAAGTATATATTCTATTCTATTCTATTCTATATTATGCATCTACTGCCACGTGAGCTAAACACACATTTGAAACCACTCACAGAGTAAGCTGTGAACGGCAAGTGACTGCGTTAAAAGTTATGGATCTCTAAAAACAAACTGACTGAGGGAAGCTATTCCTTCGCCATGATGGCGTCCGCACGGTCAAACTCACACTGAGGCCATCTGGATGAACTTCCTCATCAGCCGCACTCGCTTGGAGAGCTCTGCACACAGACACAGCTCCGTGGCCACCCAGTATGTGTGCGCACGTTACTCACAACACGGGTCTCCTTGCCCTGATGTAATCTCTCAGCATGTGGAGATGTGCATGGCCCTTCACCTGTTTTGCCAGCTTCTGTTTTGAGAGAGCACAAAAGGAAATGATGCAAATGGCACAATATTATCTCAGAACTTTTAGAAAAATACCTGAAATACCTGTCCCTTCCTCTTTGCTTCATTTTAGTTCATTAGATCAGTTTTTGTCATATTTACTTTCTTGTGGTTTACTGCCCCTATGTACCATTCCATGACCAATTTAATTTAATGTATGCACAGAGCCCATATGGCTCGGACCAAGACCAAACACAGAATGTCAAATAATTGCGTGTTGAAACAACTTTCAATAGCCTATGCAGCTCTGGGGGTTTGAATCCCCCTCGTCGTAATTTTGTTGATATAGCCATGCCGGTTCATGAAGTGTAAGCCTTATCCAATTAGCTGCCATAGCCTACTCAGAGCCAAGATGGGTAGCCAGTCTGTTCTAGAACTAAACGGCACATTTATTTAGGCCATAAACTTCACTTCATGAACGGTGCTTAATTTCAACACATTTGTGTTAGACCATGTAGCGGGAACTCACGGATCTGACTGTCAGTTCGCGAGTTTTTTTTTTTTTTAATGCAACAAATAACTATTTGACATTTGACTTCGAACAGTAGCCTAAGCTAATTCGTCATTATTAATACAGAACAACCCTACGCCACACTTCTGAGTTCCGGAATGTGTTTACTGATTTGCATGTTTCTGATTCGCATGTGGGCTTTTTTCAGTTTCGGAGCGCGTTTCTGAATTGCATGTGTTGGCAGCTCGTTTCTGAAATGTAAACCTTCTGAATTTGCCGCGCGTTTTCTAAATGATGTTCACGTGTTGTCAAATTAAGATGTTTACCTACGTCGTTTGTGTTTTGTCTATTTGCACGTGTTTTGTTGATTTGCGTGTGTTGTCTTAAGTTGCACGTTGTTTCCACCATAATAGGCCTTACAATAAATAAATCACACAATTTCTGCAAAGTGGAATCGGCCGTTATGCAGGAACTGCCTACGTCCTTCTTATCAAAAGGAAAGTGAAAGCGTTCCCGGCACGATGCAAAAATCTTCTTCGGCTGAAAGGAGGACAGCACACTAGGACAAACCGAAGCTGAAATATTTTGGCCGATCACCTACATTTCACTGAAGAGAGGACAAAGAAAAAGTAAGTAGAAATGTAACTAGATGTACCCCAAAGCGGTAGGCTACAAAATATAACCGCCGAGGAGTCCACATTCTCTCTACAAAAATTAATCACGCTTATCAATTTGTTTCCATCTCCTACTCCATCCCTTGCTCCAACTTTTAAGTGTGTAAATTATACTGTATGTGCATGTGTGCGCTTGCTTTTGTGTATTGTGCTCTGTAGTTTTCGCCTCGCCTGTGTGTGTGGTGGGAGTAAAAGGATGTGTGTGTGTGTGTGTGTGTGTGTGTGTGTGTGTGTGTGTGTGCGCGCGTCTGCTTGCCTGCGTTTGTGTGTGTGAGCATCTGCTTGCCTGCGTTTGTGTGTGTTTTATTATGTGTGTGTGTGTGTGTGTGTGTGTGTGTGTGTGTGTGTTTGTGTGTGTATGTTCACTTGTGAGTGGGTGGGTGTGGGTAATGGTGTGCATCATTAATGGTGAGCGAAACATTAAACATCCATTAAACTACCTATCGCCATCCATTTAAAATGATTTACCTATCAACATCAATTTAACTGTCGGTCTGTCAACATTCATTAAATTATCTTTTTATCAACATCTTTTAAACTATTCATATTCAATTTTAAACTGTCTATCTTCGCACTATCAACTTTCATAAACTATGAAACCACCATGTCTACCCTAGCAACACCTTAGTAACCATCTACATGATTTATATGTACATTTTTGCATTTTCATGCACTCGTAATTTCCTTGGAATTACATTCTCTAGTTATTACAGTGCATGCAAATGCACTGTTCTGTTCTTCCTGGGCTTCTTCTCCTAACCAGGTCTTATTCAGCTTCAACCGTTTACCGTAGAAACTTGGTTCAAACTTTGTTACGTAGGTATTGAAAATGAGACTAAGTGTATGTATATTTCAGTTTTGTAAACTTTATACTTTTTGAGATATAGGAGACTAGCCGCATTCATTAATCATTGATGGGATGGAAATACCCTATTGCAGCCAAGTAGGCTAGACTAAATTTAGTTATTTCACAATTATACATGATTTACTTTTTATTGAATTTGTAGGCTGGAATGAATCGTGGCACAATGTTTAAGCCTAGCCTACTGCCGGGAGAAATATCTTTTCTGCTAGGCTACTCGAAATAAGTCAAACCTGCTTGCCACGTCTCTCCTCACTCAGCGAGTCACGTCAATTTCACTTCTTGCAGCCTATATGATTTTTTTTTCTATATGGATAGATGTAGACCTATTCAAAGCTATCCATAACTTTTTTATGTGACTAAGCTGCAAAATAGGCCATATTATGACAAACGAGGTAGGCTAATATAGGCTACCAGCTATAGCAGGGGGTGCGCTGCCCTCTATTCTCAGCACCCTTCCCGCGCCATTGCCTACGTGCTTCTCAGGATGTTGGAATTTGATAGGCTATATTGTCGAAATGGCAGTACTAAAATGTATCGCATTGGCAGCATGTCGGAATAACACCATGTCTGAATAGCGGCATGTCGGACGAAAGGGATGTCGGACTGGCAGGATGTCGGACTGCCGACATGTAACCACAACTGCTGCTAGCATAGCTAGCGTAGCAGTCGGGATTGTCAAAGTTTTTTTTCATCTTCTTCTTTTTCCGTCATCTACTTCCTGAATTTCTGGTCAACGATTCCCGGGACACCGTAATATCGGGGCTCATGATACTTGGTTCTACGGAAAAATTTTGTTCGGTCCCCGGGGGCCACTGAACCTCCGTGCTAATACCCACCCCACTGAACCCCCCCCAAAATGTTAAATAAGGAAATAATAATAATGTTTAAATAACTACCTGAACCGTGGCACCCGAGAATTACAAAATGTTTATGGTATGTTGGTCTCAAGAGCCCGCATCAACTTAGCTCATAGCCAGTCATTTGTGATTTGCACCCCCATGGTAAAAATTGCTTTAATCGCCCCTTTCTTATAGTCATTATTAGTATATTATTAAGATTACTATAATATTATACCTATAGATATAAAACAAATAGTATAATAACTATAGTATTTTCTCCCAAAATATATTAACCCCCTCCTCTCTGCCAGAAGGGCCACACACCTGTCTCTTAAAATAACGTCCCCATAGGTGCCCTGTAAATGCTTATTTCCATTCACTTTCTTCATGACAGCATTTTTATGTGACTGTACATTATAATTGTTTTAATAATATATAACTTAATTGGCCATTAATACCACTTTTAGTGATTACTGAAGGGCACTATCTGAGCGCAGTTCAAAGAATGTGCATAATGGGAGCAACAGAGGAAGCTTTGTGTTCTCACCAGTCTGTGCCTGTGCTTGTTGTTTATAGCAGTAATGGGAGGCAGTTCGTCAAGGGAAAGACAGGAGGAAAGACCACGTCCCCCTGACCCTTGTAAGTTTGCTATACACTTATACACACACATACAGATACACAAACACTATATTGCCAAAAGTATTGGGTCACTTGCCTTAACTGGCATATGAACTTAAGTGAATGGTTGTGTGATTTGCATATCAACATTATAATGTTGACGCACAACATATCAACTGAAATTGAAACGATCTTTCTGGACATAAAACAAATGTATCTTAAGAAGCTAAAACGGTAGGTAGACTCCACTAATAACACTTTTAAGCATATGCAAAATTAGTATTTATTACAGTTTTTTTCAATCGCTAACAAGCGTTTGTCCATTCATTTGACACATTTTCAAAACTCTAAACACAGACTCTCACCTACAAAACACAATTGGCCAAATGGATCATTTTCCTCTCAAAAGCACATGTTCTTACACAACATTTTGTTACATATACACTAACTCGTCATTTCTCTGCACACACTAACTTTACCAAAACACTGGAAACCTGACTCAAAATGAAGTTATTTTGTCAAAGAATGAAACTTGTTTTCACTTCACAAGATACATGCAGTCAATCAGAGTACACTAGGTTTCAAAATACTGACTACTGTTCACATTACAAAAACTGCATAGACTTTTATGTATCAGTTTTACAGGTATTTGCATGCAAAACATGCAATCCAGCATTTTTACACTAAATTTCTTGGTTGGGAACTGTATGTCCAGATGTAATGTCCACATTCAAATGCATTCCAGTAAAAAGCTAATCTTTTTTTTTTGTTTGTTTTTTTTGTTTACTGTTTTACTGTTTTACCTGTTTACCTGTTACCTGTTTCACCTGTGGCCTACAGGAGGTGCAGTATAAATACTGTTTACAGTAGACTATGATAGAACAGAAAAAGTTTTACAGCATTGTAGTGAACAAAATATCCATGATACACAAGAGCATTCTGAACAAAAAACAACAGCAAAAAGCCCAGATAAAAAGGGGGTGAACAAAAAAAAGCACAATATTACTGTGTCTAATCTACCTGCTCCTCTCAGTGCTCCTGCACCTCTCACTGCATCTCTCACTGGGCCTGCTCCTCTCCCTGGGCCCCTTACTCTTACTCTTCCTCATCCAGATATTACAGTATTTGTCTTTTTCTGTTTCTGCTTCCAAAAACATCACCTCCTCTTTTTACTGTGTAAGTGTCAATGTAATAGAGACCCCTGCCACTGAGTCTAAGACAGACTGAAATCAGCTGTGGTTGGCCCAATTTACTCAACATAAATCATCTGTGTATCAATTATTCGATTATTTGTTTATTATCAGCTGAGATATATTGCTTTTGAATTGATAACATTGCAGAAGCAGAGGTTGTTATACTGTATCTAAGGTTTGGAATATTGTTTTAACTATTGTGGGATGTTGTGTGTTAACATTCGGAAATAATACAAAAACGATCCATTATTTTGTTGATAGGTATAGTTTGTCTGCATTGTAAATGTAAGCATTGTGAAAATGTATTCACTGACTGCATACTGTGTGAAAACAACATGAAATGTGTGAATGGTATGGCCACGAAAGACCGATGCTGTGCTAACTGTGTTTAGAGTTTTGAAAATGTGTCAACTGAATGGACAAACGCTTGTTAGCGATTGAAAAAAACTGTAACACAGAAATCCAAACCACATCTGAATGTTGTTTGAAATGCGATTCCAACTGGAATTCTATGAATACAGCAATGATATTTTATGACCTGTGGTCTTTGAGAAACAAATCTTACTTTCCTGCGGTCTGAACTTTCTGTTTAAGAAATGTAGTCATATTAATTCTCTCTTCCTCTCTTCTGTGTGTATATGTGTATGTGGGCTTGTATGTGTTTTGTGTGTGTGTGAATGTGTTTCTGTGTATGTTGGGTGGTGTTAGTGTTCCTTGAACCCTGGAGACCTTTCAACTTTGAAACAGAGTAAGTTGAGTGTGTCACCAAGATAAACAAACTACTGCAATTTCCTTTTTAATTTTCAGCAACAATATTGTTCAGTATAATGACGCTATGAGGACTTTTAATTTAGATACAATAATCTGTGCAGAACAGTGCAAAGGCATGAATCACGCATGAATAATATCTAATTCTTGTGCTGCTAAGAGCAATCAAAATGGCCACTGTAATCATCAGCACAATCATCACCATGAATGACATGATAACCTTCCTTGCTTGGCAATTTCCTCATATCTACAGAAGAAAGGTTTCCATGATGAAACTGGTGAGGAATCTGAAAATCAGCAACCCAGAGGTCAAGCACTTGCGTATCCTGGTCCACGGTCCAGTCGGAGCGGGAAAGTCCAGCTTCATCAACTCCATTGACAGTATCTTTCAGGACCGCATGGCTCAAGGGGCTTTAGTTGGACATGCTGATATAAGCTTCACTAAGATGGTGAGAGGTCATGTTTGATTATACTGTATATACACTTGACCGACTTCCTAAGAGTTTTCTCCATTTTAAGACTATTATAATTGGCTATTATTCATTTTGAATAATTTATTGCAAGTTTGTTGTAGGCACATTACATACTAGTCCATTTCACAGCTCACAGCATGTGTGTTTGTAGTTCAAATCCCATAAAATTCGAGATGGGAGAGCTGGGAGGATCCTCCCGCTCGTCATCAGTGACATCATGGGTCTGGAGAACACAGATGCAGCTGGAGCCCATATTGACGACCTCAAGATGGCGCTAGAGGGCCGTCTCAAAGATGGCTATACTGTATGTAGAACGCAAACACAAATACATAAAACCATACACACAAATACAACCCTTTCAGCCTCAACACAGACAGTTAGCCAGTACTTGCACTAAAAGTAGGAAGCATGCCACTGCAATGTTTCAGATCGGTCACATACTGTACTGTAAACTTATTCACGTAGACTGATACTAAAACACACATATTTCTTCTCTGTTCAGTTTAACCCTTTAAGCCCTCTGAAAGAAGGAGATGCAAACTACAATCACTGCCCGACTCTGGATGATAAGGTCCACTGCCTGGTTAGTGTGCTCCCAGCAGACAAAATCACATTAATGAATGATCGTAATGTCCATGACGTCATCACCAAACTGCGGAATATCAGAGAGAAAGCCAGTCAGCTAGGTAAGTCACCATTGCTCAGCACTGCACTTTTTTTTTTTATCAAAGTCTTTTCATTGTATTTTCACATACAACAAACAATAGACACATAACAACCCAGAACCCACCCACCCACATCGCACCGCTAATGTAAAAAAAAAAAAAGGGGGAAGGGGGCTGCATCAAATCCCAGCATACATATTGACATATTATGTAGATAACAACAAAAAAGGAGGAGGAGGCAAACAACAATCACATCATACAATGTCATTAGAGTCCATCTGTTGGGCAGGTACAGGGCTGAACCATGCATTCATAACTGTTACAGTTACACAAAGGTTACTTAAGCTGCGGTTGAAATGCATGTCTGGCAGTGTGAGACCGTGACGAGTTGAAATCATGTAGTTCAAATGTTTATTGAGTTAAATAGTTGGGTCAAATGTTTTCTTTCTGCAGGAATCCCACAAGTAGTTCTGATGACAAAGGTGGATGATGCCTGTCCTGAGGTCCGTAAAGACCTGAAGATGATCTACAGAGACAAGAAGATCAAAGAGAAGGTGTGTGTCTTTGTGTGCTTACGCACACGTGTGCGTGTGTGTGTGTGTGTGTTGTGAGTGTGTGTGTTTGTGCGCACATACAGGGAAACAAAGTGAACAAAATATTTTTTACGTCTATATTGTATTGTTACTATCCTGGAAAATAAAAATAAAACTTCTCCCTTTATGTGTGTGTGTGTGTGTGTGTGTGTGTGTGTGTGTGTGTGTGTGTGTGTGTGTGTGTGTGTGTGTGTGTGTGTGTGTGTGTGTGTGTGAGTTCAGATGCAGCAGTGCAGTAACAAGTTGGGTGTCCCCATGAACTGCATCTTCCCAGTTAAGAACTACCATGAGGAGATTGACCTGAATGATGACGTGGACATGCTGCTCCTCTCTGCTCTCACAAACATTTTGAACTTTGCTGATGACCATGTGGCTGACCAAGTAATCTGACCTCTTCATTGTAATGGTAGACTATCCAAAAGACAATTGTTTTTAACAATAGCAAGATGTACGGAGCCTGGAAGGAGTCAGTGTAGGATTGTTTTTGTATATCAAGAAAACATTCACTCTTTGTAATAAAAATTTGCTCATTTGACAAAAGTGTGAACTCATTTGATTTAAATTGGGTCATTGGGTCAAAAAAGAAGTCTGTTTCTTGCACCCTTTTTCTATCTTGTATCATGAGGTGGTGTTAGCATAGTGGCTAAGGAGCTAGGCTAGACTGGTGTGGGTTCAATTCCCTGCTTCCACTGTTGTGCCCTTGAGGAAAGCACCTATTCCTGAGTTACTCTGGAGACAAGGAGACACTGGGGACAAATGAACTAGATGTACCGCTGCTCACTCCTGCACAGTCTCGCTGCAAAAATAAATGACACATCAATTTGTCTCTATCTCATACTCCATCTCCTACTCTTGCAACTGTTGTGTACTGTAAGTGACATTACAAGAGAGCGGATAAGGGGCGAGGCCATCAACACGTGTTCCTTCACATTCTGCTGCTATTTCTATCACTTAAAGGTGCACTATGAGATCCTGCTTGATCTTAGCGAGATTTCATTTGTATCTCAAATCGTATGTTTCTCCCCTTGATCAGCTTGCTGTCTGTCCACTGAATACGATGTGAAAAAACCCAATATCAAAAGACAACACAGGGGCTGTGATCCTCAAAACAAACGTAACAACAATAGGGGCACAGGATGTGCACCAAAACAATAACAAACCAAAGATTCTAGAACAGAGCCAGATTGATCAGTTATTAGTAGGGCTGGGACTCGATTAAAAAAATTAATCTAATTAATTAGAGGCTTTGTAATTAATTAATCGAAATTAATCGCATTTTAATTGTATATAAATATATGACCTGAGAACAGTGAGAAGTATTTTTTTTTCACATGGATTTTTAGTATAGCCTACTATTGGATAATGACTGAATACATAGGCCTAAGCTTAAGCAACAAAAATATTGTTTATTAATAAGTCCAACAGACCAGTGCAATTTTTGCCATAAAGTGTAGCGATACCATATTTAGAAATAGTACATTTTCAGAAATTCATGTAGCCTATAGATAGGTAGACCTTCTGTAAACTATAATACTGTGATATCCTGTTAATTGTGTCACCTGTTACCTTGAGTTGAGTTCATGAAATTGTTGTGTCCCTTTAAGGGGAACTGGGGGGCGGAGTTTACGTGTGTGCGTGTGTGCTTGTATGCAGTTCTGAGTGTGAAGTTTCTTTTAGGTCTATGAAAGTTGGACATGGAATTAGGTGCGGTGGATTACTGTTATAAGCGTGAGTTGTGGCTGTAACAGCAACTCGGTTGCTATTTGTTTAATAAATAAAGCTCAGAGGTTTCCCTCAAGTGTCTGGAGTATCACAATACTTTGTCCACGCTAGCAGCTAGCTGCTTTATGTTTTGCACTGAGGTGATACGTCCTTGTTGCATAGGTTGCACACAACCATGCTCTTATCTACACTTCCATCCGTTCGTTTTTTGTAACAACATTTCCCATCCACGGGGCCAACCAACGCGGTCACATCAGCTTCTTTGTTCATGTTCACTGTGCCACTGTGTTTTTTTTTTTTTTTTTTATTGATCACAAAACAACAAGTATACAGTCATTTGTATACGACACAAACAGATCAAAAACGCCAGGGGATGTAAAAATAAATAATAGTAAAGAAAATAATAAACAATGAAGAAAACAACTCAATCTACATAAAGCATTTGAAAAATACAAATAATGTGTGTGTTCTAACAGCCTTCTTGTTACTACAACAGGATATAGTGGAAATATATTGTTTTATGTGAATTGACAGTTCTACAAAGTTTGGTGTTTTATTTTGGAATTTAGATTTATGAATGTAAAATTTGGTCAAAATTAAAATCAGGTTGATTAAATAAAACTGAGAGGAAAGATTTCTGTCAAAATTAATGAAACCAAAAAGGACATTTTCCCAGCACAAGGAGAAGTCAGGGTAAATAAAATCAACTAGGTATTTAGACAGCTTACTCCAAAGTAATTTAGTATGGGGGCATAACCAAAATAAGTGCACAAGAGTTTCCCTTTGATTCCCACAAAAAGTACAATTAACATCAATGTCTTTTTTGAGCTTCTGTAAATAGTGGTTTGTTGGGTAAAACCTATGAAGCATTTTAAAAGAAATCTCTTTGACCTTGTTAGTCAGACAGAATTTCTGCGGCAGAAGCCAGACCTTGTCCCAACATATATCTCCAACAAAACTAGACCAGTGTGAAAGGGAAGAGGGTGTACTAATGATGTCATGTTGAAAAAGCTGACGGATGATCTTGTTAATATTCTTACAGTGTGGAGAAAAGCAACTTTTACATCAGTATCAAGTACATTACATAAAACAGGAAGATCACAATCAGCCCTAAACCCTCTAAAAAGTGCAATTACACCTGTGGGGATGGCATCAAAAACAATAGAAAACTCCCTAGGAGTAACAGGGATACCATATTGTTGAAGAAATTCAGAATAAGAATAAAGTTGACCGTCTTGGTTAAATAATTGACTGACCAACAAAATATTGTTATTAAACCATTGTTTAAAGAAAATTTATCTATTTTTGAATAAGACATATTTATTATTCCAAATATAAAACCTGTGGGGACTAAAATGTGCCACTGTGGTTTGTTTTGTCTGAACCGAACTCATGCGCGTTACTTGGTGCTCCAGTATAATCGGTCCGTCTGAAACTCATCCAGTGAGAAACGTTCCGCGGTGCAAAAATAAATAGGCATACGATTAAAATGCGTCAATTTTTTTTACGCATTAATGTTTGTGTAATTAATTAATCGTAATTAACGCGCTAAAGTCCCGGCCCTAGTTATTAGCCTACGTCAAAAGAATGAAGCTCTGAGTTCGACGTCAGGCGCGCCACTGTGGTAAGCTCAGCGCAACATTTCAGACACAGTTTAATCATAACACCTAAACAGCTGTTTTTGCCGTTGTCAGCTGTTTTTTTTTTGTTTACACGGTAATGAACTGCAAGATCTGGCCGTGTGAAAGGCACGATTTATTATTTTTCAACTTTCCACTGAATAAGGAGGTAATAGCATAGGCCTTTACTTAGTCAGATAATGTGCGCTGGTGAATAGATCACATCAATTCCCATTGGGAGATTCTGTTAAGCTAGCTAGCAGGCAAACTAACTTAGCTACGTTATCTTATCATCTTTTTTCTTATTTTCTAGGCTAGTAACCTTTGTTTACGGCCATTGGCGCATTACCAATCACTATGGCCTAGGCTAAGTCAAGTAACATGGTACGACAACCACTAGGCTATAATACTGCGTTCATGCAGCCCGGAACCTCGGAGGACCCGCCTTTAAAAAGTCCCGACCTCCGAAAAAATTGTGTTCATGAGATCAGTTCGGAAAATAAATACAGGAAACGCATAAATACGTTATTACAACTGCTTACTAAGTGCTTAGTATGGTTGAGCAAGAAGGAAAATGTCTTGGGCGAGTGTTTCTATCTGTGTTGTTAATTTAGTGACAAATTACCTTGCCTATTCGTAATGACAGTGAAATTCACCTCTTGTGTTGTTGCAAGGGAGGCCGTCGTGGTTGGAGAATATGATAGTGACGTCAAGTCGGACACCTCGGGGCACAAAACTTCCGCACGAGTCTCCGAGCAAAAAATTCAACCCGACCTAGCGTTCATGTCATTTTTCCGCTATCGGAGGTCAGCAATTTCCGAAGGTCCGAGGTGCATGAACGCAGTATAAGCCTACTTTTCAAACGGGAGTCCAGAACAGGACCGAACAGGTGTTGTGAGTAATGAAGAAGCAGATCATAATCATAATCGTAAAACACGCCGCATGCTGCCTCCAGTGAAAGCTTGTTGTGCAGTCTGTGAAAGCACAAAAAAAACACAAGCTTGATGCCTGTAGCGGTCGTTTGCAAGAAGCTTAATTTAAGACCGATCCGATTGCATCATATTGTAGCCTACCTATCTTTCGTTGTCGACTGACTTGAGAGAATAGGTTCATTGTAGCCCATATTATTTCTCTCAACTGCAACATTGACAGACAGCCTAGCCTACTAACCACGACAGCCTAGCGTATCCTTAACTTGGTCTTACGGTATCCGTCTTTTTCATAATTGGCTGCTGTGCTGTGTCGTTCATAGACAGTAGGCTAAAGATTTCGCTCATCGCCCTTTCATTATCTCTAGGCCTACAGTAGTATACTGTGCGCAAAGTGTCGAGGCCACATACAGTCGAGTCGGGACTTAAAATAGTTTGACGAAGTTTAAGGCATGTTTAGTAGGATATGGCAGCGCCATATACTATCAGACTGTTTATTTAAGGATTTCCGATGTTGTGGAAGGAAATTCGTTGGGATCCTCCTCGTCATATTTTAACAAATAAAGCTAATTTCCCTCACTAGACCTAGGCCACTGGTATTTATGGGGGGTTAAGAGGGGGGAAATCGTTTAACAGAGACCTCACACCCCCCCCAAAAATGTCTGCCCGTGACATGATGAATGAATGCATAATTTCCAGTTGCCACTGTAATCGCTAACTGTAAATGGATTAATCCAACACAACTCCTCGTCCGATTTTCAGTTTGCATGGAAATCATTGGTATGTTTGCCTAGGGCTGCCTGTGGCCTGGCTTTTCCACTCGTTTTATACCAGCTAGCAGTGTTTTAAAAAGACTGACTACTTAGACTTAATGGAACAAGTTCATGGAAAACGAAATGTTTGTGCAGAACGTGTTTCAATAATCTATCCTACAGCCGAAGGTTACGTGAGTAAGTGTATCTCGTTGTTATCCAAATGAACGGTCTTAAAGTTAGCAAGTTACAGAGGCTGGTTATAACTCAGCTGACAGTCAGTCCGACGGAAGGGGGAATTATAGAACGCTGATGTCGGATTTGCAACAATTTATTCCGACTCCACAAGGAACATTCTAAAATCCTGTGCACCTTGCGTTTGTTTTGTTTTGGTGTTTATGGAACGTCAACAGAAGTGACGTCAAAAAGGATCTCATAGTGCACCTTTAACACACTGTATCACCTTTAAAGCAGCATATTTGTTTCAATAGATACATTTCATTAACATTAGAATAAGAAAATAGCCAAGACAAATACCTATGAACTGGACAACTACAATGTAAAAAAAACTCTCTTCTGTCTGCTTTGCCAATTAATTTTTTCACCAATTTGGAATTTAACCCGGGTCTGGTCTAGCGTGCCTGCATGTGTGTGTATGCGTGCATGCACATGTGCATATGTGTATATGTGCGTGTGTGTGTGTGTTTACGTATGTGTATGAATGTGTGTTTTTATGTGTGTGTGTGTGTGCGCATGCATGTGAGTGTGTGCAAACCTGTATGTGTGTGTGCCTGCCTGCATTTGTGTACATGTATCTTTCATGTACATTTGGGTCACGAAATGTACACATATATTATATAATTTATTGTATAGTTTCCCATGAACCAAATTCCATCACAGTTGGCATGCTTTCAGATGGTTGTCATAATGATTATACAGTTCAAATTTTGTGCAGTTTTGAACATGTCAGACAAAAATACCTGCAATTAAAACACTTTATATTTGCTTTTTCATTTTTAACTACGTGGCCCCTGGAGGCCAACATACAAACATACATTGGTCATCCTAGGCCCTGTAGTTCTCAAAGTATTTACAGAAAACTGTCCAGCCATCTACAGGCAAATTGGTACAGTGAATGTACACATAAATTAATTAATTGTATGGCCCCCCATGAACGGGAGTCAGGCAGGGGGCTGACTGATCGAAACGAAAATCAATGGTTCCGTGCAGGACGACAGTAACAGTTGCTCAGTTGCCCGGGCAACCAAATTATGACAAGTGGCAACCACTTACTCACTCCTTGTTGGCCCTGTACAAACTTGATATTTCATCATTGCTTATTTTTAAAAATGTGTTAGGCTTTTGTTTGCGATGAATCCCGTATTTCAGCATTTCACACTGGCGCATGGCAACATAAACTTTTTTTTTCTGACCTGGCAAATGAATGCAGTTTTCAAGTTCTTATAAAGACTACAACAAACACCAACCATCATTGTTCACAATGAAGATGAAGACGCAGACAATTCACTTGTCCTGGGAAATACATCCTCTCCATAAACATTGGCCATCATAGCAGCATGAGAAAGCTGCAAATCAATCAAGGTCGGGGCACAATGTGTTTTAAAGCTTAACTCTCGCCAAAATGCAACCTACAGTATGTTGTAACCCTTGCCAAGAATGTGAAATGCTGTAATCACAGCAAAACATCTGGGTTTGTGTACACATTATTTTTTTACTACATAACCCCCACGTGTGCAATTTCATAGTTTCCAGCTCTCAGTTTTGTTCTACAATTTAAAACTTATGACATGGAACATCCAGACTAAGTACTGGTGGTGTACTGAACATGAATGCAAAAGTGAAACTGTAAAAGTGAAACTCATTGCAGACAATAGGCTGCTTCTGGCTATATATCCACAACCCTCACACAGGGAGATCATTCATCTGCAGCCTCACACACAGACTCTACAGCATTAGGCCACGCTTGGCAGGTAAGACATACAGATGAAATATTTGAAACCTGCTTTGAACCAATAAATATATGTTTTTTTATGTGATATAATATGCATTTAAAGATGAATCCTGAATCACTAATGAATTCTCTTAGTATTATGTTGTATGTCTGGTCTTCTGAATAAGTTAAAATATTAGTAAATAGTTTTGCCATCTGTGATTGGAAATGATACACATTGGAGGTTTCTGATTGTTTTTTTTTCCACTAAAGTATAAATATAAATCTATATCTAAATATAGTATATATACAGTATATATATGAATTTGAACAAAAACAGTCCATTTTAAAATATCTGGCTGTAATAATTACATTGCATGTCAATGCAATGTACTGTTATCACTGTTCTTCTTCTTATAATTATTATTATATCTTCCGACCAAAATCAACGATCAAAGGCTCTAGAACCACTGAACCGTTTGACGTCATTCAAGCACTCCTACAAAGGTCTCGAAACGGAGATTTGTTCTATTATTTTTTCACATTTGTGAACTTTATACTTTTTGAGATATTTACGATAAAAGATTTTAAAATTCCCATAGAGTTAACGTTGAGACCCTTTGGCGGTAAAGATTAACTGTTACGTCAGTGCTCAGCTGTCAGTAATCAAGGATCTTTGATCCAAATGCCACCGCTGTAACAGCTATGAAAACATTCTACCATGCCACTGCTGTAGGCTAAACCAGGACGTTATCGTCTTGTCTCCTGCTACTCCTTACTTGATTTGTTTATCGTTACAGTAACCGGTTTGCTCTCGGTAACGTTATCAACAGCTAAAGACAATCTAACCTAACGTCAACGTAAACACTGTATTTAGCTAACGACAAGCAAGTTACTAGCAAGTTACATGCAACTAGTTGCACGATTTAGGTTCAAGCCTTCTTACAGTCGTTTCTAGTAGGCCTACAAACTGCATTGCTATCATTTCACGTTTGTTTGTTAGCACGCTAGTCGTTTCAGCTATAGGACTTGCCAGCCAGGCATTCATTTAAAACTTTCGGCATCATTCACAAATTAAAAACCTTTGTTAACAGCGTATTGTAGGCTACATTCCTATTAGGACAATCACACACCTGGAAATACTTCGAAGAACATACTAGCTCATCCTAGCTAATATGTGTATCCTACATAAAATATCCTACATTGCTAGATATCCTACCTGTTGCTGCATCATCGTTTGGCGTTGTTTGAGATTGTAGCCTATTCCGTGTTCCAATGGTGTCTAAATCTATAGCCTATGGCCTACTTTTAACCTGCATTAGTATATGAAGGCTATGTAAGCTATCCTACCAGTCGTCACTGTAGGCTACTAAAGTGTCAGCTCTTGCAACTCGTTTTAAGTAGGCAACTTCATTTCAGTCTTTTAAAGAGTTATTTTCCAAAATAGCCTATATCCAAAATTTTGATGCATTTTCATAAATCACTTTTTAAATGTGACTTTCCAAGTAATTTCAGTGGAATTGTAATTGGGTTATTGTTATTTATCTATTCTTCTGTGTAGCCTAGTTGTCTTTTAAACTATAGGCCTAATACAATGTTTTACACAGTCAGCAACCTTTTTGCATTTACATGCAATGGTAATTCCTTCCATGGAATTACATTTTCTAGTTATAATTTGTTATGTAATAACCATAACTGCAAATGTAAAATTGCCAACAAGTGCTTATGATGTGGACTGTGGAATGAACTTGGACAGTTGCATTAGTGTAAACACACACACACACACACACACACACACACACACACACACACACACACACACACACACACACATTAAATGTGTAATATCCGTGGGTGTCTGTGTGCCATGCCATCTGATGACACTGACCAGTGCCTGAGTGCTTGAGTGTCTTCTAGTTTATCATAAGAGCTGCAAAGTGTAATTATGAAGAGACATTCCATGTCAAGTGGTGCCATGTTTGTAAATTATGCTTTTTCAGGCATGTAGGAATTCACCATGTTATAGCAATCATTGCAGGCATGTAGGAATTCACCATGTTATAGTAATCAGTGGCATGTAGGAATTCACCATGTTATAGTAATCAGTGGTAGCTACAGGCATGTAGGAATTCACCATGTTATAGTAATCAGTGCAGGCATGTAGGAATTCACCATGTTATAGTAATCAGTGCAGGCATGTAGGAATTCACCATGTTATAGTAATCAGTGGTAGGAATTCACCATGTTATAGTAATCAGTGGTAGCTACAGGCCGACATTTTCCCAGATGCCACCCTAAACCTATGCAGGCAAATTTCACCCGTACATCACAATATTTCTGTACATTTTCTTCCTCCACACCCTTATATACTGTATATCCAGAGCCTCAAGGCACACTTATGGTTGAGTATATAGAGTAACAAGTACAGTGGGGGCCAAAAGCAGTGCCGGTTCAGATCTTTTTTAATTTTATCTGACACCTCAGTCAGTACCGTTCAGTTATAGTGGGCTACAGTGCAGTACCTTGTATTTTCTGATGAGCATTTTCTTTTTCATAACGTAGCCAGTCTCCCATATTCAAAAATGGAACATGTGATTATATTTCACGAGTATACCGTGACAGGGAAAGGCTGGCAAGCAAGCCGCAGATGAATCAGGGGATTCACTTCCCTGTTTGGTTGGCCTAGGCACACGCACTGGAGAGATGCCATGGTAATACAGCTTCATGCACCCGACAGGAAGTGAATCCAGTCTGTGGCTTGCTTGCCAGCCCTTCCCAGTCACGGTACTTCGTAAAGTCAGTGCCGATTCTAGAGATTTTTTGACAAGGGTGGCCCTAGTGGGGCTTTGATTAATTCAAGGGTGGCATCTACTGTAGATAAACAGAAACAGGCTCAAATTGTTCAATTAGCACACATGCATGAGTAAAACCATGCACCAAACACCACACTCATAAATTGAAGGACACAGAGGCACAAACACATCAAATTTCCTTGTATTTGGATAAAATGCAAGTACAAATAAACAAACATGTTAAAGTTAATTATCTATGTAACGGATGCCAGCTAGTTAGTTGAGCTGACGCCTCAAGAGCGCTGCTGGCATGAAAGCTAGTAGCCTGGGCTTTTAGCTGGATTGTTATCGCGCTCGACCCCCGATCCGAGGTGCTGCTGTTTCGCGGGTTTGAGTCCGGGCGTGTGTAGGGCTGGACCGTGGTGGTTCCACACATCGCAGGTTAAGTATACGTTGTCTATCACTGGGTTATGCTTTGCTACATAGACTCCCTCATGGGGACATTAACATATATTCTGTTCTATTCTATTCTATTCTATTATATTACTGTAAAAGTAAACTCTGGTAAAGTGATTGCTAATGATCACTACTTGAGTACAATCCAAAGAATGTGCATAATTGGAGCAACAGAGGAAGCTTTGTTTTCTCATCAGTCAGTGCCTGTGCTTGTTGTTAACAGCAGTAATTATGGGAAACAAACAGGGAAAGCAACCTGTTGAGGAAGAGGAAGAGGAAGAAAGACAGCCTCCCACTGACCCTTGTAAGTCGCTCTCTCTCTCTCTCTCTCTTTCTCTCTCTCTCTCTAAAAGCCTATCCTAAGGCTATTTGTTTTAATCTGAAAGACTTGTTACGAAATGGCCTTGAATCCACATACTCCATCGTAGCCTATTTGAGCTCCTGTAGTGGAAGGATTTGAATACGCTGGCTACTCTGTAGAGTGAGAGTTTAGTAGGGGCTCTTTTCCACCAAGCTCCATATAAGACTGTAAACATCTCTTTTCCCATTCATCTTCAATGGGAACCTCTGTGAGCTCCGATATCACTAATTCTGCCTTCACGCACGTCGGAAATCCTGACCACCGATGGAGGAAAAATGACTTCCTTCATTAGAAATTTAGCAAGGATCTTATAATGGTTTCACTGTCATATAAAAATCTGATTTTACATGACAGTGAAACCATTCCACCATGAAGACCTTTGCTAAATCTGTGTAACCTGAAACATATAAAACATTGTAACCTGTAAGGACTACACAGTATATGACGTTGTATGAGGAAAACGAGAAAGGGGCCACTTTCAAGACTAAATCATACAAGCTTTGTATATAAAACACATGCTGGCAGTATCCACGCTTTCCCTATTAAAATACAGTTACACAAGTAGTTACAAGACCAAGTATGGTGAGACAAAATAAAACGAAGAGCTGGGTAAGAAGGATAACTATATCTGTGGTGGAATTGCACTTGGGAGCACTTCGACTCGGTGCAGTAATAGACCTCTGAAGTTCGCCTACAAAAAGGATCCAAAGCTGCCATCTTTGCTCATAAGGAGATCCGGGAGTTAATTGAAGCTAACTGTCTATGGCAAGTTGCATTGTTAGCTCTGGGGTAGCAAAGATCAAAGTGTGCCGTCTTCACCTAAGATCACAGTATCCACTAGACGGCAGTGGACAAAAGTGTGTAGCGAAAAATGTCTGCATTTCCAATGTTAAACAGGTGCGATAATTGAAATTCCCCATGTTATTTTCCCATAGAAATAATCTCAAGATACCGGATCTCCTTATTTGAGCAAAGATGGTAGCTTTTTTTGTAAACTTCAGAGGTCAAGGCAACTTGCAAACATACCATAGGGGCAGTGATATCTTACGCAGCATCTGAAAATAGTCCCCATAGACAACAAGCAGTAGTAGTGCCAGTAGCTGCAAGTTGCCTTGATTATTACGCCAGATGAGAGTGTAGTTCCATGTCAAATCAGCCTAGAAAAACGCCAGGTTTCATTTTCAGTTGGTCTTATTGCACTTTCTAACTTGAGAGGAGACACGTTTTAAATGGGAAAATTACCAGAAATCTTAGTCACTTTTAAACATGAAGCTAGCAGGCGAGAAGCTAATGGTCTAATCCGATTCAATGATCTATGCTAGGCTGAAGCTAAAAGTTGTATCGCCAGACTCACAGAATGGCTGGATGAACGGGAACAAGGTAAATATCGATTGTTTTGCTCGAGGGAAGGTGGAAAATGAGCGTATTTCCAAAAATGGCGGAATATCCCTTTAAGCATGAGTAATAGTGAGTAATAAGCATGTGTAATAAGCATGAGTAATAAGCATGAATAGATAGTAATAAGCATGAATAGATATTATCCATGCTTATTACATGGCTCTTCAGAGTGCTGCAGAAAGTTCCGCCTGTTGTGCTGCTAAGGGCTATGAAAATGGCCACCATAATCATCAACACAATCATCACCATCATCATGTAATCATGAATAACATGATAACCTTCCTTGCTTGACACAGAAACAAGTCATGCCAGTCAATGGTACAAAATATTGCTCTAATTTCCTCATATCTACAGAAGGAAGGTTTCCATGATGAATAAAGTGAGGAATCTGAGCATCAGCAACCCAGAGGTCAGGCACTTGCGTATCCTGGTGCTTGGTCCAGTCGGAGTGGGAAAGTCCAGCTTCATTAACTCCATCGACAGCATCTTTCAGGGTCGCATGGCTCAAGCAGCTTTAGCTGATGCTTTGTCTTCTGCGAGCTTCACTAAGATGGTGAGAGGTCATGTTTGATGATATACTGTATAGACTTAACCCTTTTCCTAACAGTGTTCTTTGAAAACTATTATAATGTTCTATAATTCATTTTTGCAATTTATGGCAAGTTTACTGTATGCATATTCCGCAGCTCACAGCATGTTGTGTTTGTAGTTCAACTCAAATAAGATTAAAGCTGGGAATGCTGAGAAGTTCCTCCCGTTCATCATCAATGACATCATGGGTCTGGAGAACACAGATGCAGCTGGAGCCCATGTTGAAGACCTCAAGATGGCGCTAGAGGGCCGTCTCAAAGATGGCTATACTGTATGTAGAATACACACACAATTACAACCACACACACAAACTCTCCTATCCCCAACATAGACACACATACAGTTAGCCATGCACTCACTTGCGCTAAAAGTAGGAAGCACAGCAACTTTTCAAATCGGTCATATACTGTAAACTTACTCGCATAGACAGATACTAAAACACTCACACTTCTTTTTTTTGTTCAGTTTAACCCTGAATGCCCTCTGAAAGAAGGAGACGCATACTACAACAAGAGCCCGACTCTGGCTGATAAGGTCCACTGCCTCGTCAGTGTGCTACCGGCAGACAGAATTGGATTAATGGGTGATCAACATGTCCATAATGTCATCACCAAACTTCAGGATATCAGAGAGAAAGCTACTCAACTGAGTAAGTCACCATGCTCAGTATAGCACTTTTGATTGATTTAGCTGAGATCATTGATAGCCTGGCTATCAATAGACTAGGGATGGACATTCAAAGTTTTCTTAGTCGATTGTCGGGAGAATTAACGATCAACTATCGATTAATCATTAATATTTTTATATAAAATGAGAAAATGACTCAATGGATCTAGTTCATTGAGATGATATGCTGGTGTCATTAACTGTATAGGGGCAGCATATCACATTCCGTCACAACATACTGTAGCCTACTATCACCAGACTTCTCACTAACAGCTCCAGCTTCTCTTCGTAGTGAGATTCTACCAGTTTGGTAAATAATGTTATAGGATGCACCGCTATATTTATTCAAGTGGTAGGCTCCATAGTTTGAGTTATGGCCGTGTTGTACTTCGCTTTGGACAAAGGCGTCTGCTAACTAGCATAACCAGCATACAAATAATCAACAAAATTCTTAATGATCAATTCATATCGTCGATTAATTATGCCCATCTTTTAGGATTGAACATTAGTCTGGGGAGTCTGCCCTGTAGTTTTACTGCAAAGGAGGCATGATAAATGGATAGTACAAACGACTCTACGCATTTTGATATTCCTTCAAACAATTAGACCGGGTGTGCCTGGTGAATAAGCTAGTTTGTGATTGGTTCCAGCAAACATGGACAGGAAGTAGGAGAGTTTCCAGCCTGAGCTGTAGTGCGAAATCGCCGGCAGATTGGGGTGGGTTTACCCAGAGCGGTATATAAAACAGAGTGGCGACACTCCCATAGATCTCCATAGGAAAAAATGGCAGAGGGCTATTTCCTCGTTATGGAACTTTTGGAACTATTTACAGCCAATCTCTTGGTCAGTAGTCAATGAGTTAATTCACTATACCTTCCAGCATCCAGAAGTACATCCCACCCTCCCACGATTCAGCCATTCAGCGCAGGGTTTATGGAACTTTTGATCGTGTGGCGGCAACATCAAAAGCCGCTTTCCCACATGAGTTAGACATCTGGATGTCAAACGGAAGTCAAACGAGTGGCTGTATGTGGGACCGCAAAACTCAAGTATTTTCTTACCCAGAAGTCACCCTAATAGCCCCCTACTAGGTGAAATCATGTAGTTGGGTCAAATGTTTTCTTTCTGCAGGAATCCCACAAGTAATTCTGATGACAAATGTGGATGTTGCCTGTCCTGAGATCCAAAAAGATGTGAAGATGATCTACAGAGACAAGAAGATCAAAGAGAAGGTGTGTGTGCGTGTGTGTGTGTGCACGTACAGGAAAACAAAGTGAACAAAATATTTGTTATGTCTATACTGCATTGTTACTGAAAATCTTCTCCCTTTGCCCCTGCGTGCCTGTGTGTGTGTGTGTGTGCGTGCGTGCGTTTGTGTGTGTTTGTGTGTGTGTGTTCAGATGCAGGAGTGCAGTAACAAGTTGGGTGTCCCCATGAACTGCATCTTCCCAGTTAAGAACTACCATGAGGAGATTGAGCTGAATGATGACGTGGACATACTGCTCCTCTCTGCTCTCTCAAACATTTTGAACTTTGCTAATGACCATGTGGCTGAACATCTTAATAAAAAGAAGTGAAGTCTTTCTGCCTTCGATAACAGAATGTTTTCCTCGCTTTATTTAAATAAACATGACAAATTAGCTCTGGGGTAGCATAAATCAAAGTGTGCCGCCTTCAAGTACTGGATATCTCAGTATCCACTTGAAGGCAGAGGACAAAAGTGTGTTGAGGAAAACGTCTGTATTTCAGACTTTTTCATCCCCAACTTCATGCTGTTTCCCCATAGGAAAGAAAATCGCCTGATACCTGTTCTCAAAGATGGCAGCTTTTTTGTACTGTAGGCGAACTTCAGAGGTCTATGAGGGCCAATGTGTTTGTGCCACCCTAGTGGTCATTCTGTGTATTACCTTGTGTGTTGTGTCTGGTTTCCCTTGTGCCATGTGCTTAATGTTTCCATTTTCCTGTCCTGTCTGCATGCCTCCACCCCTAGCCTATAGGCCATGTCCACACGGAGACATGTTTTGGGTTAAACGCAGATGTTTTGCATCGTTTTGGCCGATCGTCTAAACGAATCCTGCGAACGCATAGCCCTAAAACGAATCGATCTGAAACCGGGTCCCAGAGTGCATGAGTTCAAAAACGCTTCGTTCGTTTGGATGGCTGAAAACGCATAACTGTGTTTCGATGATGTCATCGGCACACTCCTCGTCCTCTAGCCCATACCTGTCAACATTTAGCTTTAAAAAAAAAAAAAAAAACGGGATTACGTTACTGCATTTCGGTCGTCGTTTTTACTTTACCGAGAGCCTATGCAGCCTATCCAACTGTAACCTGCGTTGTGTGGAACCACCGCGGTCCAGCCCTGCACACGCCCGGACTCGAACCCGCGAGACAGCAGCACCTCGGATCGGGAGTCGAGCGCACTAACAATCCAGCTAAACGCTCAGGCTACTAGCTTTCATGCCAGCAGCGCTCTTGAAGCGTCGGGGAGTGAGGTTTTACTAACGTCCTACAGCATAGCTAACCAGCTAGCACCCGTTACACTCACCCCCCTAAACCTCACTCCCAATCCGGGTCACGGCACCAATGTAACCTGCGTTGTGTGGAACCACCGCGCTCCAGCCCTGCACACGCCCGGACTCGAACCCGCGAGACAGCAGCACCTCGGATCGGGAGTCGAGCGCTCTAACAATCCAGCTAAAAGCTCAGGCTACTAGCTTTGATGCCAGCAGCGCTCTTGAAGCGTCGGGGAGTGAGGTTTTACTAACGTCATACAGCATAGCTAACCAGCTAGCACCCGTTACACAACTACAAACTCCAAAGCTGCTGTCAGATTTTGTTCCGAGGACACAAGTTACCAACACTCAAGAACAGTTTGTGATGTGTTAATCAATTCGATTTCCAACCATTTCACAACAGCTAATTCTGGAGTAGGCTATCTCAACGGGGTCGCTTGCTTGCGAGACCCGGGTGTGAACCGCACCGATTTCATTATTTGGGGTTTACGTTGCCAGGTGTTATGACAGAAGGGTTGAAATAAATTGAAAGTAAGTGATTGTGTATGTGTCGGGTGTATGGCAACCTACAGTATGTCAGACAAACAGAAAATGAATGGATCAGTGATTTTCGAATGAGGTATGATGGCCATGCAAAGTACGAGTGTTCCGGGAGAAACAACAAAACGGGAGAGCGGCAGGAGATTACCTTAAAATACGAGAGAATTCAGGGAAAATGGGAGTTTGGGCAAGCCTTCCACCCATAAACTGTGAAAAATAGTTTTCATCTCGACGTCTCATTAAAGAGACCCTATGCAACTTTTTCATAGTCATAAAATCGCTCAGAAATCGTTGTTTTGCTTGACTGACCAGTTTTCGAAAACAGTAATATTTCCTCCCGCCCCCAGTGTCCCTATCCGCTAATGCAACCTTGCAGTTTCTGCAGGAGACGATCGTCTGTTTACATCTGAAAGTCGTAAGGAACAAGAAGAACCACGCTTGCAATTTATATATTTATATATAGCCTATATATGTATAAATATACACGCTTAAGCTGTCGGGGAAGCTCTGCAGACAAATATGCAAGCATAAAACGAGCGAAAACGAAAAACGAAACCGAAACCAGAGATGAAATCGCCAATGCTGCATTGTTCCTCTATAACACCTCTTCCTCTCCGTTTTTGGTGATTTGGTGAACTGAAACAGCGCCACGTATAGGCCTGAAATATGAAGTAGCGTTGTATTGAGATGGATCCGTTTGGACGCAAGTTACTCAACGCTGCCAGGGAAAACGGAGGGGTGGGAGATAGTTTTGTTTCATTTTCAAATAAGGTGTTTGATGTTTCTCACCTGTTCCTTGTTATTATCTTTTTGGTCTCATCCAGTCCTGTCTTTCTCGTAATTAGTCTGTGTATTTTTACCCCCTGTTCCTCTATCTTTTGTTGGTTTGTCTCTTTGTTCACCCTGTTTATGTCCTGTCTGTAAGTAAGTTTGTACATTTGTTAGTCTGTTAGTCTAATAAGTGTGTTTTTCTACACTTCTGCTTTGAAGAGTCTTGTGCTTGTGTCATGTCCTGAAAATTGTTAAATGAACTCCAAGGGTGCCTCTCATTCGTCTTTTATACATCCTCCCTTCCTTCCTCGGTCCTTGTTCTCACTGATCTACAAAATGGGATAGTCTATCTATCCAGTGTTCTTTATAGATAAGTGGGAATGAGCCTGGAGGACGGAGGAGAGAAGTTGAGATGCACCCCATGAGAGATGTCCTTGCCACTGTCCAACCCCAGTCAGCATCCAACCAGAACAAAGGTGCCTTCTTAAATTCAAAATGAAAGGGAAAGTATACTTTAATCATCACAGAGTTGGGACATTTGTTTGGTTAGTGCATATTTAAGACACTTTAGATAAGATTAGATTCAACTTTATTGGCATTGTGCAGAGTTCAAGTAGAAAGATAATAAAATGCAGTACATACTGTAGGCATATAAGTAGGCACCTCTCTCCATAAAAACACATACACAGACACAATACTGAAGGAGGAATGCCGGAGCAACACATGATAGTATTCAGTTCAGTATTGAGACAGTCCCAGTTGTCCGCAGAAGTGCGAAGGAATTACCCATTCTGAACACATCACACAAAATAACATTTAGGAATAAATTGTATGAATAAAGTATGAACACAAGTCACAGCCTTCCCCCACTTCAGTCAATCAGTAGCAGGCCTGAAACACATAGGCCCAAGACAACATCTCAATGAATTCAAAACAAAAGAAAAACACAGTGTTGCAAGAGTGGGCAATACAATTCATTATGTTGACTATATCTTTCATTAAAAAATCTAACAGCAGAGGGGACATACTGTATGACGTGCTAAACCCTTTGGTTTTAATTGACCTTTGCCTTCTATTGTCACAATATAAGGGGTGGGTAGGATCCTAAGGCTATGTTCAGACATACACGGCTATTTTGATAAACAAATATTTCCTTCCTGCTGTTTTCAAAAATAACATTGTACACACTTGTACGTTTTCAGAAAATGTAGCATGTGTAGCCAAGAGCATGCTAAACCTGTAGGTAGTAGTGTAACAAGAAGCTTGAGCCCAGGATAGCCAATTAGAATCCCGAAAATAGCAACATCAATGAATCATGATTACCATAGTTACTGTAAATGAAAATGTAAACATTGGTCACACTTTTTGACAGGTGCAAGTACTGCCACATACTGTGACAACCAGAGGGGCATTGCTTGCCTAAAACTCTGTTTTTCTTTGTTTTTAGTTTGCATAGTGTAAGGATCAAGCTAGTAGTCCTCACGGTTTTCGTCATTACAATAGGCGAAAAACAAGAGTTTTCCTAAATCCCCACTTTTGCCGGAGTTTTTAGAAAGAATCGTATTCAGAGGCGAAATCGCCGTTTGTGTGTAAATGAAAGGCGCAAAGGAAGGGAAAAGTCCTTGTTTTTCAAGATACCCAGGCCTAAGTATCTGCTCAGCCTTACTCACAACAAGACTTAACCATAGCTGAGTGACTGACGTCTGGCTGCGGTCAAAAATTTTGCTCACTCTCTTTACCGAATGCTGCAATTAATTCTGGTCTGGTTTTGGCATATTCCCAAGTATGCATACTAAGCCAAAGAACACAGATTCACAAATTGAAGTCAGTCACACAACAGAAAGAATGTGTTGAATCTCACATACATTCAGTTTTGGGAAGGTTACTGTGAAAATGTAATTGGTTACTGTTTTAAGTTATAAGTTGTGTGTTTGATGCAATCATATCTGCTGTGAAGCTTCATTGTTAAAGGAATAGTTCGGTATTTTACACTTGGCCCGTTTTCTGTATTGCCTAGCATGAAAACGAGTGTTAGACACCGAAATTTCGACGATTGAGCCTGTTTGTGGAATTTGGCAGCTTTAGAATGGAGCTCTGTATGGCTTTAACATTGCTCGCTTTGTGCATGGTCTATTCGGTAACACTTTACATTATGGCTCGCTAATAAGGTGGTAATTGTATGGTAATTTCTATGTAATTTCATGGTAACAATCCCTTGTTACCACTTATTACAAGTAATTTCCATGTAGTTTCTAGTGCAATTACTCCGCAGTTTCTAGGTAATAGCAATGCAAACAGCATTAATTAAGGTGGTAATTTCTATGGTATTTTTATGTAATTTCATGCTAATAATATTTTGTAGCCCCTTATTACTATGTCATTTCTATGCAATTTCCAGTGCAATTACTCTGCAGTTTCTAAGTAATAGTGATGCAAACAGCTTTCATTTTAAGTTTAATAAAATGGTAATGATTTAAAATGAATCTAGTTCTTGAAATGATAGTCCAGGATTTACTTATTAGAGCCAGATGGTAATAACTAAGTAACTGAGTGGAAATAAGTGATAGTGTATTTTACGGCCCAGATTCTGTGTATTTTCCTGGAAATTACCTCCTTGTTTTTCAGGTAATTAAACAAAAACAACACTAAAAATGTCATAAGGATAATTGATGGGTTTATCAACACAGCTAGGTAATTAAATAGGAAGAGGCAATAGTGCATTTTACAGCTCTGATACCATATAGTTTCCATAAAATTACTTCACTTGTTCCAGTTTAGTTACAGGCACATAATGTCTTCTTTACCAGCTTACTATGACAATGACTTGGTTTTTCTCTTTCTTAGTAGGCTAATAACTAAGTAATTGGGTGGAAATAAGTGATAATGTATTTTACGGCCCTGATGCTGTGTATTTTCCTGGAAATTACCTCCTTGTTTGTCATCTAATTAAACAAAAACAATACGTAAAGTTTCAAATAATTACCATTTTATTATACTCAAAATGATAGCTGTTTGCATCGCTATTACCTAAAAACTGCAGAGTTATTGCACTGGAAACTGCATGGAAATAACTTGTAATAAGTGGCTACAAAGGATTATTCATAAAATGATATCAAAATAACATAGAAATTACCACCTTAATTAATGCTGTTTGCATTGCTATTACCTAGAAACAGCAGAGTAATTGCACAAGAAACTGCATAGAAATTACTGGTAATAAGTGGTAACAAGTGGTAACAAGGGATTGTTACCATGAAATTACATAGAAATTACCATACAATTACCACCTTATTAGCGAGCCGTAATGTAAAGTGTTACCGTCTATTCTGTCCTTAAAACACCCCTAAACGTTCGTTTTTAAAAATGTGCAGCTCACCGAGTGGTTACTGGTCTTCAACGATCTTCTATAGCAAGTTTCGCAGTGAAATTCAAATTCTGTTGTGTTATATTAGGCACACACGGTTGAAAAAGTACAGATGACAGAAGCTATTTCGCTGCTAGACTTGCTATAGAGGATTGTTGAAGACCAGTAACCACTCGGTGAGCTGCACACTTTTAAAAACGAACGTTAGGGGTGTCACGGTTCAGGTAGTTATATAGGAAAACTGTCATTTTTGGGCTTCGGGCGGGGGCAGCACGGGGGAGGTGGGGGGCAGAGACCCCCGGGGACGAAACGAAAATTTTCCACACAAGTCTACTGGGGCTACATGCCCACCAAGTTTCATGTGCTCCGGCGTTACGGTGTCCCAGGAATCGTTGACGAAAAATTCAGGATCGATGACGGGAAAAAAGAATAAAAAAAACAAAAAAACTTTGACAACAACTATATGACTGCTTCGCTAGCTATGCTAGCGGCGGTCATAATTACCATTACCACTGTAACTCTACATTCAGCGTTTGACATCAATTCAAATTCAATTCAAATTCAAGTCATTCTCAATTCATTTGTGAATTTTGTATAGAGTTTTAAGTCAAACTAGTCACAGGCTATGATTTTGCAAATACTTGCGATATTATCATACATGTTTGATATGTTTAAGATTTCAGGGTATGGTTTACTACCAGGCTAGTAAAACTACATAACATTTTTGAATGTTCTTCTTACGTTTGTGTAGCCAACACCTTTGTTTTGAAGGTTCAAACTTCAAAAGTGAAAGTTCAAACTTCGCCGCCAGTGTCCCAATCCGCTATTGCAGCCTTGCAATTGGTCCAGGGAGCGATCGCTCCTTGTTTACATCTGGAAGTCTGAGATGCGTAAGGAACGAGAAGAACCACACTTGCAATACTGTGTGTGTATATATATACACGCTAAAGCTGTATATACTATATAGCTCTCTTTAAGCTCAATTTCCAAAAGATATTCCTCCTTTTAGTCAATTTAAGCATGGGTTCAAATACTTATTCTCCCCACTGTATATTGTGTTTTTTACCTTTGATCTTTGATGTGTTTTGTGTTTTAAACATTCATTTGAAATGCTGAAGAAATGGTGTTTGACTTTTAAAGTCAAGGCAAGTTTATTTGTATAGCACATTTCAATGTGCTCAAAACCAAACAATAGCAGATAAAAGCATAGATGGGCAAAGAGTAATTAAAAACGGATCATAATAAAACATAAAAGACTCAAATTGGAAGTAAAACTACTAAATGACTAAATGTTGGTGCCCTCTCTGTCCTTTGGTGCCCTACGCACAGTGTGTGATGCGTGTGGTGCGAGCGGCACCACTGAGAAGGTGTGTCCAAACTTAAGACTGGGAGTGTGCTGAACATGAATGCAAAAATGCAACTGTAAAAGTGAAACTGATTGCCTACAGATAATAGCCTGTTTCTGGCTATATATACTGTAAACCTTCACAGGGAGAAAATTAATCTGCAGGCTCACACACAGATGCATACGTGTCAGGTAAGACATACAGTACAGATGAAATAAAGATCATATTTATTTTTGCATGTGATATAATATGATTTAAAGACTAATCCTATCAGTTTACTTTTAATTTGTGGATTAATGAATTATCTTAGTTATAATGTATGTGTGTTCTGAACACAAAGATAAGTAAAAATATATTAGTTTATAGTTTTGCCATCTGTGATATATGGTAATGATACAAATTGATACACATTAAAGTTGACTCCTGGTCTGTTGCACCTACAAGGACAGCAAGAAGTGTAGGAGTCATTTTCAACAACCAACTAACCGTCTCCAATCATGTTGCCTCAGTAGCCCTCAGTTGTGCCATTACGCGCTATACAACATATGTAAGATCAGGACTTATTTGACTCAAGATGCTACCCAACTCCTGGTACAGGCTATAGTCATCTCACAACTTTGCTACTGTAATGCCCTCCTGACAAGTCTTCCAGCCTGCACGAAACTACTTCAGATAATCCAGAACACAGCGGCACCCCTGGTCTACCCACTCAAAAGGGTGCATGTCACCCCACTGCTCATCCAGCTACACTGACTCTTGCATCAAATTCAAGTCTCTGAGGCTTGCCTACAAAGAACTCTCCGGCTCTACTCCCACATACTTGAATGCTTGGTGTACAGGTATATGCTGGTATAGGTACAGGTATATGCTACCACCCAACATTGCACTCCTCAGGCGAGCAACGTCTAGTTCTTCCACCAGCACGTTCAGGCCAATCCAAACGTTTTCAACTGTTGTTCCTCGCTGGTGGAACACACTACCAGTTCCTAGAGTAAGGACATCTCTCTCCATCATCAGAAAACTTCTGAAGACCCAGCTCTTCAGAGAAGATCTCCTCTCATAGCACTACTTACAGTCAGTGTTGGGAAGGTTACTTTAGAAATGTAATGTGTTACAGTTACAAGTTACTCTGTTTAAAATGTAATAGTAGTGTAACTATTTGAATTACTTTTTCTGAGTAACGTAACTAATTACTTTTGATTACTTTTTGATTACTTTTCCGATTTTTGAATGATATATATAGTTCCCAAATCCATGCGAAGATTTCGGCCTTGGTCTACAGGCTGCCGAGCAGTTCTGTACAAGCGCACAAGGCAGCAAGGGCATTCAATACATGAATTAGCATCACATTTTTTGTGAAGATAATATAATGATAATCATAACACGTTTACAGGCAGGCATGTAGGCCTACGCTGATGGCGCTGTAGACGTGAGAGAGCCTATCAGAAGGTCCCGTATCAAACTATGGCTGTGGAGGGAAACAGTTCTTTTTACATACAATATTCTTTGCAAAGTTTTGCTGACAATATTGAGATGTAATTCAAATTGTAATTTTGAAAATTTTCAAAAGTACCTGTAATTGAATTACAATTTGTTCTACAGTAACTGTAATATATTACTGTTACATTTATTTTGTAATTAAATTACGTAACTCAATTACATGTAATGCGTTACTCCCCAACACTGCTTACAGTACAACTAGTCTTGCTGATCCTTGACTTACCACCTAATTCTGCCTGTTGATGTGTCCACGACCATGGCAACCTTGACAGGGACAAAGAGGAGATGGACATTCCCAGCCGCATTCCCCATCCAGACAATTGCCCTCATTGATGCAATTTTCTTACTGCACTCTACCTTTTACATTTTTCCTAGAATTGTTGTTAGAATTGCTTTAAAAAAGCTTAAAATGTTTATTGTGAGTTGCTTTGTTTAAAAAGCGTCAGTCAAATGTAATGTAATGTAATGTCTCAACTCAAAGAGACATGTCACTGTCCAATCACAGTCAGAATCCAACCACACCAAAGGCACTTTGAAATTACATATCATATAGAAATGTACATGGATGAACACCATTATCTAGACCTTTGAACCACCAGGGGCATCTGTTACCATGGTAGCAGGAGGTAGTGGGAGTGTCCCTTCAGAGCAGGGGCCATTCCTCCCAGGTTTTAGAAGTATATAAACAGTTACTCAATACTGTCCTAGAGCTGAAACCCTTGCCAAGCATGTGAAATGCTGTAATCATGCATGGCAAAACATACAGTAGCCTTTTGCACTTTTCTTTTACTACTGTACATAATCCCACCTGTGTAATTTCATAGTTTTCAGTTCTCAGTTTTGTTCTACAATGTAAAACTACTCAGAAAGAGAAAGAAACATACATGAGAAGGTGCTAACAATTAACCCTATGAGCCTTCAGCTGTTTTAAGGGCATTTTCACTACCTCTAGTTAGAAGCATTTATCCTGGTCAAGTGACATTCACACATGCTACATATTGTTTTTTTTTAGCACAGTCTAGGCTATCCAGATCTGCCACAATATCATGTATAAATACTGGCATTGATTTGATTTAGATTTTTAAATAATAAAAATTTGAAAAGCGTACTATACAAATTCTTACATTTTGACGTGTATCTCACCACAGCAAGCTGACAGCTCGACATGACTTGCATGGTTGTGTAGGCCTGACTGTCCTGAAAATGGCAATAAAAGAATCATGGTGGAGGTATACTTTGGGGCTGAGCAATTTACAGAAATATGTGGTGTGTGCCTTGACAGAAATAAATGGCAATTTTTATTTAGCGATGAAAAAATGACTTTTTGGCACTTTTTGCGCTCCATATTTGTGACACTAGGGAGGGAAAGTGAAAACCAGCGCCCCAAGTGGTTGCGTTCCTATCGAAGAGCAGCTCCAATGTTAAGTCCCATAGACCGACTTTTCAAAAAAATACTACGCAGCTATACCAGCGATCTTATCCACCAAAAATATTTTTCAGTCTTCATACTGTAATAATCTACTAACTGTGAAAATATCAGACCCTATTTCGCCTTATTTTAAAAAAACGTAATTGCTCGTTTCATTTCATAAATGGACTACAACTTCAAGTGACGTGACACCCTTCCACGACGTAACTCACCTAGCATGGTTTGTTTATTAGCCTGTTAGTTAGTAGACAATCACACTTACTGCCAGCTCTTGTGTGAGTAGGAGCACAACACAAGTTATCCCAACATAAAGGTAATTACCACGCGGTTTACATCGCTCTCTGTTATTACAAAAATATGATAAGCAGTTAAGCAAATTGCCGTTTTGATCAGTTGGAGATGAAGCGCCCAAACTGGTGACGTCAAATGCTACTGTAGCTAGCTACTGTAGTTCGTTATCACCATGTTACAAACAAACTCAAAACAATTAAACTGATCCTAAAAAATAAAGTATGACCACTCGAAGCAATAGAGCTGACCTACATGCATAGCATATTGAAGGCATTTAACTAACTTCCCATCGTGGGCCGATATATATTTTTTCTAAAAGAAAATCCCATCCCCTCCCGCTAGCCTCTAGGAACGCAACCACTAGATGGCGATGAGATTACTTTCCCTCCCTCTAGCTGATCTGACATGACTTGTTTGCGGTAGCACACATGACGTGCACAGATGATGATTCTCTATAATATTTGTTTTACTGCATTGCAATGAACAAAGTAAAGGCAAAAAGTGTTTATTTGTCAAACAAATTTGGATGCAATATGAGTCTTGAATTGGATACCATACAGGAGTTTGCTAGGATCTCAAAACCGTGTTATGAACGTGACTTGTCATAGAGAAACACATGATAACATTGGATTATGAACATAGGCTATTATGCCACACAAAAACACGAGGTAAGTGGAGCTAAATGAAGTTATTATTTTGCTGTCACTTCGTCTGTTTTATGGCCTAGAAGGTTGTATTTGGTATCTGTGGATAGCTCTAGCTCTCCTCTTTCATCTGCGTGGTCCGCGAGTAGCCTAATTCAAGCGAGAGTTCTGGATGCGCCGGTATAGACTGTAAATATGATATAGGCTACTTTGATTTAACTTCATGATTTTATTTTATTTTCATACTTGATCGTGCAGACAAGTGTCTAGTATCGTTGGAAAGCCCCGGTTCTGCTCTTTCCTGCAATATAAGTCTCATCTCGCTGTGACTAATAATAGCGGAGGATTGTAACAAAGAAAATGTGTGCGTTTTTTGATGCACTTTGGGTCCGTCGGGCTCATAGGGTTAAAGGGATAATCCGGAGTGAAATGCACTTTAGATCAATTTTTCGGACTATTGGGAGTACATACGTTGAGTTGACACCAAAATCATGTCATTCGGATGTATTTTGAGAAAGTTCGAGCTCACCGTTTTTAGCCAAAACTCGTTAGCCTGGAGGTGACTCGGGCATGTCATTTCGCCGCTACAAAACGCTATTTTTATACCTCTTCTACTGTTCCAAACAACACTACACTTACGTGGTAGTGAGTAGAGGGTCCCTAAAGCCAAACCGAAGTATCCCCACGTCTTTATGTGGTCGGATAGAGAGTCCAGAATGAATTTAATCGAGTCAGTACCTTTCCGGAAATGTCGCTGTTGCAGCTGCCAACGCTATAACAACACTTTATTAACATTTCCGGAAAGGTACGGACTCGATTAAATTCATTCTGGACTCTCTATCCGACCACATAAAGGCGTGGGGATACTTCGGTTTGGCTTTAGGGATCCTCTACTCACTACCACGTAAGTGTAGTGTTGTTTGGAACAGTAGAAGAGGTATAAAAATAGCGTTTTGTAGCGGCGAAATGACATGCCCGAGTCACCTCCAGGCTAACGAGTTTTGGCTAAAAACGGTGAGCTCGAACTTTCTCAAAATACATCCGAATGAGGCATAAAACAGACCCAAGTCATGGGCAAGCACCGCAAGTTGATCTGATTGGTTATTGTCACCTTGAGTTTTTATTGGTTCATTCTGTGAGTTCGGCTTATTCCGGCTTGTTCCGGTCGATGGCTTTCGAAGGCAATAGAGCTCCCCAGTCCCGCCCCTCCTCCGAGAGAGGTGCTTGTCCGGAAGTAAAATTCTCATTCATTTCTCCCATTGACTTCTGGAAAAATTCGGATATAAAGAGTTTTAGACCATGCCTTAGGCTAACCAGCTACGATGTGACTCATAAGCATATAACTTATAATTTCGAGTGAAAAAATGAACAGAAAATGTAAAAAAAGCGAAAGGTACAAGACTGTGTACATATCTTAAATTCCGAGATAGAGAACTCAAATCCCAGGATGCTTTGCAAACGTACACACATTTCCAACATTTGCAGCCTAAAGATAGTTTAACATGGTTCCATATTAATCTGAGAAAAGAAGATGATTACTTCCTACCGTTTCCATTGAGTAAATTCAACCTTCAAGATGAGAAAACCGTTATTTTTCGGAAGACCACACATCGGTCCTGATCAGCCCTGCAGCCATTTTAAGTTTTGAAGTTCCAGCGAGACGAAGCTGGACGATAGGCGCGGGAAAAGCTGAGTACAGTTTGTTTGGCATTGCCATGGCAACGGCGATCTCTACCAATCAAAGGCTCTGCTTTCACCAGTTTTACACGTTAGGGTGTCGGGTAGTGTAGTACTCTCTCGTAAAATCGTGAATAAAGCATTGTTTTCTCAAAACAAGGTTGATGCCCCCATTAACTTTTGACATCTATATGAGCAGGTATAATCGCTTAGTCACATCGTAGCTGGTTTTAAGTCTACCATGGACGGTTACGATGTTATGGCTTATTCTCCAATTGTCAATGGAGAAATTGTATTGGATTTTTACTTCTGGACAAGGCTGTGGGCGGGACTGGGGAGCTCTATGGGTATGTTCGTCTTCTCAATGAGAATGTTGAATCTTCTGCACGACGCATTATGTTATTAGAATTTAAAAGTTAACGAGTACATGCAGCCACGTTTCAGGATATGGCTGCATGTACTCGTTAATAATTCGCGGATATTTATAAAGTTGCTTTGGCATTGAAACGCTAACGGCTAGTTTTTTTTCTTTTAAAATTCTTCTACTGTACGTTCGTGTTTCGTGTCTTCCCATCGTTTGGATATTGTTGTAGCGACATCTAATGGACGGGAGTGTATCGTTAACGATCAGAGCGCAGAGTATTAGATTATTTAAATTTTATTGCAAACGTGCGATAGTAGGCCTAAATAAAGACATGTAGTTAGACACGTGTCTACTATGTTAATTAAACATACATTTGAGTGAATCGCTGGTATATTGAAAGGTGTTGACATGGTTGTTTGTGGCCAGAATATTTCTCTCTGAAATGCTCTTTCCACTTTTACATTATGGGGGTTTCAAACCTGCCTAGAAATGCACCAGGGATCTGCAGTGTATCTTTTTTTTTTTGGATTGTTTATTTGTTATGAATCTCAGGCATGTGATATGTGACAATCACGTTTATATTCCTCTGCAGTGCAGCAAAAAATAAATGTTATAACAACAAAAATAATAATGTTAATAATAAAGCATTTGCATTTATAGTAGGCAGCATGTGTTACAGTTAAGGTGGCAAGGCATGTGGAGTTTTGCATTTTGCAGAAATGACTTCCTTTAGCAGTTTCTGTACAGTTTGTAATTACTTCCTTTAGCAGTTTCTGTACACTTTCCTCGTGTTCCACTTTTCTACTTTAACTCATGTGTTTATGTATTAGCAAAACTCTCTATTTGTTGTTCTTACATGTTTCTATGATGCAGCTTCAAGAAAAAGAGCCGAGGACATGAAGTCAAATTCAATGAAGTCATTTCTTGGCATTGACTGGGACAATGTCCCTGTTCTTAAACAGAGGAGGAAGGTGAAAAGGGTAAGTTTTGAAGTAGTAACTTATGTCTAGGTTTTCCTTAAATTGAATAATGACAATGTCTTGTTGGAGCATTTTTTCCCAACCTTGAACTTAATTGTTTTTAACAGACACATTGGAATCCTGTACCTGTGCCATCTGCTGCAACTTCTTTTAGAGGTACTCCAATTGTTTGTCAGGCAATTATGTATTAACCAGACTAAAACATTTCTACTCAAATTGGTAATGCAACAATGTGCTGTGTAAATGTCAAGTCAAGTCAAGTCAAGTCAAGTCAAGTCAGTTTATTTGTAGTGCATTTAACAAGCACAGATTGCAATCCAAAGCACTCCACACACAAGACTTTGACACATTAGCCCAGGTGTCACCAAACCTTTTTCTCTGGGGGCTACTGTTATTGTTCAACAAATAGAAATAGTTCATTTTATTACTACAACAACACTACGCCTGCCCCCCCCAGGGATGTGGAGAGCATGCGCTGAGCAACTGTCTGGTGTCTTCACTGACATATTCAATCTGTCACTGACCCAGGCTGTTCAAACCCAGTGTGCCTGAACGACTACCCCAATCATCACCAAGTGCCTTGAGAAGCTAATCCTAGCCCACCTCAAGCCTACTCTCCCTCCTGCACTAGACCCCCAACCAGTATGCCTACCGTGCCAACAGATCGACTGAGGATGCCATATCCACAGCCCTACACTCTGCCCTCACTCATCTAGATAATAGCAATTCCTATGCTTGGATGCTATTCATCGACTTCAGCTCAGCTTTCAATACAGTCACACTGATCTGATCATGAAACTATACAGATTTGGCATCAGCATATCCATCTGCAACTGGATATTGGACTTTCTGATCAACAGACCCCAGTCAGTGAGGTTAAATAACCTCTCCTCCACTACACTTCCTCTAAACACTAGTGTGCTACAAGGGTGTGTGCTCAGCCCATTACTGTACACCCTCTTCACCCATGACTGCACCCAACACTAACTCCATGATCAAATTTGCCGACAGCACAACAGTGCTCGGCCTGATCAGGAACAATGATGAATCAGCCTACAGGGAGGAAGTGCAGCACTTGGCTGCATGGTGCGCAAATCACTACCTTGCACTCAACACCTCTAAAACCAAAGAATTCTTTGTCGACTTCGGGAAAGCAAAGGCAGGCATCAACACACCCATTCACATCAACCGAGCTGAAGTAGTGCGGGTCACTAGCTTCAAGTTCCTGGGTGTCCACATTTCACAAGACCTTTCCTGGTCATTTATCACTTCCAGCTCCACCTCTGGTCAAGAAAGCTCAACAACGCCTCTCCCTTTCCTGAGAAAACTGAAAAAAGCTTGACTCTCCCCTCAGATCCTCCAGCAGTCTCAGAAACAGCTTTTTTTTCACAACACTACAACACTGCTCAAGACTCACCACTAGCCTCTGCCCCTGTGCCGCCCTCTCTCCCTTGCACATGGACTATGGACTGTCTGACTATCTATGATAACTTTATTATTGCACCTCAACCTATATGATCGTATGATACGTATTCTGTTTTTATTTAATATGGACTATGTACTGTCTGATTAAGCTTACTCAATACACTTTATGTACAAAATGGATCATTTTTAATCATATTTCTTCATGTACCGCTATAAAGAAAATAAGCACTTTTTTAATGATTGAACTACTGGTTAGATGCTAAACTACATTTTGTTGTACTGGTTGTATTTATTTTTGCAATAACAATAAAATTTAATTTAATCTAATCTAATATTCATTCTGCTTTTATAAGGTAACTCCTGATACACTGCACACATTTATATTCAATTTCTATTACTCCGAACCACCTTCTGTACACCAACTACAACTGTCCACAATGCAATATTTATTGTCTATTCACCACCTGTCTATACTTGTATGTCACATTGCAGTTTCTGCTTTTTTCACTTCTTGTTAGACACAAACTGCATTTAGTTGTCTTTGTACTTTGTACTACTCTGCACAATCACAATAAAGTTGAATCCAATCTAATCTAATCTAATCTAATCTAATCTAATCTAATCTAATCTAATCTAATCTAATCTAATCTACAGTTATTTCAACAACAGAAGAATTCACCTCAGCTGTGAGTATGTAAGATGGAAGTCTATTCTAAATGTGTTTCATGTTTCAAGACCCAAACCCTTGTAAGGTATTCGGGTTTGTGTGACCCATTTCAGTGTTAAAAAAAAGAAAAAGAAAGATATTCATTATTTCTTCTAACTCAAACCCTTTGGCCTTGGCTCATTTCCTATGAAGCACATACAAAATAACTTATTTTCAATGACTGCACATGATACACTCCCCTACACATAACTATTACATATGAGGTGTTTGGGTACTGGGCCCAAATGTAATATTTGTAAGTACTATAAATCTGTGTCCTCATCCTAACTGGCCCTGCTGTGTGTGTGTGTCTGTGTGTGTGTGTATGTGTGTAGTGTAATGTTGTCCTTCTGCACCTGCTGTTCCCAATGTAACAAAATAGTTACATTTCAATCACTTTCACCTGTTCTGATTAAGTTCTAAGAAATAAGCACCAGTAATAATGAGATTTTCTCACAAAAAACGAAAGCGATGATATGATAATAGAAGTTTTCTCACGGGTAAATGGCAAATGTGATCCATATCAATGTCTGTATATTGGTAATTGATCTAAAGTAAGCATCTGTTAAGTATTTCTACATAAATTGTTATGACTATTGATTGAAAAGCCTCATACTGTAGTGGGTCTACTAGACCTGGGAACATCAGAATAGGATATACTGTATACTTTTTAGATCCCGTGAGGGAAATTCAGTCTCTGCATTTAGCCCAATTAGTGAACACACACTGAGGTGAATCACACACTAACCCAGAGCAGTGAGCTGCCTGTAACAAAAATATTAATACCTTTCAAGGGTTAAACATTGCTTTAATAATGTTTTCCAGTCATCGCTGAAAGATGAATATATTCAGCAACTTATACTGTCAGAGCACATCATGCTCTGCAAGCAGAGTTCCTCAGAAGAGGTTTATCTTCTGTCTTCTCAATATAAAGGCAAACATTACAGTGATGTAAGTTTTTCCATTTCACATTATCTCCACCATATTAGCTGAACCATGAGTTGCTTTCAGTAATCTAAACATTTGTCTTTATGTAGACCTCAAAATACGTCTTTGTCACTCGACGTCACATGGTTTTTACTGATGGCACCAACTGGTGCAGTAGTTGCACATGTGACAACTTTCGTGAAAAAGACATCTTGGCTTGCCAAGGAAAAACTAATTTATCACATTCAGGTATATCATAATACTGCATTCTCTACATAACCAGTGTTGCTGTTACAAAACATAAAATGATTGTTCCTATTTCATTGTCCTTTCGCAGAATTCCTAGCAGTGTTCCCTTATTGCCTCCATATTCAGGCATTGTTTGCAATTGTTGGAGGTGAAGTTAAAAATGGTAATTCTTGAAATGCTTAGATGTTGATAACTGGTTCGTGCTTGGATATTCTGTACTTTCAGTAATATAGTTAAGGTTATATACTTACTATAAAAGGTTTCTTTCTCATTCATAGATTACGAAATACAGGCAGTGGATGTAAGTTTATTTCACTCAATTTTAATCACTTCATATTTACTTACAAGGAGAAAAAGTGATGAACATATACAGTTGAGGCCAAAATTATTAGCCCCCCCTGTGAAATCAGACATAATCCTGCATGGTTTTCACACACACTCTTACTTTAAGCACATGCTACAGATTCTCAATGGGGTTGAGGTTGGTCTCTGTGTAGGCCACTCCAGGACCTTGATTTTGGTATCCTGTAAGACGTTTTGGCCCACTTTTCACAGATGCTTTGGGTCAGTATCATGCCGAAAGACCTGGTGGCGACCTAAGCCTAGACCAAGAGCAGACATCTTGATGTTATCCCTCAAAATGTCAATATAATCTTTCCCATCCCATGCACCCAAACAAGGCGCTCTGTGCCCGAGACAGCAGAACAGCTCCATAACATGATGCTCCCACCACCATGCTTCACTGTGGAAACTGTATTTTTATGGTTGTAGGCCTTCCCTTTTTTCGCCAAACATAGGCAATCATCCATGAGCCCAAACAGCTCCAGTTTAATCTCATCAGACCAAAGGGCAGTTTTCCAACACTCATTTTTAGCTTTTAAATGTGCATAGGCAAAGTTCAATCTGACTTTGAAGTGCCCCTTTTGGAGTAACGTTTTTTTCCTCAGCCAATGGCTTTGGAGGCCACCACAATCTTAATAAAAAAAAGCCCCTGCTACTATCTTCCTCAAGACTTTAACCCCAGAGGTGTCAAGGTCAACAACTATCATTTTGCCAGATACACGTGGATGCTTTCTAACATCCCTGATGATTTTTTCTCTCTAGAGATTGAGATATTAAGCATTTTCATCCACACTTAGGTTTATTATGCACAAACTTAGAACTCTTTGTACTTTGTAATGATGCCTTGCACAGCTGTTCAAGAGACTGCGAAGCATCAAGAAATTACAGTACAATGATTTTCTTTCTGAGATCCAGACTGATTTCTTTCATCTTCAGCATGCCTGTAAAGGCAGTCCCCTCTCAGACAGGTGTTCAAGTGCCTGTGGGCCTGTTCCTTGGAGTAGACCCCGAAGCCGCCGCCACGCGCCGCCATTTGCGCCATTTAGAATTTCAGCCGCCGCCAGCCAATAATTTTGTAAGCCAAATTGAGCCGCCATCTGATAAACTTTGGCTGAGCCAAACCTAGACTTAGACTTGTTGCATCTAAAAACAGTTATATCACATAGAGGGTACGAAAAATAAACGATACACAAGGTTTTCCCACTGGATTCACCACATCAGTCTTGTGCTCGTTGCTACGATACACAGGACTCAGTGAGTTGACGGCCAATTAAAAGTCCACGTTCTCTGCAATGTTTTTGCTTTCTCGCGCTGAGATGAAATGGGGGAAAGAAGCCAACGGTAGCCTTATTTTGATCTCGCTTTTCATATACTTTCCTAATTCCTACGAAGTTCTACTCGGATTTGAAAATCTTCAGGGCCCGGTTGCACAAACATCAAAACCAAAGATTGATGATATGAAACGTATTCTGGAGCGGACAGATTTACAGCACGCGATTTTACTGCGACTGCAGCATTTCACCATCTCCAGAAATTGCTGCGCTAGCTCACAATGCATGCTTCAGTCTACATTGAAGTGAAATGTGCAGAGCTTTGTTAAAAATGATATAATAACATTGTGTATTGAGATCTAGTACAACATATACATCTGTAGACATGAAGAGGCAACTTAAGCCATTATCAGCCATTAAAAATTTGGCGGCTGCAGCAGCCATTTAGGTTTTGGCTGAGCCGGCTAGCCAGCCAATAACTTCATCAGCCAGCCGTTATTCTCAAAACAAATGGCTTCGGGGTCTACCTTGGAGTCTTTAAGTAAACAATCAATGCTGATTGGATTTTCAGGTGTTGTCTGGGCACTAACTGACTGCAAAGGTGTGGCTTGAAAGGTGACAGGCTGGTCGTTAAAAGGGTAACAAATCACATGGGGGCTAATAACTTTGACCACTCCATTTTTCACACAATTTGAGATTAAGCATTCCTAATAAGAGTAGTAACACTCCAGATTAACACTGGCAAATGTTTGATTTTTTTTTTTAACATCAACCCATAGGGAGAATTTTAGAGTAATTTTAGAGTAAAATTTCAGGGGTTTTTCTAATTTTGGCCTCAACTGTATTTATTATTGCCCATGCTAAAGACATGTTCTTATTCCACTGACAACAGAAAAATACTTTTAAGGGGGATGTGGACACATAGTACAGTCATTCCTTATGCACGCCTATAACGACAAAAAAATTAAACTTAGCTTTTTTCCCTTTCAGGATATACCACTGATACAGATCCCTTTTGAGGACAGGAAATACATATTCAATGGCAGACATGGTTGCACTGTAGTGGCAGGAAAAGACAACAAAATTTATTGTTGTCTTTGCACTTGCCACTACAGTTGCAACCATGTAAAGGACCTCAATGAGCAGCAACACCAGGTGGCAGAGATTGCGGAGTTTGTTGAGAGTATCTCCACTGCTACTCAATACAAAGAGCGCAGGCCAGTTTATTTGTCAAAGCAGATAATTCCTTTTGACATCTCAGACCAGGTACTATGTGCACATAGCCTATATCCTTTGCTGAATGCCTACATGCAAATAGTTTATTTTCATGTTTAAAATTCATGTTCCTGTGTAATGTGCATGTACAACAGCTTGTCTTCTCAAGCTCTCCAACGCAGCTCTTCAGCACCGTGGAGGGGGTGCTACAGGTCTTCCCTGAGCCAAGGGAGGCCTGTAGTTGTGGAGCTCCCATTAATGCACCTGTGCCAGCTGGGGAAGCACAGCTGTATCTCAGCTCCTCTGTGTACAATGTGCAGAGTATGTATTTACTGATAGTTGTTCACACAAATACCCATTGCTGCATGACACAAGATGAACAATATGAATGATAAAAATGCATTAGCTATATCTATCTATCTATCTATCTATCTATCCATCTATCCATCTATCCATCAATCAATCTATCTATCTATCTATCTATCTATCTATCTATCCATCTATCCATCAATCGATCTACAGTATCTATCTATCTATCTATCTATCTATCCATCTATCCATCAATCGATCTACAGTATCTATCTATCTATTTATCTATCTATCCATCTATCCATCTATCCATCAACTTATCTACAGTATCTATCTATCTATCTATCTATCTATCTCTCGGTATCGCTCTCTCTCTCTCTCTCTCTCTCTCTGTGTGTGTGTGTGTGTGTGTGTGTGTGTGTTTGTGATGTATGTATGCACTGATTAAGTAATAACATTTCTTTTCTTCAGCATTCAAGTACTTGTGCCAAGACTGCCAGGTGTCCTATTATTTTGATGGTGGAGCTAAATATATTTTGAACATGGGGCCTTTCCTCATTCACCACGCCGTATTGAGGGACTATATGTATCATTTCCTGTTTTCAGGGTAGGTTATTTTTCATATGGTGAGCTCTGTTTAGTGTGAGTTCTTTTCTAATGTGTGTTCAATTGATTAATATGTTTCTCTATTGAATCAGCTCATCCATCTACGGCTTCTATCGGGTGTGGGCAGCACGGCAGCGGGATTGTGGTAGTCGTTTTTCAGAAATGAGCTACCACAGGTTCAGGATGGCATGGCACACATTTTTGCAGCTTCTGCATATGGACCACAACAGTGGGTTCCATTGCTCAGTGTGCAAAGATGAACCCAAGTACTGAATATTTTCTGAAATCCTTGAAATGTGTAATTCTGTGCAAACAGTCTGTCACTTCTAGCTGGCTATCACCACACCAAGCTCCATCTTTTGAGATTGAATATTGGTCTGCACTGTATTTCTACACTGTATTTAACTCTTTTGGACACAGATGTGCTGTTTATATATATAAGGCCAAGTATAATAATATATTATAAATATATAAATATATTTATAAGGCCAAGTATTTCTACTGCACAAGACTGTGATCAATGGGGATAGTTCAAATGTTTGTGATTGGTTCCAGCAAAAGTGGAAGTGTAGATAAATGTGTTTCCAGTCTGAGATGCCCGCCGAAATCCAAGTACCGGCAGATCAGGCTGGATTTGCCCAGTCTAAATTATTTGTGAAATATGTTATAATATTCTTACTGCAGGCAGCTCGTCATGGATGGCACCACACTAGGGTACCACCAGCGGTATGCTGAGGGCACCATCCGTGCCGATACTGTGTACTTGGGGACAGGGAGATAAGTACACTTACCTTTGTAAACTGGCAACTAAATATGTTGTAGATAAACAATACAGTACGGCATTTTTAACAGTAATGTGTTTCTATTTCTGTGCACCAGGCACAGTGATAGAATTGTGATCCCATCCCGCCAGCTCAGGCAGATGCTCAATAAGTACTGCCAGGATGGGTTCTCTGAAGAGGAGTACGGGCAGATGGAGGCAGAGGTCAGCAGAGGGGCCAACTTTTTAGCACCACTGCTGCACCTCCTCAGGAGCACAGGACACACCTCCCGTCCACCACAGCCCTACCAGCGGCTTCTAAAGGAGGTGTCAAAGCCATCACCAGTCTGTGCTTTGCTACATCCCTGCGCAGACTTGGATAGTCTGTTCAAGGAATTGCTGGAGGCCCCGGGGGAGGTCATCTGCCACACTGCCACCCTGAAAAGGCTTCACCAGCATTGCCCACTTCTGTGGCAGGTGGTGTCAGAGTTGGGTTGCCTGAAGGATGAACTTCTCCCCCTTCTCCAACGAATGCGCAGGGTGGCTGAGCTGGCCTTCGTTGGACAGACAACCCAAACAACCCAAACCACCCATACACCGCAAGAAGACATCCTGGAGCACTTCCCCCACCTCCCCATCAGGAGACCCAGAGGACGTTTCCTGCTGGACAATCCAGGGAGTGCAGAGGGTCCAGTGGAGGGATGCCGAAAGGTATCTGGACATCATGCCAGCCTCATCCCTGGATTGTTCACCCTCTTCTGCAGCCATGGTAAGCAGCATGCCTCTTACATGTCAAAGCAACTGGAAAAGTCTAAAACCTATTACAGTTTTTCTCAAATGCTAAAACACATTTCACAAACGTTTCCTCCATGTTCCCCAATGTCTAAACACAATACCCTTTTCTAAAGCTGCATAAGCACAACCACACCTTCTCACTTCAAAACTCAAACTTTCACACCAAAAGAGCAGCTCGAAGCTTTCAAAAATGTAAACACTATACACATCATTACACATTACAGCAAAACAATTTAAAACACAACGCTCAATTTGTGAGAAGGTCCTTTGTTTCATAAGTGCCAATGCATATTTAAAAAAAAAAAAAAAAAAAAAAAAAACTTTAGAGTAACGGATCTTCTTAGATCTCTGCAGAGGATTAGGCATTTGAAGAGTTCTTTTCCAAAACGCTATATCCACCATTTTACTAATGAATTTTCATAAATATATTTTTTAAATTTTGTTTTTCAAGTAATCTCAGTGAAACTGTATTGGGTTATGTTTAGTTCCAGTAATTTACCTTTATTCAATAAAAACAAAACAACTGCATTTTTATTGATATTACCTGAAACACACAATTACTGTAAATACAGTAACATGATTTGTTTTCAAAAATCTATCTATTGCACACAACAGTACTCCTGAAAACATAATCAGGGTGTGAAGTTCTTTTATTTTCTTCATTCACACCACACACACACACACACACACACACACACACACACACACGCACACACACACACACGCCATAGTCACTGTGCGCATTAGCAACAAGTGTCTTCAATTTTGAGTCGTTGTGTGTAGTAAATGACGCCAGGTGTGTTCATTGTGTTCAGTTATTGCTGACTGTGGCAAGCATTTTGCATCACATGAGCTTTCATTTGAGAATATGTTTTGCAACATGTGTTTTTTTGCAAAATGTGCTTAGATTTATGAGAACGGAGGATTGTGTTTTGTGAATTGTGTCTTCATGTGAAATGTGTTTATGGTATTGGACAATTGTGGCTAGATTTAGTAAATGTGTTTAGACAACTGGTCATTTGGTTTAGAGGATTGGCTTTTGTGTTTTAGCATTTGAGAAAAACTGTAAAAACAACAAATGGCTTGTATTTGTGTTTGTTTTTCATCCACAGGGGTGTGTTATGGCTTCTCGGTGATGGAGACAGCCGAGTCTGTCAACATTCCCTTCACCATCCTCCGAACTCGCTTCGAAACAGGTGGAGTTACCACATAAATGTATACAATTGAAGTAGCAATACAGACCGGAGGCACAGAGATTAAAATGAAAGGAAAAGAACAAGATGGCATACAAATTAGGAATACATGCTTACTCAAAATACTGGTCAAAATGTTTTTCAGGTCCCGAAGTTGTCCTTTATGACAACGCATGTAAGCTGCATAGCTACATCCTGAATTGGGACCCCCAGTTCTTCAAGAACACCTGGTTCCTTGTAGACAGGCTTCATTGGAAGAACCATTCAGGTGAAGTACAGATGTATAATAATCACAGTAGCACAGTTATATAATAACTTCAGAAATGCTAGTGTGAACTTCACCATGCAACAGCCAAAATTGTTTCCTACATGCTACAGAAAATACGACTCATATCTGGGCCTGAGGTTGTTCAAAATGGACTGAGGTAATGAGGAAGAAGGTCCTGTGGTTAGACCAATCGATGATAAAGAGGAGAGGGCCTGTCAAAGTACCCAACCTACCCAGTTCAGTTTGAAACCCAACATCTATCATGATGTAGTGCATTAGTGCATTAGTGCATTAGTGCCTACAGCATGGGCATCTTAGTCTCCGCCTGACTACGTACTTCCGTTCAATTTAATTTCTCTTCATACTCCGTCTGGTATAGCTTGCTTTAGCTTAGTTTACTCCGGCAAGTGCATCTCCAACCAATCAGCGAACAGAGGGCGTTCCTGAGAGTGATTACATTTAAGCGTCAAGCCTATCGTTATCGTTGTATCCCCCATGGTTATCATACGTCATTACCAAACGTTAGTGATTTAACTCCAATGAATTCAAACTTCAGACAAGCATCCACAAACCAGGAAATAAATGTTTGGCAATTGATCAGGCTATGGGCATCTGGCAAGGCACATTCAATTCTGAATAATATATACAGTTTTGGCCATCCAGGTGATGTGTTGTCCAGGGAAGACCTTGAATATATCTGGAAAATAATGGCAAAGGCATTATTTCAATAGTATTTCAATAGTATTTCTCCATAGAGGATGAGCACTGTCTGCAGTGATAAAGATGATTAAGAATACTGTTTATATTTGATCATGTTTCTTTTTATATAGGATGTAATTCTGGGTACAACTCGGACCTGTACCCTCAGTTCAGTCATATAAACACCCAAATTGCAGAGCAATTTAATGCTCGGCTGAAGAGGCTGAAGCATCATCTGCCCTATATGTCCAGGGAAAACTTCCTGAAACATATAAAGCTTTTCATGTGGTACCACTCAAGGGCAACACAATAACCCCCCGCCCCCCCACCCCGTGAGGCAAGGACGCGGGGGCACAGCGCCTCTCACCACCTCAACCCCCCCCCCCCACCCCGTGAGGCAAGGACGCTGGGGCACAGCGCCTCTCACCCCCCCCCCCCCCCCCACCCCCCACCCCGTGAGGCAAGGACGCTGGGGCACAGCGCCTCTCACCACCTCAACCCCACCCCCCACCCCCCCACCCCGTGAGGCAAGGACGCTGGGGCACAGCGCCTCTCACCCCCCCACCCACCCCCCAGCTGCTCCACCACCAGCAGCTCCACCAGCACCACCAGCTCCACCAGCACCAGCTGCTACCCCAGCAGCAGCTCCACCACCAGCTCTACCAGCAGCACCACCAGCTCCACCACCAGCTGCTACCCCAGCAGCAGCTCCACCACCAGCTGCTTCACCACCAGCTCCACCACCAGCTTCACCAGCAGCACCACCACCAGCACCAGCACCAGCAGCTCTACCAGCAGCACCACCAGCTCCACCAGCACCAGCTACTACCCCAGCAGCAGCTCCACCACCAGCTCTACCAGCAGCACCACCAGCTCCACCACCAGCTGCTTCACCACCAGCTCCACCACCAGCTCCACCACCAGCTTCACCAGCAGCTCCACCACCAGCTTCACCAGCAGGACCACCAGCTCCACCACCAGCTCCACCACCAGCTCCACCAGCAGCACCACCACCAGCACCAGCACCAGCAGCACCACCATCAGCTCCACCACCAGCTCCACCACCAGCTCCACCACCAGCTCCACCACCAGCACCAGCACCAGCTCCACCACCAGCACCAGCACCAGCAGCACCACCACCAGCACCAGCACCACCAGCTCCACCACCAGCTCCACCACCAGCACCACCAGCTCCACCACCAGCTCCACCACCAGCACCAGCAGCTCCACCAGCGCCACCAGCTCCTGCAGCAGCTCTACCAGCAGAACCAGCAGCACCAGCAGCTCCACCAGCACCAGCTACTACCCCAGCAGCAGCTCCACCACCAGCTCTACCAGCAGCACCACCAGCAAAACCACCAGCACCAGCAACTCCACCAGCGGCACCACCAGCTGCAGCACCAGCAGCTCCACCAGCTCCACCAGCTCCACCAGCTCCACCAGCAGAACCACCAGAAGCTCCACCAGCACCAGCTCCATCAGCTCTTGACTCCCTACAAACATATGTAGGCTATATTACTATGTTGTAAAATAAGTGAAATAATAACCAGAAGTAGCACCACCACGATCAGCATCGTTACCGATACTAATTACTAATACTATTGTAACAAAAGTTGCCATTTGAAAAACGTAGTTTTGTGTCATGTCTGTGATCTGTCTTTATTCTAAAAAAATAAACAACTGAATGAACATCCTCCAAGACTAGTGATTTCATAATTTATGCCAGGGCTGGATGCACAAAAGTTCACATATAAAAACACACACCTCTCAACATCTATATTGTGCTATTATATGATATATGCAAATGTTTTGATATGAAATATACATGGTTTTCATGACATCACCCTGCTGGACAGTTTTGACCTAAGCGACAGCATTGCAAAGTACCATCCTGACAGCTATTGGCTGAGTTTTCTGACAGTTTTGGATGCACAAAAGTTCACGAATCAAAACACACACCTCTAAACATCTATATTGTGGTATTATATGATATATGCAAGTGTTTTGATATGAGATATACATGGTTTTCATGACATCACCCTGCTGGACAGTTTTGACCTAAGCGACAGCCTTGCAAAGTACCATCCTGACAGCTGTCGGCTGACTTTTCTGACAGTTTTGGATGCACAAAAGTTCACGAATCAAAACACACACCTCTAAACATCTATATTGTGGTATTATATGATGTATGCAAGTGTTTTGATATAAATTCACACTGTGACCTGAGAACGTCCCCGCAAGCTAACTTTGCACCTCGGTCGCTGTCCATGTCTAGTGGTGCTGAAGTTTCCTTGTCGTAAGTACTATCCTGACAGAGAATTCACAGTGTCACCAGAGAATTCACACTGTGTCACCTGAGAACGTCGTAAGCTAACTTTGCACCTCAGTCGCTGTCCATGTCTGGTGGTGCTGAAGTTTGAAAAGTGCTGGCTTGTTGCGCACTTCACACTCAGAGAATTCACACTGTGACCTGAGAACGTCTTCGCAAGCTAACTTTGCACCTCGGTCGCTGTCCATGTCTGGTGGTGCTGAAGTTTCCTTTTCGCAAAGTACTACCCTGACAGCTATAGGCTGAGTTTTCTGACAGTTTTGAGAGAGTTTGAATAGTGCTGGCTTGGTGCGCACTTCACATTCAGAGAATTCACACTGTGTCACCTGAGAACGTCGCAAGCTAACTTTGCACCTCAGTCGCTGTCCATGTCTGGTGGTGCTGAAGTTTGAAAAGTGCTGGCTTGGTGCACACTTCACATTCAGAGAATTCACACTGTGACCTCTGGGTTCTGTCTTTTCTGACAGACAGGCATCAGAGAGTCAGAGTAAATGGCCATCTCAGCTCTGATAAGTTGATCTCCACAGGCGCTCCACAGGGCTCTGTAATCTCACCGGTTTTATTCACACTTTACACTAATGATTGTCAGAGCACTAACCCAGACATCACATACATCAAGTACTCTGATGACACTGTTATTATGGACCCCACCAATTCATATGATCAACTACAGTCTGAGCTGGCCTCCTTCGCAGACTGGTGTACACATAATTCTCTGGACCTAAACATATCAAAAACCAAGGAACTACTAATTGACTTCCGTAAAGCCCCCACCACCATCCCCACTCTAACTGTCAACAACCAGTCTATAGAGAGGGTTGATACATACAGGTACCTTGGGACAATGATTGACCATAAATTGAACTTCCATCATAACACAGACAACGTCTTCGCAAGCTAACTTTGTACCTCGGTCGCTGTCCATGTCTGGTGGTGCTGAAGTTTCCTTGTTGCAAAATACTACCCTGACAGCTATAGGCTGAGTTTTCTGACAGTTTTGAGAGAGTTTGAATAGTGCTGGCTTGGTGCGCACTTCACATTCAGAGAAATCACACTGTGTCACCTGAGAACGTCGCAAGCTAACTTTGCACCTCAGTCGCTGTCCATGTCTGGTGGTGCTGAAGTTTGAAAAGTGCTGGCTTGTTGCGCACTTCACACTCAGAGAATTCACACTGTGGCTGTGTCTGAAACATCAGTACGCACGCTGGGCAGTGTGCATTTTCCGGAAGTTACGTCAGAATAGACTGTCCGAAAGTCAAGCGCTCTCACTAGTTGGGTACTTCGTTTGGCATGATTTCCAAGCGTGCATCGATGCATCTTTTTTGCTCTCAGGTATCCCATAATCCATTGCGCAGCGCAGGTCAAGCTCCACACGTCATGCAAATCGTCAACACACCCCCCTCCCCGAGTCAGGTGACGCCAACTAGTTAGTGCTGTCCAAATGTCTGTAGGGACTCATACTGAGGAGCAAGCTAACTAAGACGCTACTGGAAAGAAGGTACTATCCAGCATGCACGCTTGACTTCTGGACACAGCCTGTCACCTGAGAACGTCGCAAGCTAACTTTGCACCTCAGTCGCTGTCCATGTCTGGTGGTGCTGAAGTTTCCTTGCCTCACCACGCTACACCGCTCTGCTGCTCCGCTCTGGGGTTTTTGCCGTCGCTCCTGTCTGATCTCAGAGTGAGAGTCAGGAGAAGGCAGGGGTTCGGCTGGGCCTGCAGTTTTGGAGGCCTTTTGTTTTGGCAGCCTTAGTTTTTGTTATGTTATATTTTTCTTATTATTATCATTTATTTTTGTAAATAAATGCTTTTGCATTTGCATTTTTCCCTCTGGTTGGTATAAAACAAGCAACTGTTACTGATTAATATTTTTTTCCTTTAGTGTTTTCCTAAAGCCAAAAAGTTGCCATTTGAAAAACGTAGTTTTGTGTCATGTCTGTTATCTATCTTTATTCTAAAAAATATAAACAACTGAATGAACATCCTCCAAGACTAGTGATTCCATAATTTATGCCAGGGGTTGTATATAGGCCTATTTGTTATTTGTATTGTGTGTACACTGGTTGTCCCCTTGTTATGCCCATTCACGGCGTAACAAACTGGTCACACATTGCACTCATACTGCCAAGGAAAAAATGTATACAGCATAATATACTGAAATATATTATGGAAAAGCCTGAACTGACACTAAACAAGACACTGTATTCCATTTTATTAATAAAAATGCAATTTATTTAAAAAAAATCCTCCATATTGATGGTGGTCTCTGCCCTGGGTGTTGGAGGAGCTGCGACCACAGCATCTTCCTCAGCATCTTCCTCATCTTCCTCGGCATCTTCCTCATCTTCATCAGCATCTTCCTCATCTTCCATCATCACCACACGTGGCTTTTGCAATACACACACACAAACCGACAGCTTATTCATTTTCACAATTTCTCACCAATAACACGATGTGTGTCTCTCACAACAAAAATCTTACTTTTAATACTAACACACGGAGGTCTGGGGGCCTTTCAGACACTTTGAGGCAGCCTGCTACACCTTGACATTTTAAGTTTTTCATCTAACCAAAAAACATCTATGCAAAAGTGGCACATAAAATAGCTCAACAATAATGATATGACAGTAAAGTGGATGTAATGAAATTAGTTTTTTTTAATCATAATTCAGTGTAAACAGAACTATATAAAAGCTTCAAGCTTTGAACTTCAAATAAGAGTAAGAAGAACATTAAAAAAATGGGTTGTTTTAAGTTCCCTACCTTAGTGGGGACCAGATGATAATGCCTATTGTAGGCCACTACCACATCCTGCAGGGCTGCACTGTCCAACCCCCTCCTGTTTGGATTGCGTCCTTGTTGTCAACAGAACACATGTAAGGACCTTTACAACTTTGCCATTCATAATTAAGTATCACAAGAAGATGTTACCGTCGTTTGGGGAGATAAATGGCAGCCCATGAGGCCACCATGGAGGCTGAAACTGTTTTAGGTATCGGATTGTCCCATGTGTTTTCACTGTGAAAAACAGAGAATTACTTTTAGCTCAAGAGGTGAAGCTTTTACAGGTGAAAATCCACCAAAACAATGAAGATGCAAACATGCAAGTACGCACTTCGTTACATTGTGCCTTTGCTAAAAAGTGCCAAAAAGTAAGCCTGCAGTTCATTCTACAAAGTTAAGAAATGCCCAAATCTAAACTGGGCCACACACTATATTGCCAAAAAGTATTGGGTCACCTGCCTTGATCTCCATATGAAATTCAGTCACATCCCATTCCTAATGTGTGTGAGTGTGTGTGTGTGTGTGTCTCCACCAGCAGCTCCACCAGCTCCACCACCAGCAGCTCCACCAGCAGCTCCACCAGCACCACCAGTGTCTGCATCTCTGTGTCTGTGTGTGTATGTATGTATGTATGCATGTATGTGTGTGTGTAGCCACTGCAGTGCTGCCACAGTTGGGGTCAGTGTGTGTATGTGTGTGCGAGTGTGTATTATTTTATTATTAATTATTATTTATTTATTACCATCTTCCTCCTCACACACACACACACACACACACACACCTGACTGCCCTCCTACCCCACTTTAACCTAACAACCCCACATACACAGCACACTGGTGGTCACCCCCCCCCCCCTCCCCCCCTCCCAACACACACACACACACACACTGCCCCTTACCAGCATCTTATTAAACCACATACATACAACACACTTCCCACCACCTCGGAGTCATCAGTATGCCACTGCCCCATATTTGATTCCAGGGTCTAAAAATTGCATATGGTATTGATCACTTAACTGCCGCTACTTACAATGTGCCCTGGTCAGCCTTCCCACCACCAACCGGAGAGCTGTAAGGTCCATGCTCTCCGGTATGTACTGGGCAAACTGTTTGTCTTCTTGTTGTACTGCTACATAAAACATACCAAAAGTAATATTTAAAAATAAAAAATAAAGTGAATCTAACTAATTAAGATACAAAGTTATTGGGAAACCTGGCCATAGAAATAACACAAAAAGATGTTAAAAACATACATACAGGTGAAACTAAAAATAATAAATAGAATATTGCGGAAAACTTCATTTATCTCAGTAATTCAACTGGAGAGGTGAAACTCTTTACATGCAAAGTGAGATATTTCAAGCCTTTATTTGTGATAATTTTGATGATTATGGCATACAGCTTATTAAAACCCCAAAATTCAAAATCTCTGAAAATTAGATTATTGTGAAAAGGTTCAATATTGCAGGCTCAAAGTGTCACACGCTAATCAGCTAATTAATCCAAAGCGCCTGCAAAGGGTTGCTGAGCATTTAGATGGTTTCTCAGTCTGGTTCAGTAGAATTCACAATCATAGGGAAGACTCCTGACCTAACAGGTGTGTAGAAAACCGTCATTGACACCCTCCACAAGGAGGGAAAGCCTCAACAGACCATTTCTAATGAAGTTGAATGTTCTCAAAGTGCCTTAATACATTCATAGAAAGTTGAGTGGAAGGGAAAAGTGGGGAAGAAAAGGGTGCACAAGTAGCAGAAATGATCGCAGCCTGGGGAGGATTGTTAGGAAAAGGCCATTCAAAAGTGTGGGGGAGTTTCACAAGGAGTGGATTGAGGCTGGATTTACTGCATCAAGAGCGACCACACACCGACGAATCCTAGAAATGGGCTTCAAATGTCGTGTTCCTCTTGGTAAGCCGCTCCTGAACAACAAACGTCAGATGCGTCTCACCTGGGCTCATTTTCCATCAGGACTTGGCACCTGCCCACACTGGCAAAAGTACCAAAACCTGGTTCAATGACCATGGGATTACTGTGCTTGATTGGTCAACAAACTCGCCTGACCTGAACCCGATAAAGAGAATCTGCCATGGAGCATTGCCAAGAGAAAGATGAGACATGAGAGGGTATTGTTTGAATTTGAACGATTCCGATTCCGGTTCCTAACGATTCTCGATTCCGATTCTTGTAAAAGGCAGGGTAAAAAAAGTTTGGATATTTTAAATGAGCTAGCTAACCAACGGTCTTTCTGAATGGCATTTACTATTTCTCACAGAACTGTCGTCTTGTTGCCTCAGCTCGGTTATGCAAACACCTTTTTCGTTGGTGTTTAGCGGCTTTTTCTTCCGGTTCGCAGACTGGGAATCGATACTAGGAATTGAAATTTAAACTTTTGAACGATTCCGGGAGAATTGGAAAGCTAGTCCCGGTTCCCATCGATTCTCGATTCTCGATACCCAACCCTACATGAGACTGAACAATGCAGAAGAACTGAAGGCAGCTATTGAAGCATCTTGGTCTTCCATAACACCTGAGCAGTGCCACAGGCTGATGCATCCTGGTCTTCCATAACACCTGAGCAGTGCCACATGCTGTTAGCATCCATGCCATACCGCATTGAGGCAGTAATTCATCCAGACGGGGCACAAACAAAGTATATATAGTACATATGCATGACTATACTTTTCAGAGGGTCGACATTTCTGTATTTAAAATCCATTCTTTTATTGATTTCGTGTAATATTCTAATTTTCTGAGATTTTGAATGTAAGGTTTTCATAAGTTGTAAGATATAATCATCAAAATCATAACACATGAAGGCTTGAAATATCTCGCTTTGCATGTAATGAGTCAATACAATATATTAGTTTCACCTTTTAAGTGGAATTACTTTCAACTTACTTTTAAGAAGATATTCAAATGTTTTGAGTTTCACCTGTACTGGGTGGGAGGACTGGTCTGTTAGAGAGATGGTGCTGCAGGATGTTGTCCAGCACCTCGCTCGACAGATAGGCCCTCATATGTTCTGGGCCTGAGCATGGAGACACTGGTTAACAGGAGCCCTTTAACATTACCATTGATTTACTGAGTAAACAAACTACAATTCCAAGAAAACTGGGACAGTATGGGAAATGCTACTGTACATATACTGTTCTTTTTTCTTTGTGCATGCAAATGCTTTTGAAAATATATAGACACTACCCTGCTGAAAAAAACAGGTTGACCAGCTTGTTAACCAGCTTATTTGACCACCCTATGATGGTTAACCAGCTAGACCAGCAAAACCCTCGCGAAAACATACCTTCAGCTGGTTTACCCAGCTAATGATGGTAATTCAGCTGGTTTTGATTGTCGTACCACCTCAAGCTGGTCATTTTAGTTGGTGTTGCTGGTCTACATTGCTGGTTTTTACTGGCCACGCCAGCTTATGTTGGTCATTATAGAAAACCAGCTTGACCATCTTTGTCAAGCTTGACAGGCTGGTCACCAGCATGACCATCTTAAACCAGCTGTATCCCAAACGACAGGCTGGTCACACCAGCACGACCAGCTTCCTCAGATGGTCACGCCAGCATGTCTAGCTGGTGGCCTAACCAGCTACACCAGCAAAGACCAGCAGTAGCTGGAAGAAAACCAGCAAAAACCAGCTAAAACCAGCTAAAACCAGCTACCAGCCTAAGCTGGTTTCTTGCTGTTTTTTTCAGCAGGGTATATAGACACTTCCAATTTGATGGGCACTGACTCCAAACTAATCAAGTGTCTGAATAAGATTAGGTTTGAACTGTTTACTCATATACTATAGAAGGTGAATGGCAATATTTCAGAGGGGTTTTATGTGATAATGTAGTGTGGTAATTTTGATAACGTAACAAATTTGATGAAATCAAAGTCTGCATTGAAAGAAAACACGGTTGGACACACCAACATGTGTTGGTATTCAAATATGCAATATGACCATTTCACAGGATGTCACATTTTCATTTATAACAATATTTTCACTTACCATATTATCATTATTAATAATCATAATCATAAACATAATCAAATGTACAAATACGCCTAAATTCTGTGCAGTGATGTACACATTGTTTTTGACTTTAGCGCAAATGCATGAATTAACAAAAACTGTATGGGGGAAAAACACAGGGTAGATGTTAACACAGTAAACATGATCATTTCTGTCAAATTTGTAAATAATAGAACAAATAACTGAACAACACCTTGCCATCAATGTTCTTAAATGCTGTGACTTAACGGGTGTCAAACATAAGGGCAGTGTTTCCCAAACACGTTAAGAAGCTCTTACCGCTAAGATCTTCTTTGGAGCGCTCTTAAGAACGCTGTGAAAGAAGAACGTGTTTCCCAGAGTCGCTCTTAGCTTAAGAAAATCTTTCACTAAGAAGGAAACGTAAGATCGAGCTGACCCACTCTTAACAGCCTTCTTAGCGATCAAATGCTCAGTGATCATAGCCTGCCGCTAGGGGCACCTAGATTTCTAGGCTTTAGTGATCAAGCTGCGTCAGGGAAATGTATCCTCCACTTTTTTAAACAACAAAACAATTTTCAATGTTGCAATGCACTCGTGGCAGTGGACCACTGGCGCAAGAAACATAGACTTATAGAAAAATAATATTGAATTACACGTTTAAGTAACACATCTGCATATGAGTTTATAATAGTTCAATAGCTACATAATTGAACTAAGCTGAACCTAATCCAATGAGGCTTCACCTGCTAAAGTACTCTAGGCGTTGCCAAAGTCCGCGATGTAAAAGTCCGGTTTACATTAACGTATATGTGCACCCCACTCGCAGGCCACATGGGCTGGAGGGTTACATCTTCTCGGATATATTAAAGTAGACTAGCCTACATCACATGCCTACTACCACACTATCTGTAAGAGAGATGGGATGCGTCTTGCATGAGTTAATATATGAATGGCCTGAGCTAATAAAAAATAGACCTAGGCTATATTGATAATCACCCTGTTTTATCAGTTAGTTTGAGTTTTTTGGCAGACGTAAGGAGCCGCGACCGCACAGCCCAGGCTGCAGAAGTGCCGCAAGGACGCAGCAAATTATCTTCAGAAACAATATATTTAAGCTCACGATATTCACACCGGCCCAAAACGTTAACGGCCCACCGGGAATCCTCCCGAATCTCCCGATTAGCCACCCGGGCCTGCACACACACACACACACAAACACGCACGCACACATGATACACCTGTAGGGGGAACACGGGGCGCTGTGTGTGACTTGTGCGCTTATAAAGGGGTAGGTGATCGATTTGCCTAGCATCGATTGATTCAATTTCAGCACCACCGTGGTGAACAGCTCTCGTTAAGAGCATCTTAAGAAGCTTCTTTGGCTTGATCTTAAGGTGTTTGGGAAACACCCGTATCTTAGCGCACCTTCTTAGCGATTGCTTCTTTGGAGCCTTCTTAAGTCCTTAAGAAAGATTGCATTTGGGAAACGCGGCCAAGGCCTGTGGACTTCATCGGGCGCACCAGCAAGTTTCATACCTAATATGTTTTGTGCTTACTTTGCTACATTCAGGGCCAGATGTACTAATGTAGAAACATGGCGAGGTATGTACAAACAGGTCGCACTGAAGGAAAAATGCAGATTGCCTGTCGTGGGAGCTGAAAACGGCTATTTGCGCTTTTCCATGTCATCCATATGCATTCTTGAGAGGGTCAGCTAAAAAGTGGGTGTATCATGCAAGCACAGGGGAGGAGAAGTGCTAATAGCGATTGATTAAGTATTCCGCCATATGTATGAAAACAGTGCTAAAAGCAGGTGTAATCCAAATTTGCGGTTAAATGCATCTATTAGAGAAACTTGTAGAGACAGCTGAATCAGTATTTAGAGCATCAGTTTTCTTCATTGTACTATATCAAAGGCAACCATAATTTTTGTTTGCTTCTCTAATATCGTATTTTCTCTTTCACGACATAGCCTACACTTCCCAATCTGTTAGACTAGGTACTATTAAGTCATAGTCCTAGTATACGTGCAGTAAATGGTTCAAGTACTTTTTAAGTGGATTAGTAGAACTACTAGGCCTACTCTGTCTGTCGCTGCTCGTTGACATCTTTGTATCATGTATGATCGCTAAACTTTGAATCTTTTTAATGTTGCAATATTCAGCTGCGCTTGTGATTCAGCTAAAATTGGCGCAATTCACGCAATTGGCATTGTAGAAGGGGCGGGGACAGGCGGTGATGAATGCTGATAATGTAATGAAGTGACAGCTTCATAAATTCCATGCAATATAGCAAAGCACTCTGCGCATTCAAAAACTCGGTATTAGCGCTTTCTTAGTACATCTGGCGCTCAGTTTCATAACAATGCTCTCTTTAAAAATGTAATCTTTGAATATGGATGATAGTTCCAAAATCACTGAGTAATCACATTTAATAATTGTGATCTACAATTGACAACTTTGTCTGTGCCCTGACCTGTCCATGTTTTGGGTGTGTGGTCATGCACGATTTTAATAAGCACAATTATTTCAATTAAATTAATATCAAGTGCAGCAGTGCATTGAATGTCATACAAATGATGACCTAAGGTCAATATTGTAGAACTTTACATTGAGCATACTACAAACTACCAGATTGTGTTTTTTTTGTTTGTTTCACATTGCTGTATACAGACAAGGACCGGGTTTCCCTAAGAACTTCTTAGGAGCGCTCTAAGAACGTTCTAAGAACGCTCCTAAGAAGTTCTTAGCACTTAAGAGAATGCAGAACAAATGTGTCAAGACAGAACAATTACATGCTCTGAACAGTAATTGTACAGTCTTTCACGCAATATTTGACTAAAACAACAGTAATCCCTGGAATTTATATGAAAAGGAACGCAGGGCCTTACAAGAACTGTTATAATTGAACTAGACCATTTTAACCCCCAGTAAGCTTGAAGCCAACAGTGCAGATTTCAAAGAACAAGACTGCTAAATTCTTTTAAACCTCAGATCCTGTAGTAATCGTGTGACCAAAATAGATTGGGTATTTTTTGGAAAGTGAATGATACAAAGGAAAGAAACGATTTTAACAAATCAAATTGTTCAAAATGATTTGAACAAATCAAATGTTTACATAATTTGAGACAGATATGCATCTTATGCATACAGAATAAATCTTTCATCTTTTACAACAAGTTATGTAAAATTGGACCAAAACCAAGTGTATTTATAGTTTTGTTCAATATACAATTTTTAGGTTGTATTCAAGTTTTTACACTGCTTACACACTGCTCAAGACCTGAGATTCAAAAGCGTTTTCACAGACAATATTAAATAAATATTGATTTATAACATCAACTGACAAGCTCAGGATTGGCAGTTTACAATGTAATTCCAGAAAAGGCATTGAAATGCTCTTGGTCAGAATGGCGATGGGATTTTTAATAATCTAAAATTTTGTGTGGAGTTATAGGTTTAATCTGATAAACTTCATATGTCATCACAGTGTTTCCCCTAGAATTTTTTCCAGCAGTGGTGCTAGGGTCTGTCAAGTACCCTAATTTCAACGATGACGTTGGCCGTTGTGCTTTTAGAATGTGGAAGTAGGCCTAATTGTGGTAACATTACTGATCATGTGAAGATGTTGCAGTGGTGCTGAAAATCCAGCCGTGGTGCTGCGCAACTGCTGAATACATTGTAGGGGAAACACTGCATCAAGATTAGATGATACACTGTCAGCCTTATCTTACTGGGGTTAAATTATGGACAAAACTATACCTGCAAAATTAACATTACTTCTGCCTTTCTGTGTATCAATCCACACAGAAAGGCAGAGGGGTGTTGCAGCGAATTCATTTTGGGCCTTTTGACACCAGTTCGACATCTATAAGTTAAGAATCATGAGAAGAACGAACAGCAGACTTGTATTAGCATCACAATCTTCAGACATGTAATCCCCCCCCCCCCCCCCACACACCATACAGAAATACCTTTACTTACCCTCTTCTCCACCTGATGCCATTGAGCTTGGCTGAAGCGTCTCTTCCTTTGAGCGAAGGTTCTTGGACGAAGGTTAGGCATGTCTAAATCGTAGTATGAACAGAGTACAAGTTAAATAAGACATACGAATGTACAATTTGCATAGCTACATTTTGTAAGTCGCTATGGTTTAAAAAGAATCAGCTAAATTACTGAATGCATAAAAATGGATCAAGGTTTATTTAGAGAGCATGTCTAAAAATGCAACTGATTTATTAGTACACCGAATATATCAGCTGTCTGATATATATCATATATCAACTATCTTATTAGCTTGAAGTAAACATGAGTATACAAACATCTACTTGGAGTGTGTGACATGATGTAACATAAGTACAGAGGGATAGGTTTCAGAATCAGAATCATTTTATTGCAAAGTTATTTTCTTTTCCACATGAAAAAGAATTTGACTAGGTGAAATGGTGGAAGACACATAAAAAGTCCTTGATTATGATCGCGTTCGATGCCATTGTAAAACACAAACATACAAGCTTACACCTTGAGCGCATTTCGTTCTAAAGCAATGCGCTACCACAACTTACACTAAAGTTAGAAAGAGTAGCTGCGTCTCATTGTTGCATGGCAACCATTCAGATGGAGGAAATATATTTCTTGGCGGAACAATGATTATCAATGAATACATTATTACTCATTGTTGTGTTTTTGTTTCATGAAATCTAAGATAGACGTAGTAACCGTTTTAGAAAAGCAAAAAGCCACTTGAGTCCGTAGTTTACACTGACTTTAGAACAGCTAAGGGGGGTTTTAGGCAGTCCGCTTTCGCGTCATGCCAAACAATGGCCCTTCACTGTTAAACTCAGTGTAAACTACGGCCTCTTGGGGATTATTGCTTAAATAGGCCTATATAGAAATATGACAAAGTGCAGATGCAAGTACAAAAACACTACGCAAAAAGGGGGGGATATGCTTTGATGAGGAGTCCAATTGCAGAGGGGAAGAAACTGTTTTTGTGGCATGAGGTCATGATGGACCTACAGCCAGAGGGGAGTGTTCGGAGAGGGAGGGGTCTGCAGCTGTCTTTCCTGCCCGCCTCAGGGTCCTGGAGGTGTACAGACTGGAGGGAAGGCAGGCTGCAGCCAATCACTCTCCCAGCAGAGCAAATGATCCACTGCAGATGGAGATGGAGGAAGTGAGGATGAATTCTATGATGAGAAGAGTAGAAGTGCTCCATCATCAACTTTGGCAGGTTGGATTTCCTCAACTGCTGCAAGGAGTATACTTTACTGGGGGAGTCATGGAGTATGATGGGGGGTCACTGCATCAAGTTAGCAGACTGTCAATCTCTCTTAGCTTGACAGACTTGTGACTGGAGACAGTGGTTGCTGTTCAGGGAGAAAAGCAGGGGAGAAATAAAACAGCCTTTGGGGGCATCAGTGCTGATTGTCTGATGAGACATGCCTGCCCATCCTCACATGTTACTTCCTGTGTGACATGTAGTCAATGATCTGGCCGGGATGATGATGTTGAAGGCCTGTCCTGCAGCCAAACATGGATTATGGTGAAGGCCAAACTAAAGTCCACAAAGAGTATCCTGGCATTGGTGTCTGCACACTCCAAATGCTGGAAGATGAAGTGTGCTTCACAGTACTTCAGAGTGAATGGAGATACAATGCTTTACTGGGGTTCTGTCTTTTAAAAACACTGTTTACATCTCTCTCTAATACGGAGAGAGAAGTCATGGTGATGGGAGGAGGGACTTTTAAGGTAATAGACAACAGGGGGTTGCTGTCATATGGTTGCTCAAGATGGTAGAAGATGGTAGAGGATTGTCCCATTGCCTGTCAAAACAACAGTTTTAGAAGTTATTCAGGCTGTTGGCAAGTTGTAGATTGTAGTATTGGGGGCTTTAGGTTGAAAGCTAGTAAGCTACCTGACCCCTCTCCAGACAGAGGCATTGGCTAAGAACTGCTGTTGTAGTTTCATAGAGTACATGTGTTTAGCCTCCCTCACAGCCTTGTTGAACCTTTTACTATACTGGTTTGAAGCGGTCTCTGTCTCCACTCTGAAACGTTCCTTCCTTTTCCATCCTTAACTTTCTGAGTCTACCAGTAAACCAAGGTTTGTCGTTGTGTGTTGGTATGCAGCTGTCCTCACAGAAATTGATGTAGGCCTATAATATGTTTAAGATAGCTGTCCTAATAACCATAAAAAAATAACATCAATGCAATAAAACTTTCTGAGTCTACCAGTAAACCAAGGTTTGTCGTTGTGTGTTGGTATGCAGCTGTCCTCACAGAAATTGATGTAGGCCTATAATATGTCCTAATATATAGATAACTGTCCTAATAATCATAAAAAAAATAACATCAATGCAATAGTTCAATATAACAGTAAACAATTTAAAAATTGGTGATACTACATGAAGGAAAATATCCATATAACCCATTACATGCATGCTTTAATGAAAGTAACTATGCAATATACAAACCATAATGAATAAGAAACGCTTCATAAACTACGTGCATGCTGTACAGATCAAATAAGAGTTATCATATACATTTACAAATGATTCAGGTACAGTTGACAATTATATTCTAAGTTGACTATGAAATCTAATGCAACTGCTAGCTAGTTGACAACAACATTAGCACATATGGTGACCAATGCGTCAGCTTATGTTGATAGTATAAAATGCAGCAAGCAAACATACAAATACGTTATATCGTTCCTGTATCACTGTATTGTGCTTGTATAAACCCTTCTTTGGATTTCCTTTAGGAATACCGAAGGTTAATAACGTAATTTCTAAACATTTCGTGTGCTTACTTACCGCAACCATAGACCGATAGCTCGATTTTAAAAGAGACAGGAAGAGGCGGGGTATTTACCTTCGTCTCGATATCTAGCCAATCAGAAGGCTATTAACGGTTTAAACCAATCAAAGTAACTCGCGGTGCTTTACCCATAAGTCGGGTATGTTTCCTTTCTCCAACTCAACGTATTTACTCCCAATAGTCCGAAAAATTGATCTAAAGTGCATTTCACTCCGGATTATCCCTTTAAGAACTAGAAATGTGCATGTCCGAGGACCTGCAAGAGTGGGCTTGCAAAAATGCTAACTGTGCTAACAATGCTAACTATGCTAACCAGGTTGATCAGCGTACTTGGCTAATGATTTCTAGCAGTTAAGCTAAAAATGCTAATTATGCTAACAATGCTATCTAAGCTAACAATGCTAACCAGGTTGATTAGCTTACTTCACTGATGATTTCTGACAGTTTTGTAAAACATGCAAACCATGCTAGCTATGCTAACAATGCTAACCAGGTTGATTAGCTAACTTAGCTAATGACGTCTATTATGTCAACAATGCTTAAAAAATAAGGTTGCAAAAAAAAAAAAAAAATACCAAAAAATACATTTCCCCATTCATTTTAATGGGCCCGAATACCCCATTCATTTCAATGGGGAAATGCCGCTAGTGGAGCATGGCGGAATTACAAGGGTCTAAAAACGGGAATACCGGAAAAACGACAACCGGCAGCCGGCAGCCATCCGACATGAACAAGCAACCTACACCGGATCGGGCCTGATTTTTTAGTGTTTGAACTGCGTTAGCTCAAATGCTCTAGGAGAAGAGGCATCTTAAAAACACAGTCGATGGATAACAAAGATCGTCTTAAAAAAATGGGACGGGAATGAATAAATATAAAACTTAAGAAGAGCAACAGTGGGCCTTCCTTTACAGTAAGCCCACCAGGGCATGAAATTGGCACCCGGCAACTAGCCAAATGCGGGTAACTTTTGTGACTGGCGGGTGAAACTTTCAACCTACCTGCCACATTGGCGGGTAGCCAATAAAACAACGAAACACTGAAAAACACCGCTAAAACGAGACTCGCAACAATGTTTACAGAGATACACTGTAACACCATGTAAGATCGGGTGATTGTCTTGACTGATATGTCGGTCTACACTGATGCCATTCAAGATAGCAGAGAAACGCGAGCGGCACAAAGAAAATAGAAAAGGCCGTCCGACAGTTCTCAAAACGTTGCGTTGCATAGCGCTGCATGCTCGTGTTGATGGGCTACACTCATGACACTCCAATTGAACAGTGTCAACGGATTTTTATCGCTAATGCAAAGATTAGCTGCAAATATTATGCAGGAACACACGCACACTTTATAAAAAATCATACGCCGAACGCTTTAGGCTAGTCTTAGTTTCTACATGGGTTTAGTGATTAATGATCGGGCAAGTGCAGAAGTAGCCTACACGAGATTTGAGACATAGCCTCGTTGAGTTTTATCACCCGAAGTTTTGCACGTTACTCCAGTGATGAGCTGTGCTTAGGCTATGTAGGCCTATATTCTGCACAAGTGCAAAAAACATTCAATTTCTGAGTTTTGTTCATTTTTATTTTGGCCACAAAAAATTTGGCTGGTAAAAAAAAAAAATCTAAATCCACCCGCCACAATGGCTGGTGGGCAAAAAAGTTTATGCCCTGAAGCCCACTAATAAATAACTGAGATCACTCTTTTAATGTTTACCTTTCTTTAAAGTGCAGCTAGATGGCCAACAACCTCAGTATCATTAAAAGACTCATTACTGGACATTTCCCCACAAAGGTGTGTCCAGACTTTGGACTGTCAGTGTTATGTACATGAAAACAAAAGTGAAACTGCAAAAGTGAAACTGATTGCATATAATATAGATAATGGCCTGTTTGTGTATGCTGGGCAGGGGCTATATATACTGTCAACCCTCACACAGAGAGATAATTCATCTGCAGGCTCACACACAGATGCATGTGCAGCATTAGGCCACACTCATCAGGTAAGACATACACATGAAATATTTGAAACCTGCTTTGAACCAATTAATAATATTTAATTGTTCATTCATGTGATGTAATATGATTTAAAGACTAATCACATCAGCCCACATTTAATGAATTAATTATCTCAGAGTTTTTTATTGTATGCATGTATGGTTTTGTTTATTTTCATGTTTGATATTTGATATTGATTGTTACGTATGCAAAATACAACAATTGCTTACAAACATAATGCACATTATGTGGAATGAGCTTGTATTGAATATATGTTTACACACAATGGCACAGTGGGGTGAATAAATATTTGAACCCATGCTAAAGTTAGCTAATAAGAGGAATATAAAATCATCTTTTGGAAATTGATCTTAATGCTTTAATTTTAAAAATGAGAATAAATCCAACCTTTAAGGACACAATTTTGTGAATGAAGAATGTATGGTAAATAAATAAATAAATCCTTAAAATACAGGGGTCATACTTATTTCCACCCTTACAGTATGTTAAATTTAAAGGCCAGTTATTTCATGGATCCAGGATACTGTGCATTCTTATAAGTTTCACTTGGCCTTTGGAATTAAAATAGCCCCACACCATCATATACCCTTCACCATACCTAGAGATTGGCATGATTTTTTTGTTCAGTTAGCCTATTAGCTGGTTTGATTTGCATTGAGCTTGCAGTGAGAATCAAACAGGCTACAGGCTAACTGGAAAAACACCATGGCAATCTCTAGGCATAGCGAAGTGATGATGTGGGGCTATTTTAATTCCAAAGGCCAAGGGAACTTTATCAGGATTTTTACCATTTTCTTTTTATTTAAGGCATTAAGATCAATTTCTAAAAGATTATTTTACATTACTCTTTTTAGTCAACTCTAGCATGGGTTCAAATACGTATTCTCCCCACTGTATATATATATATATATATATTTATTTAAACATGTAATATCTGTGGGTACTGTATCTGTTGCATGTGTGCTATGCCATCTGATGAAGAGACAATCCATGTCAAGTGGTATCATGTTGTAAACTAATTTAATGTTTTTCAGGTATGTAGGAATTCACCATAAATGGACGTGTTGTAATCAGTTGTAATCAGTTCCAGGTAACAACAGTACAAAGTTTTACACAGGCAAATTGCACCCATAAACATGTCTGTACAATTTCTTCCTACATGGCCCACACCCTTTATATATTTCCAGAGCCTGGAGACACATGGTTGAGTATATGGAGTGATGTGGGGGCCAAAAGTATTGAGATAAAAATTTAATTCAGTATTTAAACAACATTCTAAATGTAATAATATAATATTAATGGTTTTGTAATTAAATCGCCATACAATTAATATTTAAAATGGAGTTCTTTATTTTACAAAATCTGCTGATCCGGCTGGTCAAATAGAGGTCTGCAGTATTCTGGTGATATGCCTACTTGTTTGCTACCTGAAGAAAATATCCAGAAGACATTTTTTGTCTGCTTCTGCCTTCATCATTGCTAGCAGCGAAGCTGCAGAACCCCATTGTGTTTCTTGGTATTCAGCTTCTTCTTATTATTACAGTGCATGAAAATGCACTGTACTGTTATTCCTAGACTTCTTATTCCTCTTATTATTATTCCGCTTACCACTTTTTCTGCAAGCAATTTCTCTTCAACCGTTTAACTTAGACACTTTATTCAAACTTTGTAACGTAGGTCTTCTAATGGATTGGGTTGCTTTGACTTTTCAACTTTGTAACTTTTATACTTTTTAAACTATAAATTAAAAACTTTTAAAAAATTCCCCATAGACTTAATATTGTGATCATGACATCATAGAATCTTTATGCATGTGAACCACTCAGAGCAAATCAGAAGCCTGAGTTGTACACAGAGGCGGGAGTAACAAAAAAATCAGAAAACAATGGCGGCGGCCCTGGGGGTCGTAACTGGAAATATTAAATGTGAATTAAGGTTTCTTGACCACTTTTAATGGTTTATTTTTGATACGGTTTATTGTTTATATGCGACTTAAATGTGTTCAGGACACACAGATCATTGTAGGTTAAGGTAAGTTCTCTAACGGTAGAGTTAGCTTGTTAGCTTGTTGACCCATTATAACTTAATAAAAACACATAGCAACTAAATCGCTAGCACAATGAAATGAACTACTATCGTGTTTCTGTACAACATGACTTGTTGTCAACATAAAAACATTAAAACAGATTGTTGTGTGTATGCCACCTGAACATACTTGGGCTAGATAAACCACTGGATATAATCTGAAGCACTAGACTGTCTCGCTAACTAGCAGGCTATGTAGGCAACAAACAACTTGGACTGGTCTGAGCTTGCTTCTGCTATAAGTCCACATCTGGCAGCACATCTGGCATATATGTACGCACAAAGTGTGGTTAACGTAACAAACCAAACGATTTCCGACTAAAGCAAATAGCCTAACGTTATCAAGTCGGCACAATTGCTAGCCTAGGATACTTGAATTAAAATAACGCAGACCACGAGAGACCTAGATAGTTCAACTGTAAATAAAGCTAATTTCACTGAATCAATGTCAACTCCCGGTGTTGATCCCCGTCTTTTGGCAGGCGATTAGGCATAACAATTAAATGTTTACCACTGTTAATAGCCTATTGTGAAACTCAAAGCCTGCTTCATCTAAAGTTAGGCTACAGCCAGGATGAATATTGTAATACTCCAGACGCTTTGTCACACTTGAGGGAAACTTCCGGTGCTTTATTTATCAACCAAGTAGCTTATATCACAACCGAGTTGCTGTTTTAGCAACTAACGCTTTCAACAGAGCATTCTTTAACAGACCTAACTCTATGTCCAACTCCTTCACTCTCCGACTCCGACCTGCGCAAACAAAAACACGCAAACACACGTACCTAAAACTTCACCCCCAAGTTCCCCTTAAAGAGACAACTATTTCAGGAACTCAACAGGTTACAGAACACATCACACACAATAAAGAGGATATCACAATATGATATCAATGTAATTTGGCTACACAGCCTGCCGAAATGACCGTTGAATATTTTATAAATTTGAAAAATATCGACCTAATAATTCAGCCAATAACGTCGGCGTCGCCTAACTGTGATTTTTGTGTGCAATGCGCACCCTAGCTCTTCTACAGTCACGATAATGCAATACAATTATGATGTTTAACGTAGGCAATGTGAGCCTGCGTGATAGACAATAAAAGAATGACCTCTGAAGATTTCACCATTTCTAAAAAAGTTAATTTATCCACACATATTGTCTACACAAATTATCTCTTGCTGTGATCCCTTGTGCTCTCATCCTAAATTGCAGAGTTTATTGTAGCAAAAAAACAACCATTCATGATTTAACCATAAATGCATGACTTCATATCACAACATAATATCGATGTTAGGTTATAAAATAAACTAAGCCTAGTTTGCCTTTAGACTGTTCAAGAGCTCCATGCTGGTGTGTTATCTATATATGATCAGTTTAAAAATTGTCCTTACTGTTTATCAACACTCATGTCTGATTCAATTACTACCTAGGAACCTCCACCTAATTTAGCAACCTACATAGCAGAGTAACCACTATGAATACCCTATGATAAACCTAACAGCTATCTCAATTACCCTTGCAACAATATAGAAATCATCGCAATCACCCTAGTAATGTTAACAAAGACCACTTTCCATTCAATTCAACTGTCCATTTCCACTTTCTCTCCATCCATTTACTTCCAACTATTTATTCCTTCATTAAACTGTCCTCCTATCAACATCCATTAAACTATCTGTCTTATCAACATCCATTAAACTGTCTACCTCTACACAGCCCTTAAACTATGTCTATTAAACTATCTGCCTATCAACATTTATTAAACCACGTCAACCTAGCAACCACCATATATGTCTTAGCAACACCTAACAATCTCAATTACCTATAGCAACAACCTACATTAGCAACCACCATTATGTCAACCTAAGAACCACTACAGTAACCAACATTTATTACCTTGTCTCCATCTATCTAACCTTCCATCCAACATTCTAAATACATCCAACATTCTATTATAAACTGTTTGTCTATCAACATCCATTAAACTATGTATCAACATCCATCCATATCTGTGTGTAATTCAATTGCCACTTAGCAACCTCCATAGCAATTGAAATCTAAAAATACATAACTTATAACAACATACTGTAAATTACACAACATGTAAATCCTCATTCGCTCAGTTTTACCCCATCTCTCTTTTTTTATATTATTTGTGTTAACTACAAATTATATTTTACATTTCATTTTTGGCATTTTCATGCACTGGTAATTCCTTGGAATTGCATTTCTAGTTATTATTATTATTATACTTTATTCTGCCATGGGAGTCTATGTACCTTCTGCCATTTTGAATTTTATCAAAAAAGCTTAAAAAGCTTCACAGGTCGCAAATTTGCTCCGATTTTCAAGAAACTTGGTACAGATGATCTTCAGACCAAACCTGACCAAAGTTACCTATAGGCATTTCGATATTTGTAAGCGTTCACTCAATACAGCCAATCAAAATTGACTGTGAAGCTGCCAAACAGAAAGTGAGCTCATATCTCAGCAACAATTCGATGTATGAAGTCCAAACATTGGTAAGGGGACTCGTTAACTGATTGTGATGACGCACTAGGAAATTGGCATCGTTTGGACTCTATAGGGGCGCAGTGATACAGGAAGTTAGCTCCTATTTCAGCAACGCTTTAATGTATGAAGTTCAAACTTGGTACATGGTCATCGCGAGGACATGCTAGGAAACTGGCATTATTTGGCACCCATAGTGGGCGCTGCGATACAGGAAGTGAGCTCATATCTCAGCAACGATTTGATGTATGGGGACATGGTAGCTGATCATGAGGACGCACTAGAAAAAACTAGGGTGGTTGTCTCAATCAACTTTGTATGCTAGCCTAAGTTACGCGGTCTGAATAAAGCACGCAAGAATAATTAGAAGAATTAATAAGTATAGCCCTAGGTCAAAAAGGACAAGTAAGAGCACAAACAAAAGGCTTCGTGCTAAGGTATCAAGGTAGGCTATAAGGTATCCTTTCCAAAAAATAATAATTCATCGCTCGGGCAAACGTGCGTTTCTAAACAGGTAGCCTCTTGAAACTTTCTTCTGTCAACTTAAAGTCCGATCAAACTTCATTCAAAGGCAGACCATTGAAGCGCTTCTTATTTAAAAAAAAAAAATTACGACAGGTCGGCAGGTCGACGCATCGGAGAATGTGTTCGGTTTGAGATCCAGTGAGGCCAGGCCACCCAACACATTGGGCCTATGCCACCAAACTTTTTTTTTTACAAGTTGCAGTAATAAAAACAATGTATTAAAAAAAACATACTAGATAGGACTATACAGTATGTTAGCAAATTGGACCAGATAGAGTTTGCTGTTTCGCTGTTTTGACTTTGCTGGTCATCACACAATCAAGACACAAGGTAAAACACATGATGGGCTTTGAGGGCAAGCGACTGTCTGCATAATAGTGCATAGAGGCTACTGTAATGTATGAGTATATGAGTAGCTGCTGTGGATATCAATTGTTGAAAAAAAAAAATGCCTCGGGTGGATTAGCCTATTGATAGCAGGTGCAGATGTCATTAGTCTACAGCTCATCCGCGTTTCTCAGGATGTTGGAATTTGATGCAGGAACCGCAAAGATATATTGAATTGAAAAAAATACTAGACTGTTTGAATGGCGGTAGGCCTATTAAAATGTGTCGGGATGACAGCATGCTGGAATAGGGGCATGTCTGACAAAAAAAGCATGCCGGAGTGGCAGCAACATGACAGACTGGCGGCATCTAACCAAGAAGATTAGGCTACTGGCCGAAATGAACAAACCGTCACATTTAGCATTTTGGACAATGGATTCGTGGGTATTGAAGTGTAGCCTGTGAGCTGAGTTGCGTTCTTTAAATAGTTTAGCCTACACAGACACAGTCCGTGAGTCGACTTTCGTTTTGACATGTCAGAGGCATAGCAGGCATAACGCAAGGATAATTGTCTCGTCGGATATTCATACAACGAACTCACCACTAGAGTTGAATTCGCCTACTCTTAGGCTACTGCAAAATATCTACAGAGCACTCTGTTTGTGGGGGCACAGTGACCTGTTTGGACGGGCCTGGACCCCTATGCCCCCCCCCTGACGCCAACGCTGCGTGGGGATGACAAAATCGGAAATTCAGGTGTATTCCTGAACACACTTTTGTCCTCTGCCTTCGAGAGGATACTGTGATCTCTGGTGCGCGAAGGCGGCAGACTTTGATTTTTGCTACCCCAGAGCTAACTTGCGATGCAACTTGCCATTAAGTTAGTTAGCCAGTTAGCTCTGGTCTAGCATAAATTAAAGTGTGCCGACTTCATGTACTGGATATCATTGTATGCACAAGAAGGCAGAGGACAAAAGTGTGTTCAGGAGAACGTCTGCATTTAAGACTTTATTGTCCCCGCGAGAGTTTAACAGGTGCGATAATTCAAAATCTCCATGTTATTTTCCCATTGAAAAAATCGCCAGATACCGAATCTCAAAGATGGCAGCTATTTTGTAGGCGAACTTCAGAGGTCTATGTTTTGATGTACCTAGTCCAAAGGTGGTACAGGTGATTGGTACCTGATTGTGAGGACATGCAAGGTATGTGGCATCATTTTACCTCTAGGGGCGCAGTAATAAAGGAAGTACACTGATATCATAGCCAATCTTAATCCAATTGCCGTAAAAATTGCTATGCTGTGAGTGCTTGCTCAACACCATTGTTCAAACAAATGTTCCATTTAAAAATGAACTTCCCCATTCATTGCAAAATGTGCCATGATCCCCAGGCCAAGGCTCAAAATAGTTACTTTTTGTCATTTTGATTTACACAGACGGTCACCCAAAACAACCAATTAAAACTGATGGTGAGGCCAGCAAACAGGAAGTGAGGTCATATATCAGCCAATCTTTGGCAAATTGCCATTGAACTTGCTAGACCTTTTCACGTGATGTCAGACGAAGCGTTGCTGGGTATCCTCCGGCATGTCCAGCCGCCAAATACCAAATACTAAATCAAGCACCTTGATTATCAATGCAGACTGCATGGTGCTTGATTGTATACACCTGTGGAAAGGGACCTGATGAAACCCATGAATACTTCTTCTTCTTCTTCTGTAGTATTTGGCGGCTGGACATGCCGGAGGATACCCAGCAACGCTTCGTCTGACATCACCGTGAAAAGGGCTAATTGCCATCTTGCTGACATAATACTGCTTGTCCCCCCCACATTGCTGCTTGTACCTTCATTTTTATAATTTAACTGTCATAGAGAAGTTTGAACATGAAGCATGAAATTAAGTTGCACACATGATTCCACTCAACACGGAATGTTTCTGAAGGGAAATACTTTCTCTTGCTTGACACTGCTGCATATTATATTTTGATGAATGTGGTCTTAATGAGACTGCAGAGGGAGATGGTAGCTAGAGATATGTAATAATCAAAGATATGTAATAATTAAGATATATTCACTAGTGTGATTATTACTTAGCTTCGAAATACGGAAATGATCATTGAAATATTTTGGTTAATAGTAAACTTAGAGAAAGTGATTGCTAAAAGGCACTTCTTGTTGCTAACAGCAGTAATTATGGGAAACAATCAGGCAAAGCATCGTGAGGAAATACCACCTGCCCCTAAGCCTTGTAAGTCTTCTATACACATACATACATACATACATATACATACATGTACACACACACACACACACACACACAATGCCACCTCTGAAGTTGAACTAAGAACTTCAGAAAAGTATATTTTAAAAATCAATCAATTCTAGCATAATGCAAAATGTTGGACACTGTATTAAGTGCTCAAAGAAGGTATTTAGTTTACAATTACTGAAGGTAGTTGAAATGTGATTCTTACTGGAATTCTACAGATGTGTCTGATGTAGTCTTCTGCCAACAATAAATGAATAAAATTGGTGTTGCATGACAACATCAAATCCAGAGTGATGTGCTGGAGTTCATGCTCTCCAGAGCACCAAAACTGAACACCAATTGATAAACTGATTCTATGCACACAAGTGTCAACATGACATGACATAAATGATGTCATCAATGTATTTATACAGTTAATGATGCCTCAGTCTTTTCCACAGCAATCCATTTATTGGTGGTACCTCCAAAGTTGATCTCATCACACAGATAATAAGTGTTTTGTATAGTGTGTCCAAAAATCAGACTAATTCTTTCTTTCTCTTGTCTGTGTGTGTGTGTGTGTGTGTGTATGTGTGTGTGTGTGTGTGTGTGTGTGTGTGTGTGTGTGTGTGTGTGTGTGTGTGTGTGTGTGTGTGTGTGTGTGTGTGTGTGTGTGTGAGCCTGTATGTGTTTTGTCTGTGTTTATGTGTGTGTGAATGTGTCTCTGTGTGTGTTGGTTGGTGTTAGTGTTTGATCAAAACTGGAGGCCTGTCGTGTTTAGTAACAAGTAAGTTGAGTGTCACCAAGAAAACAAAATACAGGGATTTTCATTTTCTGAATAAACTATTGTTAATTTTAATGATGAGTTACAGGGACTTTTATCATTTCATTATTTTCAGTTCAGAAGCATGAATCAGTCATGACTGATATGTAATTGTTGTGAGCTGTCGAAATGGGCACTATAATCATCAGGCAATGAATTACATGATAACCTGACATGATTTACACAACAGTAGTTCAAGTCTATATGCCAGTCAATGGTACAAAATATTATTCTAACTTCCCCATTTCTACAGGAATAAGGAAAGCATGATAGAGAAGGTGAGGGATATGAAAATCAGCCACCCAAAGGTTGAGTATTTGCGTATCCTGGTGCATGGTCCAATCGGAGTGGGAAAGTCCAGCTTCATCAACTCCATCAACAGCATCTTTCAGGGTCACATGTCTCAAGCAGCTCTAACTGAGACTGGGACTGATAAGAGTTTCACTAAGATGGTGAGGTCACTTTTGATGATACATAAACTTTGCCTTCATTTTGAAACCCTTGCACGTTTGCTCTAATTCATTTAGATTTTAATTGTATTCCAAGTTTGCTGTACAGTACACAGAAGACCATTCCACAGCTCACAGCATGTTGTGTGTAGTTCTATTCACATAAAATTAAAGATGGGAAAGCTGGGAAGTTCCTCCCGTTTGCCATCAATGACATCATGGGTCTGGAGGACAGTGATACAGCTGGAGCCCATATTGAAGACCTCAAGATGGCGCTAGAGGGCCATCTCAAAGATGGCTATACTGTAAGTAGGACGCACACATAAATACAACCACACAAACACACACACACACACACACACACTATATGTAGATACATGACCGCATGGTCACACACACAGTCCTCGCACTGAAAATAGTAAGCATGCCACTGCAACATTTCAGATTGGTCATACAAACTTACTCGCATACTAAAACACACATACTTATGTTTTGTACAGTTTAACCCTTTAAGCCCTGTGAAAAAAGGAGACACGTACTACAACAGCAACCCTGAATTGAAGGATAAGGTCCACTGCCTGGTCAGCGTGCTCCCTGCAGACAAAATTGGATTGATGGATGACAGCACTACCGATAATGTCATCAGAAAACTACGCAATATTAGAGAGAAAGCCTCTCAGATGAGTAAGTCAACATGCTCAGCATTGCACTTTTGATTTTTATAGTTGATCTAGGAATCTTCCAGTCAACTCTGAAAGTCATCATAAACCCCACTTACATTTAAGGGGTTATAGTGCAATCTTCTAATATTGGCGTGGGAGAATAATAGAGTTCAGAATTAGAATGCGATCAGACAGGACACACTTTGCTACATATGAAACGTGAGGTACACTATGTTTTCATAAAAAAGTGCTCGCATAAGCAGCATGCAATTGCCAATACGAAACAGCGCAAATAAAACCCCACCTCACTGCAAAAACTGCATCCTGTCTGATCGCCCCCTTAAAGCCAAGTCTTCATGGTGGGAGAGGGAGTGGCCAGAGTTCAACTTTCTGATGAAGCTGTCCTTCAGTCTTGAGCCTGGAGGCCTCAAAATATCCACCCAGATGGCAGGAGACTGAAAAAGCTGAGGGGGTTGTCTGATTAGAATGGGATTAATGGCAGAATAAATATGACAGATAGCCCGTTGTTAAGTCCGACGTCACAGGTTCAACAGTTTTTTTTACAACCGCAGTCAGACGGTTTTCGCAACTTGTAAACCTTGTCACCATCACCTCCCTTTCAGTAAGAGTAAAACAAAATCACTTAAAGGGATATTGTGTAAGACTGAGAACATTTCATTGTGAAATTCTCCTATCTAGCGGGATTATGTCGCAGCCTGTCTGAACTACGGAAGCCATCGCACAACAAAAACATAATGCCTCATTCACACCAAAGATCTGCGACGAGACGAGACTGTTGCGGAGGTGTGAATTAAATCAGAGCTTCCAACTCTCACGCTTTCGGCGTGTGACACACGATTTTGCCTGTTTACACACGCACTCACGCCATACATCCATTTTCTCACGCAAAACAAAATCTGATTTTGGGCAGAGACTCGTTCGTTTCTTTTAAAACTCCCCAACGGTATATGGTGCTAAGAAGCGCCACTGTGCAGTAGGCTAACCCTATTCCTTGCATAGACATCCAAGTTTGCGACAGAAGGAGGAGACACCCGCGGGAGAAAATAGCCTACATGTTAACTTTAGACTAACTTGTTGCACTTTTGTTGCACTGTTTTGTTTGCTGGAATGTGTGGATAAATAACTTCTGGAGAGAGCTAAATAGTGCTCACTAAAATCATAAAGGAACATTGCAAGACACTCATCTCTTATATGATCCCTGAAAGACGACTTGTTAGTGTTTTGAACATGTATTTTATCTAATGACACAGAAAGCAAAATTAATTGCATCCACATATCCTTGTCATGCATCTTTTATTTCACCCGCGTAACACCGTGAGATAGAAAGCTACATATTTCTTAAAGAGACAGGCACTCAATTACACACACCACGAATGCACACTCAATTAGACCTATACTGTAGGCCTACACACCATTTAAAAATAGGCCTGAGTAAGTGTAATAGTCTTGAAATCAGTACACGAATGACAATTTTTTTTAGCTACTAATAATTATGCAGATTGTAAAATATAACATTATCAACAAAATATGTACAGTTATGAATTCCAAAATATATGATATAGAAACATATGACTATCATTTTCTCTGTGTGTGGAGGGTTGAGCAGAATCTCAGATGGCCACTGGTGTGAAAGATCACACAATATTCAATATTAGGTTACTGATGATTAAATCACCAAATACCCTAATTATTTTTGAAAAAGCATCGAAAAAGTATCGAAATCACAATTATTGACTTAGTATCGGGATCGAAACAATAATTTTGGTATTGCGACGAGTGCGGTAAAAAAATTTGGTCACCCCCGACAGAATCTCACTCCAAGGTTTTTTGAAAAGTTGGCAGCTCTGATTAAATGCAATTTTATTTTACTGTCTATGATTAAACGTTGCACATCGTTGCCAGCATTTGCAAGCCGTTGCAAAGCATTCATTAGGTAGTTTTAGAACCGCAAATCTAGTCGCGAATCTACCAAGACAATGGCCCTAGTTCCAGTCTCCTAGTCAAAACAGAACTTTTCTCGTGTGATGCCAATAAAACTCACTTTCGGACACGCAATACATTATGTAAGGGATAATCAACAACGTGCCGTGCGTTTCAAGGAAACAAATGCATGTTCGAAGTGATAAAAAGGACCCGACGCCGCAGGCGGACTTTACACTTCGATAAGTGCATTATTTTCCTAGAAACGCATAGTCCGGCAGCCATGGGGTCAGACCTGGTTTTGTCGGTTAAAGTTTTTTTTTTCCAGAATCTAGTAGACTAGGGGTACCTCTTTAAGATTTAAGAGGGTGCCCGGTGATATCCCTTGGGCAATTTTGCATATTAAGCCTATTATGTCCAATGTGTTGACTATAAGGCGGATGTGAATAGGGTAAAAAAATTAACAAGCAGATATCACTATGAAACTTCACCAGTTGATTACTTAGATCAATATGAAAAATACATGTATTACAAGTTTTCTGAAATTAAATGTTTGAATATGCAAATTAGGTATGATGTAATTAAATATGTGCTGATTTGCATAAACGTAAAAAGATCAAATCTGAACATTGGATTAAGTCAGTTTCAATTATTCTTTTCATTTTGTTGACATAAGAGATGAAAAGTATTTTAGAGAGGGAATTATAGATATCTCATTTAGTTATTCAGTAAATCAGAAAATACTATACCAGCCTTTAAAAAATCAATTTTCGCCATGTTTTTTTGGAATAAAATATCATGTAAATCAGGCTAAGAATAATAGATCAACAAACCCCACTGCAAAAACCTTCTAAACATGGTTAGGTATAAGACTGAAAAGTTTGGTGTATGTAGATGCTTGTGAAGTGGAGATTTTGTTCACCGAGTGAGAGAGGAAACTCATCCATATCCGCCTTACTCACATTGGACAAGAAAGGCTTAAAGGGATATTCCGCCATTTGTGGAAATACGTTCATTTTCCACCTTCCCTCGAGCAAAGCAATCGATATTTACCTTGTTCCCGTTCATCCAGCCATTCTGTGAGTCTGGCGATACAACTTTTAGCTTCAGCCTAGCATAGATCATTGAATCGGATTAGACCATTAGCTTCTCGCCTGCTAGCTTCATGTTTAAAAGTGACTAAGATTTCTGGTAATTTTCCCATTTAAAACGTGTCTCCTCTCAAGTTAGAAAGTGCAATAAGACCAACTGAAAATGAAACCTGGCGTTTTTCTAGGCTGATTTGACATGGAACTACACTCTCATCTGGCGTAATAATCAAGGCAACTTGCAGCTACTGGCACTACTACTGCTTGTTGTCTATGGGGACTATTTTCAGATGCTGTGTACGATATCACTGCGCCTATGGTACGTTTGCAAGTTGCCTTGATTATTACGCCAGATGAGAGTGTAGTTCCATGTCAAATCAGCCTAGAAAAACGCCAGGTTTCATTTTCAGTTGGTCTTATTGCACTTTCTAACTTGAGAGGAGACACGTTTTAAATGGGAAAATTACCAGAAATCTTAGTCACTTTTAAACATGAAGCTAGCAGGCGAGAAGCTAATGGTCTAATCTGATTCAGTGATCTATGCTAGGCTGAAGCTAAAAGTTGTATCGCCAGACTCACAGAATGGCTGGATGAACGGGAACAAGGTAAATATCGATTGTTTTGCTCGAGGGGAGGTGGAAAATTAGCGTATTTTCAAAAATGGCGGAATATCCCTTTAATATACAAAATTGCCCAAGGGATATCACCGGGCAGCCTCTTAACACTAGAAGCGCCAAGCGCCGGTCATTTGACCGCTGACGCGTATTCCTAGAAGCGCCGTGTGGGTTTGACCTAGATATACCTAGAACTGCCGGGCTGCGGTCATTTGACCGCAGCGATTACAAAAAAAAATAAATCTTTTCACTCGATTAAATTCCAGGACCCTACGTTCACGACTTTTCCTAAATACGCGTGTTTTGTCACCCAGAATTTTTACATGATCAAAAGCACACCGGTACAAGCTAGTTTAGAGCTATTTTGCGCTCACTTATGTGACAACACTATGTTGTCTCGCGTTCGGCCATTTTTGTCCAGGCTGCTATTCTCTTTTCTCACAGCAGATGTCGCAAGGATTTCCTGTCAGTCGGGCATGAGAATAATATTTGACCATAAAACATATCGTTTATATATGCAATAGCCTATGTATTATATATGTGCTTTATTTTAATAACTGTTTTTCATTTACATGGCATAGTCTATGGAGGCGATTTACAGTGGTAAAATGCGAGTTTGTTTTGAAAACGTTGCGACAGGCCTACATGTGTAAAACATATTTTCGTCGTTGCCTATTTATGTACGTAGGGCGCGTATGCCTACGTACATTCATAGTTGTATATCTTATCTTCTATTTGTAGGCTATCTTTTAAAGCTCAGACTAATGTATAAGCATTTTCTTACATATTTGCTGGACTGACTGAGTTACGTCAAGTCAAAAACCTATCCTAACGCAATCTTTGTACAATGTCAAGTGGCGCAGCGTTAACACTCCTGACTGCGACGCAGGAGACCCGTGTTCACATCTCAGCAGGAGCGAAATGTAGAATCTTATATCGATTGAATGTACTGACCGTTTGTCAACGTCGATGAATAATTATTTTTTGTTAATGGTTTTTAATAACAACCTATCTGAAATAAACGGATGAATCACAATATGTTTAGGCCTACCATTAACGAAAAATAATTTCGCCAGCCAATCATTTTCTGCCGCCAGTTAGACTTTTTGCATCTAAAAATAATTATATCATAGTGACACGTGAAAAAATAAACGATAGCTTAGAAACTAGGCCTGCATGAGATTTTCCCACTGGACACACCACATCAGTATTGTGCTCGTTGCTACGATACACAGGACTCACAGTGAGTTGACGACCAATGAAAATGACATGGGGAAAAGAAGGAAACAAAGTAGCCTGATTTTGATCTCACTTTAGGCCTACATACTTTCCTAATTCCTACGTTACTCAGACTTTTGTTAAATCGTCAGGGCCCGGTTGCACAAACACCAAAACCAAAAATTGATGATATGAACCAAATATTCTGGAACAGATGGATTTACAGCATTGAACGTGATAGGCTATTAGGCTACTGCTATGCTGCGACTTCCACCGGATCCTTTCCAGAGATTGCTGCGCGTTCACAACGCAATGAACGCATGCAGTCTACATTGAAGTGAAACGTGCAGAACGTTGTCCAAAACAATACAATAACATTGTGTGTTGATATCTAATACAATATACACATCTGTAGACATGAAGTGGCAACTAAAGCCATTATCAGTCATGAAATCTGTGGCGGCTGCATTAAGGTTTTGGCTGAGCCAGCTAGCCAGCCAACAACTTCATCAGCCAGCCGTTCTCAAAGCAAATGGCTTCGGGGTCTATACATAACACTATCCATTGCAGCCTATTTGAAACCGATCATCCCCCCTCCCCCATACACTCGTCTAGGCTAGGCTACAGACATCACCGAGGCATTGAGAACAATTAACTGCCTCCCCACCCCCACCCCATCTATCTGTCCCTGCATAGGCCTACTAGTCTGTAGGCTGACTGTTTAGGCAACTCGTGGAAGAATGCGCAATGTTTCATCGCATATGCGCGTTTCAGAATGTTCGAATTCGCCAGCGTGCGTGTAGTTTTGTGAATAGAAAAGAATAGAATATAGCCTACTTTATTGATGCCTTGTTCAAAAGGACTTCCATCATGAATAGATTGGGAATCTAACCAACACCCCTTAGGTCCTCAAGCCGAAGCTCTAACCAGTGAGCTACAGCCTTGCTTATCAATCATGTGAAAATGTGTGTCTCAATGCTGAATCTCGAATTCACATATAAGTTAGCTTAAATTGTAGAAACAATAGGCCTAGCTTTTTTTCAGCAGACATCGCAAACATAGCCTACACATTCGCAAAACGGAGAATATCATTCACTCATTATTTCAAATTATGCTACTTCTCACGCCTATGCCTGCTCAGCATAGCTCTCTCTATCTCCCTCCCTCCGAGGTAGCTAGCCTAGACCCTATAAGATGCTTCTCCCTAAATGAATGAAAGTTGTTTTAGAAAGTAGGCTAGCCACGGTAGCCTGTAAAATATATGCGGCATGAAATCCTGGCTACTGTGTAATTGAAACCAGACTGTTAGGCTCTTTGTTCCAGGTGACCAGGGGCCTGTACTACGAAGCGGGGTTACTGGCTTAGCTGGGTAACTTCGAGAGTAAGTTGATCACGTGTGGCGTAACTTCCCGGTTAACCCGTACTACGAAAGGTGGATAGGTTTTAACCGAGGTATGCTGCCATGGCAATTTACGCTGCATCTCAAACCTGCTCCGAGCAGGTTATGATCTTGGTTAACCCGAGGTTTGCGGTTAACCACACCCCACAATGTCGACGTAGGCTACTTGGAAGATACATTATTGGAGCGCAAATTGTAAGCGCCTCTCTTCGCAAGGCGAGGGTTTTTAAAGACCGCCAGAATCTTTCTCCATATAATATTCTCTATGAAAGATAGCCTATACATTCTCAGCCGAGGGAATTCGTTGCATTTGTCAGCTGATCGAGGCAAAGTGGAGGCTATAAGCATTGGCAATATAAGATTTTCATAATTAAGACATATTAATGCAAGCTATAACTAGGCCTATAAACCTTCTGAATGTTTTTGAGTTTCATTTTCACCTGCTGCCAGCGGCACTGCCGTTGCATCTAAAATGTTCACAGGATAGGCATACACTAAATCAGTCAATGGGGCTAAACATTCAATTATCCTTTATTAATATTTATTCATACATGGCATGAATTGTGTTGCATCTGTAGGACTCTTATGAACTCAAAATGTATTTATTTCAACACATTTCAGACATTCCGCAAGCTATTAATCCTGCGTAACACATAGGCTATTTAAGGAACATGAAATAAAACTTTACTTTCATATATCCGATCTGCAATAGCCTACGTTGCCAACAGCCTTGTCTTGCTTTGTTTGCTGCCGACTTAGGCTATTTGATGTATAGTAAAGTGGGTTTTAATTCCTCGCACTTTTTATAATCATTGCGCATTGCTTATCCGTAAAATAACGTGATCGCGTCATCATTAAAAGTGATGATTTGCGCTGCAACCCGCCCATTTTATGTGAACGCGCACCAACTCCGATGAGGTTAACCCCAGTTCAACAAATCAACTTCTTACTCAGCGTCGTAGTACCGATTAACACCAATGAAGATAACCAGGTTTTGTCAACCCCGGTTTAGCAAAGTAACCCTGGGTTACATCTGGGTAGGTTGAGCTCCCTTCGTAGTACAGGCCCCAGGTCCGATCATTTTCGGCGGCACGAACATATAGGCTAAATGAATAGAAGTGAATTTGGGGAGTGAATTAGAACTAGCCACATTCACTTTTAGAGCATTTTAGTTGAAAGTCAAGTTTGCTTAAGGTTTGTTCAAGAACTCTTCCAAAGTTTTTACCTCAAACAACACAAATCAACACAAATACATGAACAGATAACTCAAACGCGCTGTATGTCATAATGAAACAAACAACCACAGATTATCAACAACACGGTCTGACACGAATGACACATGGCTTAGTGCAAACTGAATTTATGACCAAACGATTTCATTCGTGCACAAAGCGCCATCTAGCGATCATTATGTGTAAGTAAAAGCCTCCCAGTCTAAGGACTCAGCGGTCATTTGACCGCCTCGCCGCGCTTTAAGTAGTTCACAACAGCACGGCGCTTCTAGTAGGTCGTCAAAGCGGTCAAATGACCGGGGCGCTTCTAGTGTTAAATCTTAAAGAGGTACACCTACTCTACTAGATTCAGCAAAAAAAAATCTTTAACCGACAAAAGTGAAGTGTTCCTTTAAGGTTCTTGTGAGCTTTTGGCAGACCAGACCAGTCACTAAGCCATGGGGTCAGGTTGCAACCAACCCGGGTCAGACCTGGTTTTGTTGGTTAAAGTTATATTTTTTGCAGAATATAGTAGACTAGGGGTTTAACCGAGCCAGCTAGCACAGTAGGCCTACATAGAAAGTTAATGGCAAGGGCTAGTAAGGTTTGCTAGCTAGGTAGCTAAGGACTGTGGTTAAACTTGTATGTTGTCGCAATCTAGCCTGAAATAACATAAAACAGAAACTTCTCTACTGTCATTGTGTGTGATCCCAATAAAGCACACTTTCGGACACAATAAACCATTTCATTTAGCCTGTTAACTGAGCTAGCTAGCTAACGTTGCACTGTAGTGGGAAGTGATAGTTAGCGGTTTTGTACACGCAACCTTACAAGCTGTACAACTCCTCGAGTCACGGTAAAATATCATGTTTGGTACAAAACTAATTTAGATACACTTATGTGAGTGCTTGCATTTCTTTTTTTTTTTTAAAGTATATTTTTTGGCCTTTTTGCCTTTATTAGTATAGGACAGTGAAGAGGTAGACAGGAAACAAGTGGGAGAGAGAGAGATGGGGCGGGATCGGGATATGACCGCAGGCCGGATTCGAACCTAGGTCCCCGTGGGCACTCGGACCCGTAAATGGTACGGACGCTGTAGCCTGCTGTGCCACAGCGCCCCCCGTGCTTGCATTTCTTTACGAATCTGCAGTCTTAATTGGTATAGAAATGACTGTGACACGTTAGAGGGCAATAATGGTGTCCGTGAATGTTGTTGCAACTAACCTTAAATAACATCCTCCGTTCAGCAACTTTGTAGAACGTTGTAGAACTTCTAGTTCTAGTAAAACTATGGCAGGTTAGTTTATCAACTGTCTGTGGGTCTAGAAAGCCTTTTACCTTGCTATGTAAACTAAACTAAAGGGCATTGCTAAGACAGTGACAGATCATCACGGTCAAAGTTATTTTATTTGTTTAGTTGGAAAATACATTTTCCGTGTTGGAATGTTAGATAGACATGTGGATTGTAGAAAATGGGTTCATAACTTACAGTTGGATTCAATTGGCTGGCTTCACGTGAGCTCCTCAAGAGACCTCACGTGTGAATCACGCTTATTTTTCCCAAGTGAAGCTGCAATGACCCAAACAACCACCAGGTGGCACTTGTGAGCAGGGTTAGGAATGTCGGTGTTACGGATCTCGATGGGATCATGTTAACTGGGGATAGATAGATAGATAGATAGATAGATAGATAGATACTTTATTGATACCAAAGGGGAAAATAAAGGATAAACCATAGATAAACAAATAGCACGTCATCATGAGCAGGTAGTTTTATCTAATTTACTGCAGATGTGACTCTGATTCGACAAATAGTCAATCATAAAACCACAAGCCAACTTCTGGTGGTGTGGGTGTGTCCATCAGCTAGAAGTTCTCCAGTGCAGTTCTTACTCTACAACTATGCATAAATACATTAGACTGCAATGAAGCCATGATCAGGCTGTTGCCCACATTACAAGTATCAATCCAAGACCAAACATGAATGTATTATTCATAACATACATTTACAGAGATTTCACAGGTGACCCTCTCCACTGTATGCGGGAAAGACAGGCAAGCCTTTGTGGGGTGCCTAGCCAGAGCCAGCTAGGACAACAATGAGCTATCAGAAGCTCACACAGATGTAAATTAGCAACAAAAAGCATTCGGTCTAATCTGCCTCAAAGGAATGTAAAAATCTGGCCTTTTTTTCTAGAAACACCAAATCCAAGAACGACTGAGCGAACTCCCAAGGTTGCGATGCAAGTTTGCATACGAGACTTCCTAGAAACGCACCCCAGAACAGTGAACGCTGAATGCTTAGACAGTGCTGTGCATAGAGACAAATACATACATAAATTGGCTTTAGTAGTATTCCTCATTGGCGTTTTCTCTCCATGTTTGATGGTGACAAATGACGATACGTTTCTCCTACATTGCACTACACCAGGTAAGAGCGTTTCAAGTGAGACTTGAACCTCGAATCCTCATGTCTAAGTGTGCAACGCTACCCATTGAGCTTCTCGATTGCGGATACAAGAAAGAGCAGTATCTTTGCAAAATGCTTTGAATGAATCTGTTTGAAAGCATGTAGCCTACATTCGCAAAGAGCAGAAACAATTTAATTATATCCGCCGCTAGCGTAGCTAGCGAAGCGGTCATATAGTTGTTGTCAAAGTTTTTTTTTTTTTCTTTTTTTTTCGTCATCGATTCTGAATTTTCCGTCAACGATTCCCGGGACACCGTAACACCGGGGCACATGAAACTTGGTGGGCATGTAGCCCCAGTAGACTTGTGCGGAAAAAATTGTTTCGTCCCCAGGGGTCACTCCCCCCCGCGCTGCCCCCGCCCGAAGCCCAAAAAATATTTTTTTCCCTACATAACTACCTCAACTGTGGTACCGAGGATGACAAAATGTTTATGGTATGTTGGGAATGCAATTATTCCCTCGCATGACAGCTGTAACCGCATGTACATTTCACTACATTGCGACGTGAAATGCCACTAAAAGCGGTTTGTGAATAGTTGTAATACATTTCACGCAGGGCGTGGATCAGGCAAAGCGTGAGAGAAACGGCCATCACATTTAAACACCTACTGTACATCGCTGAATGTAGGAAATGGATAGATCTGAGATATGGTCTCTGCATTCAGAAGTCAAAGACGGAGCTGTAGTGTTTTGCATATGTCCCTAGCGCCCACCGGTAGGTTCAAGATGACTGCGTCTGAGCTATAATATTCAAATGAGGACTTCTGAGCCAAATGGAATGCTTCGAATAGACCTCTGAAGTTCGCCTACAAAAAAACTACCATCTTTGCCCAAATAAGGAGATCTGGTATCTTGAGATTTTTGGAAAATAACATGGGGATTTTCAATTATCGCACCTGTTAAACTCTCGCTGGGATGATGACATTGGAAATGCAGACATTTTTCGCTACACAGTTTTGTCCACTGCCGTAGTCGGTACTGTGATCTTCGGTAGGTGAAGACGGCACACTTCGATCTTTGCTACCTCAGAGCTTACTTACAATGTAACTTGTCATAGGCAGTTAGCCTCAATTAACTCCCGGATCTCCTTATATGGGCAAAGATGGCAGCTTTGGATCATTTTTGTAGGCAAACTTCAGAGGTCTATTGGTGGTAGTGATAATTACACATGAATGAGGCCACATTTATGGGAAATGTTGATTTTGGTAACAAACCATTTGAAATCTTACACAATGTCCCTTTAACTTTAACAGAATAATTACTGTAGCTGTGCAGCCAGATAATACAATCAGGGTGTTTTCTGTTCTTATTCCGATTTAACAACCTTATATATGGTTGCCAGCTGAAGCTTCTGAAGCAAGCGCAAAGTAGCAATGGCTATTCCAATCAAAGATTCTAGAGCACTTGAGAGCACCTGATCTGATTAGAAGACACCATGAGACATGTGTAATGTTTTGCCGCTCTATAAGTAAAATTGAATTGAAATTGGGAGTCATACAATTGAGTGTAACATTATGGCCTATGCAGATTACACAATAGTTTTGGTCTTCCATGATGTTTTTTTTTATGACTGACAGACTGAGACTAGGCGATCAGAAAACCCCAAATTCTTGCCTGCGTCTTTGTCAGGAGATTGGTCACATTATCATAGCCTTTTCATCATGTGTTTTAGTATCTGTCAACAGAGGAGTCATAGGAGATTTTCCCAAAAATTCTGACATGCTAGACTTTTAGAGAAGCATGTTTACAGCAGTTCAGTTTTTCTCACACTCTACATGTTCTCTGAGATCGTTTTCAATTAGCTTTGGGTGAAATGTGTGTCTGGCAGTGTTTTCTTTTTGCAGGAATCCCGCAAGTAATTCTCGTAACAATGGTGGATGATGCTTGTCCTGCGGTCAAGCAGAACCTACAGTACATCTACCAAAGCAAGAAGATCAGAGAGAAGGTGTGTGTGTATGTGTGCGTGCGTGTGTGTGTGTGTGTGTGTGTGTGTGTGTGTGTGTGTGTGTGTTTATGTTTATGTTTATGTGTGTGTGTGTGTAGGTACATACAGTACATATACAGAGATTGGGAACCAAAGTGAACAAAATATTGTTTACGTCTAATAACGTATAATACAGTTACTGTCCTTCTCCCTTTGCCCCTGCCTGCCTGTGTGTGTGTGTGTGTGTGTGTGTGTGTGTGTGTGTGTGTGAGTTCAGATGCAGGAGTGCAGTAACAAGTTGGGTATCCCCATGAACTACATCTTCCCAGTTAAGAACTACCACCAGGAGATTGAGCTGAATGACGATATGGACATACTGCTCCTCACTGCAATAAAAAGCATTTTGCACTTTGCTGATGACCATGTGGCTGAACAAGTGTGAAGGGATTTTCTTCTTTTCCTTATATCTTTACTGTAATGATACATGTTCAAAAAATATATTACTTTTCACAATAGCAAGACATATGGAGCCCAGGAGGCGTCACTGCAAGATTGTTTTGTACGTCAAGAGAATGTTTGCTCTTTCTATTATTTACTAATTGCGTGCTCATTTGACTAATTTGTGTAGTTTTACTAGATACTAGATATATTGAGCACTTGATTTACTACATAGTCCGCTCATTTTATTAAGTCGTGTGCTTGTTTGAGTAAATGGTGCACTCATCTGAGTAATAGTGTGCTCAATTAAGTAAACTGTGCACTCATTCATAAAATCATAAAATGAGCACACAGTTTAGTAAAATGGGTGCACTATTTACTAAAACGAGTGGAGAAATTACTAAATTGATGTATGTGTACGCTAATGTGCATGTGTGTATACACATTTTACAAGGAAGTATTCTCTGATGTATCCTTCAGTTGTGTCCTAGTATGCAGCATCCTGGAAAATTGTGATTTCACCATTGTGCCCTTGACCTCTGAGGAGAATGCTAAATGTACTGTAGACCTCTGATGTGTGCAACAGAAATGAAACACATAGTTCAATATGTACATTAAGAAAATGTATATGCACTTGCAATCATTCATACAATGTTAAAGACTCTGCTCTAATTATATTGACAATAAACTGAACTACTCATGAAGACTGAAATATGAACTCTTTAACTTGTTCAGACTTCAGTCATAAACAGCCTGTTTTTCTCTTGGTCCACTCTATTTTCTGTCAGTCCATTTTGGCTCTGAGATATTTTTTTTCCTCTGCCATCTATTCTCTGCTATTGAGATAATCTTCAGTTGTATAGACTGAAATGACAAATAAGTCCTTTTTAGAGACCAAGTCTGCTAGAATATTTGCATTTGATTTACCAGTTAGATAGAGCATTTTATCTATTCATACCTAATTAAATGCTTATGTTCACCTATATTTCGTTGAGTATGTTCCTTTATTCAACTATTTAAACCTCTTTCTCCTTGTGGCAACAGAATGGGTTGTTTAGGTGATCTTCCTTGGTTTGCCATGAGATGGCGCCATTTTCACCCTAAAAACACAGTACATATGCAACACTAAAGCACTTTTCCGCACGCACACTTTGTTTATCCAGCAAATAACGATGTCCACAGACAATGTAGAGTATGTTGCATGATTTTATGAAAGTATGATGTATTGCGACATCGAAGCAAGTCAAATTTGTAGTTAAATATGTCTCATTTCATCGAACTACAGGTACACTATCCCGATCTGGTAAAGTTAGGCTACATGGTGCGGTTATAGCCGATAGAGGGTCGCGAAGTGAATGCAAAAGTGCCGTTCAACCTTATACGAGTTGATTAACCGCTGGCTGAAATGATTTTGGAATTGGAAACATTATTTTAAGGTACAAAAAACTCTTTAGTGTTGCTTTAACAGGAATTAGGATTTTGGCTTTATGAACTCATGGATGTTTTATTACGTGTCTTACAGCTAGTGGTTATTATTTGCTTGAGCTCAGTCCTAGTGTATTCTCTTGTTGAGGGTTATTTACGGTAGGCCTTATGTGTACATTTTGCCCGTGTACTTGTGAGGAGGACGTGTCAATCATGCCCACATGCTGTATCCTGACAGTTTAAACCCTCCAGGACATAGTGAGATATGCAGCCCACCCACCCAAAGGATCTTAGGCGGCTCATGAAAATCACATTTTGGACATTTCTATACCATATCACTTTGCCTATATACTGTGGTCCTTCAATTGTTTCGAGAATAGTTTTGGCCAATTCAAGCATGAGAATGCTTTTTGTATGGAATGTCATGAGGATTATGGGCTGATGATCACCAAAATTACCTTGAAGATACATTTGTATCGTGCACCATTTTGTAGATAGATACCATCTTTTTTAGTTACTTCCCTTCATTGTTGCATGAGCAACATGGTAGTATTTTTCATAAAACGCTTGGGTTTTGTCTTTTAATGTATGCTTGGGCATGCATGCCTATTTGTAATGTATGGATTGTGTTGTCTTCCTCTTCTTCCTCCACTTCCCTCTGTCCTCTCTTCCTCTCTTTTCTCTCCTGTGCTTTCTTTCTCTCCTCCATTTCTCTACTCTCATTTCTATCAGTGTTGCTGATCTCATTTTTTTAATCTTTGTGTTGCTTATGGCAACTCTCTCTCTCTCTCCCCCCCTCTGTCGGTCTCTCTCTCTCTCACACACACACACACACACACACACACACACACACACACACACACACACTCACAAAGGGCCACACACATAAACTGAAATGATCTTTAGGATGCTGACAGATGTTGGCTTACATGTTGCCAGTACTTCACTAACAAGCCACAGTTCCAGGGGTTAATTGAACACAGCACCCCCCCCCCCCCCCCCCCACCCCCACCCCCCACCTTTTGTTCTACATGTTTTTTTTTGTTAAGTCCTCCTACCTACTCCTTCAAAGTGCTCCATTTTACGCAACAACTGCTCCACTCTGTGTTTAAGCGAGTCTGATGCGGCAGGATTAACGTTATGTTTCGTAACTCTGCAGGCCAGCGCGGGCGCGGGCGCGAGTGCCAGGCGCTGAGCGCATCTGTGGGAGAGACGGCGGCGGCGGCGGCGGCAGATGCGGAGATGTTCACGGGCAGACGGGGAGCTGTGGCCGGCAGGAAGCTGGATTTATTTGTGCTCACATCACATGACATAACATAGCGATCTGCGGCTTCATCTCTCTACCTGTTGCAGCTGTGAGGGGCTGAGCCTGCTCACAGCCGTTTACAAGCCATCTTGTGTTTGCACTCTCCTGCTGCCTCCCCTCTCTCCCTCCTTATCTCTCTCTCTTTCTGTATCTCTCTCTCTCTTTCTTGTGTTGGCCCTCTCCTGCTGCCTCCCCTCTCTCTCTCCATGTCTCTCTCTATCTTTATCTCTCTCTCTTTCTTGTGTTTGCCCTCTCCTGCTGCCCCCCCTCTCTCTCCTTGTCTCTCTCTATCTTTATCTCTCTCTCTCTCTTTCTTGTGTTGGCCCTCTCCTGCTGCCCCCCCCTCTCTCTCCTTGTCTCTCTCTATCTTTATCTCTCTCTCTCTCTTTCTTGTGTTTGCCCTCTCCTGCTGCCCCCTCTC